>NC_041390.1:255472187-255573908 GCF_002162155.2 Triticum dicoccoides | reverse complement strand
CACCGCGCCGTCCGGCAGACCGCGCCCGTCGTCGGCCGGATCCGGCGCCCAGAGCTCTAGCGACCACCATCTCCAGATCCGGCCGCCGCGCCTCTACATCCGGTGGGAACCCCGGCGATCCTCGTTTCACGCGCCAAGAGCAAACCCTAGATCTGTTCTAGGAGGTGATAATTTCCACTAAGTCCCCTTTCTCTGTAACATTTCTAGCCAGTGTTCATCGCATCATAACTTCATGACCGTTGCTCCGTTTTGTGCGTGCAATATATCAAAATGTTCATCATGATATGATATTCATTTTGTTACATTGTGACCTGCTTGTTTGAGTCAATCTTTATGCCCAAATTACTGATGAAAGATTGCTATAAAATGCTAGGTGTTGATTCTTAGCAAAGTATGAGCATTTGTCATTTTTGCTACATTTGTTGTGTGATGCATATGGGCATGAGCTTTACATGTGTTTTGATATATGCCATGCCATCTTTACAAGGGTGTATGCCATGTATTTTTGTGATCAGTTTGGTGACTAGCACAAGCATGCAAAGTAGCTCTCGTGATATTGCTGATTTCAGGGACTTAGAATTTCACTGCTCTGTTGTTATTTTTATGCCATGTATTCATGTTGCTACAGTGAGATCCATGATTCTTTTGAGTATGTTTAGTAAGGATGTTTTGGAGATATGGTTATGATCCGTCCATCCATGCCCCTGTTTGCAACTATGGAGTGACCTAGCATGACTTAATCTTGCTCTACTTTTGCTATAAAATGTTCCTGGGAGATTGTTTATGTGTTAATCAATTTTGCCAAGGTTGTTATAGTTGATACATGCATGCTATGAGCTTGTTCTTGCCATGGTTAGCTTCTTGAACATGTCTTCTTGCTGGTAGTATGTTTAGCTTGTCATGCAATGCCGTGTTGAGTGAATCGAGCTCGCAAAGATGTCTTCATAATTCTGTTTTTGCCATGCTCAGTTTTCTGCTAAGTCTGAATCTGTTAACGAACTTGCTATGTTTACCTGGTTGCCATCATATCTTCTGTGCCTTTTTGGCTTATGGTCAGTAAGGGACTTTTGTTCTATGCTTTGAGTAGATTCATGCCATGCCTTGTGTTGCTATGTTCTATTCATGTATTTTCACTAAGTCTGTGAAGCTGATATCTTTTGCACTTTTGCCATGCTTGTTTGAACCTACTCTAGTGTGATTTAGTCGTAGCTCAGTGTACATATTTTGTCAAGCATCTTGAGTAGATCACTGACATATGCTTTGTTGCTATGTTGGGGTGCAGTACCTTAGTTTCTTGTTGCACTCTAGATGGCATCGTGATGTTAATCGCAGAATTGTGCCATTCTTGTTTTGCTTGCCATTTGCAAACCGTGCATCCGAATACGGTGATCTTTATATCAATTTCGACCGAAATCTACTCATCTTTCCAGCGGCACACTTGGTTTGACAAGTTAATGCCTAGTTAAATCTTTACTTCCGGAGCACGCATACGCATTGCATATCTCATCCCGCCTATCATGCAATTTTTGCATCATGTTGCTTGCGCATTGCACCGTGGTTGATTGTTGTTTCCTTTGCTTGTGTTCTTGCTTTGGGTAGAGCCGGGAGACGAATACGTGATCGAGGAACCCGTTGAGTACGCTTACGAGGATCAAGGTTTCGTCAACTTGGAGAACTTTGCAGGCAAGATGACCATACCCTCGAAATCACTTCTATCTTTGCTTGCTAGTTGCTCATTCTTTTTCTATGCCACGATACCAACCACTTGCTATATCATGCCTCCCATATTGCCATGTCAAGCCTCTAACCCACCTTTCCTAGCAAACCATAGTTTGGCTATGTTACCGCTTTGCTCGGCCCCTCTTATAGCGTTGCTAGTTGCAGGTGAAGATGGAGTTTGTTCCATGTTGGAACATGGATATTGTTGGGATATCATTATTATTATAACTTGTTTACTTTAATGCATCTATATACTTGGTAAAGGGTGGAAGGATCGGCCTTATGCCTGGTGTTTTGTTCCACTCTTGCCGTCCTAGTTTCCGTCATACCGGTGTTATGTT
Organism: Triticum dicoccoides; assembly: GCF_002162155.2. Taxonomy (NCBI): domain Eukaryota; kingdom Viridiplantae; phylum Streptophyta; class Magnoliopsida; order Poales; family Poaceae; genus Triticum; species Triticum dicoccoides. Next base: position 255,571,848 of record NC_041390.1, on the reverse strand, counting down.
CCCTGATTTTGCATTCCTTACGTGGTTGGGTTATAATGGGAACCCTTGACAGTTCTCCTTGAATAAAACTCATGCAGCAAGGCCCAAACTTGGTTTTACCATTTGCCACCTAAGCCTTTTTCCTTGGGTTCCACGGACTCAAGGGTCATCTTTATTTTAAACCCCCGAGCTAGTTGTCCTCTGAGTGGTGGTGCAACTTGTTAGCCGCCGGTGGCCACCAGGGGCAACTCTGGGCTGGCCTACCAGAAGTTTGGACAATCCAATGTGCCCTGAGAACGAGATATGTGCAACTCCTATTGGGATTTGACGTCACATCCGGGTGGCTTTGCTGGTCTTGTTTTACCATTGTCGAAATGTCTTGTAACCGGGATTCCGAGTCTGATCGGGTCTTCCTGGGAGAAGGAATATCCTTCGTTGACTGTGAGAGCTTGTGATGGGCTAAGTTGGGACACCCCTGCAGGGTTTTGAACTTTTGAAAGCCATGCCCGTGGTTATGGGCGGATGGGAATTTGTTAATGTCGGATTGTAGAAAACTTGACACTTAATTTAATTAAAATGAATCAACCGCGTGTGTAGCCGTGATGGTCTCTTTTCGGCGGTGTCCGGGAAGAGAACACGGTCTCATGTTATGCTTGAACGTAAGTAGTTTCAGGATCACTTCTTGATCTTTGTAGCTTCTCGACCGTGCTTTGCTTCTCTTCTCGCTCTCATTTGCGTAAGTTAGCCACATATATGCTAGTGCTTGCTGCAGCTCCACCTCACTACCCCTTTTCTACCTTAAACTTAAATAGTCTTGATCGTGAGGGTGTGAGATTGGTGAGTCCCGTTGACTCACAGATTACTTCAAAACAGATGCAGGTGCCGATGATGCCAGTGCAGGGGATGCTACCAAACTCAAGTGGGAGTTCGACGAGGATTCGGGACGTTACTATGTGTCTTTTCCGAACGATCAGTAGAGGAGCCCAGCTGGGGTGATCGAGGATCTAGCATTTGGGGTTGTCTTTATTTATGTTGGTTCCGTAGTCGGACCTTGATTGTATTCTAGATGATGTAATGCTATATTTATGTATTGTGTGAAGTGGCAATTGTAAGCCAACTCTTTATCCCTTCCTTATTCAGTACATGGGATGTGTAAAGATTAACCCTCTTGTGACATGCCTACTATGCGGTGATGCCTCTAAGTCATGCTCCGACACATGGGAGATATAGCCGCATCGTGGATGTTACAACAGAGGTGGTTTGAGAGGTAATCATCAGTGAAAACTGAAAACAAGGATATGCATAAATATCTTCTCTATATTGGAAATGGGGCTAAGGACTAAAAAAAGGCAAGGTATAATAGTTAGTACCATCTTGTAAACCTCAGCGCTTCCCATTGTTTCCCTGCAACATATATAAGGTAGTTAGTCATCAGGTTATATAAGGGTTCACATGCTATTAGTAAAATATGTTGATGAAAAATAAGGGTTCACATTGTAGATTCATCAGATTAATTCAAGCCACATGGAAAACCCATTTATCCAAACCAAGCATGATAAAGAACTAGCAAATATAGCACTTGTATATGTTTCTCATGTATTAACTGCAGTAAAATTCGATTTATTCCTGACATGGTATACAATAACATAATGCAGCCACAGTAATTGAACATCGCATTGCAGAATTGAACCAAGCAGTTAACTAAACACCACAACAGATGAACCAAACATTAACCGAGCACCACATTGCAAAGTATAACATACTCCTAATAGAAGATCAGACAGTTAACCAAACCAAGCATGCTTAACCGCTTGGAAATATTGCACCCTAAAGAATTGAACATCACATTTGCAGAATTGAACCAAGCAGTTAACTAAACACCACATTGCACGACATATAGAACATATACACTATAGCAGAGGATTGCATGGTAAAAGTAGATAGCACAATTCACTAGCATTTTTTAAGGATAGGCAGTAGCTACCAAACTGAACATGGGTACCAATAGTGAGCTAATATGACAAGCTACTCCTCATTGTCGGAGATATCGATGACGATTGGCTCCTTGGACATAGAAGAGGGCGAGGCCACCGCATCGTGGGTGCCCTCATTGTACTTGTGAGTTTCCCGAGCCTCTCCGGGCACCAACCTCCTGGCTCTCAAGATGAGGTAAGCACGTGCATGCTGAGAAAACACCTCGTAGTCTTCGTCGAAGGCACCGACGGTGGCCTCGAGAAAATGCCACAAAATGTCATTTAAAGTAGCCAACCATGGCGCGACATCGGCGTGCGAGGCATCAACGGTGGCCTCGACGGCGAGATGCTCCTCCAAGATCTAGGGGTCGAAACAAATGGCAGCCATCGCGACCTCATCCACGCGTGCGGCCGCGATTTTCTTCTCCGCTGCAAAATTCTCCTTGAGGTCCTGACTATACTACGTGCACCATGGCTTAGGCCGGCGCTTATTTGGTGGAGGGGTCGGTGATTTGGGTGGAAGGTGCCGCGCTCGCGCTGGCGGTCGGGGCATGTGGGATGTGGAAGGAGGAGGAAGATGGGGGTCGGATGTGGAACACATGCCTGGATAGGCGAGGTCGAGCAGCGTGAAGGATGGTCACCGGTTAGGAGGCGGCGGCACTATAAGCAAGGAGTGAAGGTTTCAACTTGGAAAGGAAGGCAGAAACAAGGGAAATGTGGCTTTTGGTAAGGGGGAGGGGGTGGGGAGGTAGATATTTCCGCGGAAGCCGAAAATTTGGAATAGCTTCAGCCAAAAAATTGGCGCGCAAAGTGTCATCAGACATGGTACCTTATTCAGACACGGCCCGAAGATATTTTGTACTGAATCTCACACGGTTGGTTATAATAAACTGTGTGGGATCTACTTGATTTTTCGTCTTGATTTGAATTACATAATGGGGTCACAGCGGCCATGGACGATGTTTGAATTGCCAGACCTTTTATCTGCAGTGATCATAAAAGAATTGGAATTATTCAGGGTTCGTTTGGACATTTTTATGCATTAAGTGAGTTTTCAATGCATTTATGTGCATAATTCAAATTTTAACTACATGCACATGCTCCAGTGCATATAAATTGGTTGAAAAATCAAATATGTGTCCTTGGGTGCATGCTTAGGTCCCATGCAAGAAATGGGAATGAATTTCAAACACGAGGGCACCGTTCATTGCCGGCAAAACATTGACATGCCTAGTTTTTAAAATATAGTAAATCCAAAAATCGTCTGAAATTCATGAAACTTGGCATGCTATCATGGAGCAGCATCAACATGGCGTGGTAATTTTTTTTCCATTTGGAGTAGGTTTGAGTATATGCTTCTCACAAACCAGAGCTTCTCACAACAAGCATGATGGTTTCGGTAGAGAACGCCCCACCTTTGGGGACGAAATGATATCCATTGCCCCTTATTGCTTTCAAATTTTTTCTCCTATCAACATAGAACAACATGAGTGTTGTGTTATTTTTTGTGATTTTTTAGGGTTCGTCTGGACATTTTAATGCATTAAGTGAGTTTTCAATGCATTTATTTGCATAATTCAAATTTGAACTACATGCAGATGCTCCAGTGCATATAAATCGGTTGAGAAATCAAATCTTTGCCTTTGGGTGCATGCTTCGGTCCCATGCAAGAATTGGGAATGAATTTCAAACACCTTGCCACCGTTGATTGCCGACAAAACATTGAGATGCCTGGTTTTTAAATTCTAGTAAATTCAAAACTTGTCTGAAATTCATGAATCATGGCATGCTATCATGGAGCGGCATCAACATGCCATGGTAAAATTTTTGTCCCAATTGGGGCAGGTTTGGGTATATGCTTCTCACAAATTAGAGCTTATCACAACAAGCATGATGGTTTCGGTAGGGAACACCCCACCTTTTGGGAGGAAATGATATCCATTGCCCCTTATTGCTTTCAAAAAATTTTCTCATGTAAACATTGAACAACAGGAGTGTTGTGTTAATTTTTGTGATTTTTCGGGGTTCGTTTGGACATTTTTTATCCATTAAGTGAGTTTTCAATGCATTTATGTGCATAATTCAAATTTGAACTACATGCACATGCTCCAGTGCATATAAATTGGTTGAAAAATCAAATATTTGTCCTTGGGTGCATGGTTAGGTCCCATGCAAGAAATGGGATTGAATTTCAGACACCACCATTGATTGCCGACAAAACATTCATATGCCTGGTTTTTACATTCTAGTAAATCCAAAAGTGGTCTAAAATTAACGAAACTTGGCATGCTATCATGGAGTGGCATCAACATGCTGTGGTTAATTTTTTGTCCCATTTGGGGCAGGTTTGGGTATATGCTTCCCAGAAACCAGAGCTTCTCACAACAAGCATGATGGTTTCGGTAGGGAACGCCCCATCTTTCGGGGTAAAACAATATCCATTGCCTCTTATTGCTTTCATTTTTTCTCGTGTCAACGTAGAACAACAGGAGTGTTGTGTTATTTTCTGTGATTTTTCGGGGTTCGTTGGGAAATTTTTATGAATTCAGTGAGTTTTCAATGCATTTAGGTGCATAATTCAAATTTGAACTACATGCACATGCTCTGGTGCATATAAATTGGTTGAAAAATCAATTATTTTGACCTTGGGGGCGTTCTTAGGTCCCATGCAAGAAATGGGAATGAATGTCAAACACCCTGCCACCGTCACACGGCCGCAAACATTGAGATACCTAGTTTTAAATTGTAGTACATCCAAAACTTGTCCTAAATTCATGAAACATGGCATCCTATCATGGAGTGGCATCAACATGCCGTGGTAAAGTTTTTGTCCCATTTGGGGCAGGTTTGGGTATATGCTTCTCACAATCCAGAGCTTCTCACAACAAGCATGATGGTTTTAGATAGAACACCCATATGCAAAGTGAGAGCAGGATTTGTGCATCTCTTGAACACAAACGGTTCTTTTGGGTGACCTATGTGAACCAATTACAAACAATTTGGTGCGATTTGCATCTGTCATATTGGGTATGTTTCCATTTGTCATACTAGAAAGATTGACATTTGTTGGTCTAGTAATACTGCCATTTGCCAACCTTGTAACACTGCGATTTGTGAAAATATGAAGCTAAAAATCACTAGCAGTATCTAATTTTTGCAACAAAAATTCAGTAATTAAGCATAGATGGAGGCGAGGAGGCATGTTCAGCCAGGCGTGCAGCAGGCAGCGCAGTACTCTTTGATTTGACAGCGGGTAGCGCAGTTCCCAATACGGCTTTAATGCAGACGAGGGAGAGGGTAGTTGTTCCCCAAATGTTGAATGGCCAATGATGCATCCTCCTTCAATTAGCATCGTGTGAATGCATTAGGAAGTAATGGGAGGACCGGGAAAAGAGGCAGCATGATGTGAATGCAGCACAGTTTGCACTCATGTCTCAACGCAAACAGTTCATCCGAGTGAACCGCATGCCGTATATCACACTCACCTTTGATCTGGTTGACCGTTTCCATTGTGTTGCCTAATCACAAACAGTTCGTCCGAGTGAACCGTATGATGTACATCGCACACACCTTCATCTGGTTGCCCGTTTCTTTTGGTCCTCCTCATCGCAAACAGTTAATTGAGATGAACCGTATGCCCTGCATCGCACACGCAACTAAATTCTGAACCGTGTTTGATGCATCCTCCATCGAAAATGTTCTGCACATTTTTTGACGGTTTTTTACACCACCATTTGCGATTATGGCATCGCACACAGTTTCGTCGAAGGGTATCTGATCGTAGTGTCGTGTTAGCAGCATCCTGCAGTAGTGCTAGTCCATTTCCTCCAAACTGGAGAACTTCCCGATGAGCAAGAAGAAGCTAAAAGAGTAGCCCAGAGGGCCAGTATGTACAAGTTTGTCAATGACACTCTATCCAAAATAAGGCCCAATGGTGTGAAATTGAAGTGCATCTACAGGGAAGAAGGAAAGGAGCTGCTGGCGGAAATACACAAAGACATGTGCGGCTCCCACATTGGATCAAAGGCTTTAGTTAGGAAAGCATTCTGGCAAGGATTCTATTGTCCCACAGCCCTCCAAGATGCGGTCGAGCTAGTCACCAAGTGGGAAGCCTTCTAGTTACATTCCAAGAACATCCATCTGCCCGCACAAGCTTTTCAGACAATCCCTTTGTCATGGTAGTTTTCGGTCTGGGGGCTTGATAACCTCGGCCCTTTCCCCCGAGCTGTCGGGGCCTTTGAATTCTTGTTCGTTGCCATCGACAAGTTTACAAAGTGGTCGGAGGTAGATGCCACGAGAAAGGTGACTGCTCGTTCATCTATCAATTTCTTGAAAGGATTGGTTTGCCATTTCGGGGTCCCTGCACGGATCATCACCGACAACGTCACCCAGTTCATGAGACGCGCCTTCATGCAATATGTTCATGCCCTTGGAAGCAAGATCTCATTGGCCTCTATTACACATCCCAGAAGCAATGGACTAGCTGAGAGGGCGAACGCTGAAGTGTTACACTGTAGAGGTGCGGCAGGCGATGGATCGATGAGCTGCCGGTAGTTTTCTGGTTCCTTAAAACGACACCAAATCGAGCTATTGGGCAGACTTCCTTATCCCTAGTTTATGGGGCAGAAGCAGTTATCCCCATAAAACTCATTTACGGGTCGACTCGAGTGCTTGCCTATGATGAAGTAGCGTAGGATCAGCACCGGCATGACGACGCTGTGCTTCTCGAGGAGAACCGTCTCCGGGCTTCTACGGGCACTGCGTGCTATCAGCAAGCCCTGCGTCGCTATCACAACGCAGGGTTCATGCCCGGTGTTTTTCGGAAGGCGACCATGTCCATAGGCGTGTTTAGTCCGATAAGGGTACAAACAAGTTGACGCCGAAGTGGGAAGGCCCTTACCGGGTAGTTCGATTCAGCAGACCTGCCATAGTCCGTCTGGAGACCGGTGATGGCATTCAATTGCAAAACTCATGGCATATTGAGCATCTCCATAAGTTCTACTTGTAATGCGCAGTTGTCGGGACTTGCCTCAGTTACATGTAAGCCCTTGTATAAATCCGGGTGCAAACCCTGAGCAACAGAGAAATAAATGAAGTGCTAGGGGAACTCCGACAAGTTGCATGCATGCATAAGCATTTCATGAGCATCGCATATTCCTATAGATAAGATCGCATCTGGCTTCATTTCCATCTGCATAAAACTGCAGGTTCCTGCCAAAAAGCTTGGCCTCCAAGGAGAGATGGAAAGATGAACCAAGACTACGATCTCTGGCAAGCCAAACCGATAAGTTCTATCTCTTGTCCATACATGTTATGTAAGTAAATACTTCTGCATAAGAAAACCTCATAGCTTTTTGAAACTTAAGTGCTCCCATCCTTTGACTCAAATGATGCTTCGGTCAAGATGGCCGCAGTGTCCTTTGATGAACAAAGATTGGCGAGGGGCTGGCCCCTCTTCACAATTTGTGCCCAGTAGGCTCAATTCCCTGGCAACAAAATAGAGGGTGCCGGCAGGATAGTCTGCTGGGGGGAAACTCCTTTATTTGGAAATATAGAGGCATTCCACCTCTGCATGGACATATACATGCACGAGTCCTCGACAAGGTTCATCTTTTTCACTAATATGTTGATAAAAAAAGTAAGACCTTACAAGACACAAACATGGATTCAAGAGATTACATTATTTGCACTAAAATTTGGCAATTGCCTACAGATTTAAGATTGAAAAAAGATAAGTGCCCTATAATATCCTCTTTTAGTTTTCCCTCAGCCAAGTATTATGGTGGGAAGAGGGGAGGTATAAAAGAAGCACCCAAGCAGGAACCCATCCCGATCCCTCCACGGCCTACCGGGCGCGGCCTGACAAGATCAGGAGTGACGAGGCTACAAAAGAGGGACACGGAGAGTAGCGCGGCGGTGCCCTGGTCACCACCTCTAAGACTAGCAAGAAGCCCCGGCTTTAGCACCGGTGGATTCGTCCACAAAAGCAAAGTCGGAAAACTACTCGTGGAGAGGCGAAGGCACCAAGGGAACATCCCTCCCCAGCTATCACCCAAAGAGACTAGTGATGATTGTGCTAGGGAGGCAGGGGAAGAGAGGAAAGATGAGGCGGCACGTGGCTAATACGAGGCGAAGGCGTCAGCGCCATCATACTCCAACCTGGCCCCCTACCACCCGCTTTCTCCGTCTTCCCCCATTTTCTCTCCATCACCACCTCTCCAGAGAAACGTTAGGCCTCCAGCATGACGCCTTCCCCGGAGAAGCAACCGAGGGCCAAGACGACCAAGGGGCTCGGGGCACGCCGCTCCCCACCTTGGTGGGCAGGAACACGCACCTCCCCTCAACATCAGCCCCAGACCCACTTGAAGGGGCAGAGTTGGGATTGCCAACAATCCCTAGCCCTACACCCCAGACGGGCGTTGAGGGCCCCAAGAACCTAGTCTTCGGGCTAACAAGCGACAGCAACTCAAGGAAAGATGTCGCGTTACCCAATAGACGGCCGGCCAAGGCAGAAGAGACAAGCATTTCACCACAATGGGAAAGCTTGATATCCCCAACAATGCTCGGAACCGCGTTCGGGCCAGGCCCTGGGGCTTCTGTCGGTGCAACAAACCCTGGGTCTGTTACCCAGACTGTGCACCTGCACAAAGAACAAGACCGCAACACAAAGATCAGATTGGAATACAAGGGATCAGTTCTTCAAAGGATCCGAGTACAGATCAAGAAGTACTAGAAGAGCAAGTTATCACTGAGGAAAGAGCCTCCCTTGCCGGGTAGGTGATCCCTGATAACCCACAAGTATGGGGGATCGTTTGTAGCCTTCTTCGACAAATAATTGTGTCGAACCCAACAAGGATCTAAAGGTAGAACAAATATTCCCTCAAGTTCTATCGACCACCGATACAACTCTGCACACTCTTGACGTTTGCTTTACCTAAAACAAGTATGAAACTATTTTTGCAAGAATAAAACTACGAGTACTTTGCGAGAATAGAAGTAAGAATAAATTGCAAGGTAATAAAAGCAGGTAGCTTTTGTCAACAAGAAGTCATTTGTCCCTAGGCAATCGATAACAAGTACCGGTAATAATTCTTGCAATTTTGCATGAGGTAGAGGAATGAGCTAACATACATTCTCCACTCGGATCATATGGACTTATGATTGGACCCCTAGCAAGCATCGGCAACTACTAAAGATTATTAAGGTCATGAAACCCAACCATAACGTTAAGTATCACGTCCTCTTTATCCCATACACAACAACCCACCTACTCGGGTTTAAGTTTCTATCACTCTCACAACCCACCATAAGAAAATCATGAACATACTGCAAGACCATATAGTGGGCACCCCTCAAATTTGCGCGAGATGGAGGGCACTGTAGGACAGTACCATAAAGAAAATATACAATCATACCAACCAAGGTCACAATTAAACCACAGGACAACACAGATCTACTCAAACATCATAGCATAGCCAAATATCATTGCGGAATAATATATGGAGTTGAGCATGATGTTTAAGTAGATATTACAGTGGTGAGAAGGGGTGTTACACCACTTCATAGAGGGGGAGAGAGTTGGTGTTGACGGTATCAAGATTGTTGATGTAGATAGCCGTCTCGATCCTTGCCCCGGCGGCACTCCGGTGCCACCGGGAGAGAGGGGAAAGAGCCCCCTCCTTCTTCTTCTTCCTTGGCCTCCCCCTAGATGGGAGGAGGGTTCCCCCTCTCGTCCACGGCCTCCATGGCGGTGGAGGGGCGGGAGCCCCTTCGAGATTGGATCTCCCTCTCTGTTCTCTTCTGTTTCGCGTTCCCCAAATCTGGCCCTTCACCGTTCTTAAATTCTCGGATATCCGTAAGTCTGATTGCACTGAAATTTTTGCATGATTTTTTTCCATAACTTATCTTTCTTGCACCGGAAGAAGGGCCCCAACCTACTTTTGAGGAGGGCATAAGACACCTGGGCACGCCAGGGTGTGCTCGGTGCGCCCTGGTGGGTTGTGGTCACCGACGGCTCCCGTTTTCATTGATTGAAAGTCCCAAAAATCACATATATTCCAAAATAATTCTCCGTAAACTTTTATCGCATTTGGACTTTGTTTGATATGTATTTACTGCGAAACAAAAAACATTCAACAAACAGGAACTAGCAATGGGCGTTGGATCAATAGGTTAGTCCAATAAATCATATAAAAAGTTGCCAAAAGTATGTGAAAGTTGTATAATATTGGCATGAAACAATAAAAAATTATAGATACGACGGAGACGTATCATCATCCCCAAGCTTAATTCATCCTCGTCCTGGAGTAGGTAAATGATAAAAAGATAATTTTTGATGTGAAATCCTACCTAGTATAAACTTGACCATATATCGAATCATGGCATGAATATTAATACATAAGTGATTCAAAGCAATAGTCTATAATTTGACATAAGGACATCAATACTCACGCGTCCCAGCAAACAATCATGTCTTTCAAAATATCAACACTAAAGAAAGCTATCCCTTGATACGTCTCCAACGTATCTAATTTTCCAAACACTTTTTCCCTTGTTTTGGACTCTAACTTGCATGATTTGAATGGAACTAACCCGGACTGACGCTATTTTTAGCAGGATTACCATGGTGTTATTTATGTGCAGGAACAAACGTTCTCGGAATGACCTGAAACTTCACGGAGCCACTTTTCAGAAACTATGAAAAATACCTACAAAAGATGAAGGCCAGGGGGCCCACCCCCTCTCCACGAGGGTGGGGGGCGCGCCAGCCCCCGTACGGCGCGCCCCCCTACTTAGTGGGCCCCCTGTTGCCTCTCCGACTCCAACTCCAACTCCATATATTGTGTTTCGGGGAGAAAAAAGCCAGGGAGAAGAAATTATCGTGTTTTACGATACGGAGCCCGTGCCAAGCCCTAAAACATCTCGGGAGGGCTGATCTGGAGTCCGTTTGGGGCTCCGTAGAGGGGAATCTGTCACCATCGTCATCATGAATCATCCTCCATCACCAATTTCATGATGCTCACCGCTGTGCGTGACTAATTCCACCGTAGGCTTGCTGGATGGTGATGGGTTGGATAGGATCTATCATGTAATCGAGTTAGTTTTGTTAGGGTTTGATCCCTAGTATCCATTATGTTCTGAGATTGATGTTGCTATGACTTTGCTATGCTTAGTGCTTGTCCCTAGGGCCCGAGTGCCATGATTTCCGATCTGAACCTATTATGTTTTCATCAATATATGAGTGTTCTTGATCCTATCTTGCAAGTCTATATTCACCTATTATGTGTTATGATTCGTTAACCCCGAAGTGACAATAATCAGGATACTTACCAGTGATGACTGTAGTTTGAGGAGTTGATGTATTCACTATGTGTTAATGCTTTGTTCCGGTTCTCTATGATAAGGAGTCCTTAATATCCCTTAGTTTCCGTAAGGACCCCGCTGCCACGGGAGGGTAGGACAAAAGATGTCATGCAAGTTCTTTTCCATAAGCATGTATGACTATATTCGAAATACATGCCTACATTACATTGACGAACTGGAGATAGTTATGTGTCACCTTAGGTTATGACTATTACATGATGAACCGCATCCGACATAATTCTCCATCACTGATCCATTACTTACGAGCTTTCCATATATTGTTCTTCACTTATTTACTTTCCCGTTGATATTGCTATCATCACTACAAAATACCAAAAACATTGCTTTTACTACTGTTACCTTTTGCTACCGTTACCACTACTATCATATTACTTTGCTACTAAATACTTTGCTGCAGATATTAAGTTTCTAGGTGTGGTCATATTGACAAGACGGCTGCTAATACTTGAGAATATTCTTTGGCTCCCCTTGTGTCGAATCAATAAATTTGGGTTGAATACTTTACCCTCGAAAACTGTTGCGATCCCCTATACTTGTGGGTTATCAAGACTATTTTCTGGCACCGTTGACGGGGAGCATAGCTCTATTCTTTAAGCCACTTGGGATATATATCTTCTTATCATTATGAAGAACTTAAGAGATATGAAAACCAAGATCCATCCCTCAACTACGAGGGGAGGTAAGGAACTGCCATCTAGCTCTGCACTTGATTCACCTTCTGTTATGAGTAAGTTTGCGACACCTACACCTGCTTCTGCTATTCGTTCTGATATGTCGCATGTTATTGATGATGCCACTTGTGCTAGGCATGATACTTATGATGAAACTACCTCTATGCCTGATACTACTGTGCCACTTAGTGATTTTCTTGATGAACAAATTGCTAGGGCTAGAGAAATTGAAAATATTGAATCTGATGATACTGATGAAAGTGATGATGAAAAATCACTTGTTATTCCTAAGGGTTATGTTTTTGATCAAGAAACTTCTTTCACTATTTTAACTTGAAAAAATAGAAATGAACTCAAAAGGTTATTAGCTAAATGGAGTAAGCAATCTCTAAGTGCTAGAATGAAACCTGACACTGCTTTTGCTACTTCACCTATCTGTGTTACCGATAAGGATTATGAATTCTCTGTTGATCCTGATATAATTACTTTGGTTGAATCTGATCCTTTTCATGGTTATGAATCTGAAACTATTGTGGCACATTTTACTAAGTTGAATGATATAGCCACCCTGTTCACTAAAGATGAGAGAACTCGTTACTTTTTCATCCTTAAAATATTTCCGTTCTCATTAAAGGGTGATGCAAAGATATGGTTTAATTCTCTTGATCCTGGTTGTGTGCATATTCCCTAGGATATGATTTATTACTTCTCTGCTAAATATTTCCCTGCTCATAAGAAACAAGCTGCTTTAAGGGATATATATAATTTTGTGCAAATTGAAGAAGAGAGTCTCCCACAAGCTTGGGGTAGGCTTCTCTAATTACTTAATGCTTTGCATGATCATCCTCTTAATAAAAATGAAATACTTGATATCTTTTATAATGGACTAACCGATGCCTCCAGAGATTACTTGGATAGTTGTGCTGGTTCTGTTTTCAGGGAAAGAACACTGGATGAAGCTGAAATTTTATTGAACAATATGTTGACAAATGAAAATAATTGGACACCTCCGAAGCCAATTCCTGAGCCTATTCCTAAACCAACTCCGAAGAAGAGGGGTATTCTATTTCTCAGTCCTGAAGATATGCAAGAGGCAAAGAAATATATGAAAGAAAAAGGTATTAAAGCTGAAGATGTTAAGAATTTACCTCCTATTGAAGAAATACATGGTCTTAATTTACCACCTGTTGAAGAAACATATGATCTTAATCCTTTACCTATTGAAGAAACTCATGGTCTTGATAACCCGACACAGGTAGTAAAGGTAAATTCTCTCTATAGATTTGATGAAGGTGATGATAGAGGCGGAGGTGTCCCGTCTTTCGATGAGATGGTGGATTTCGCTTTGATGGAAGTCGACTTTGACGATCCGACTACGAACGTGCGAGGACGTCGCGCCTTAGGAATCGCTAAACCAACTCCGAGAGGTTATTGACCACACCGGAGCACGATCAACCTGACCACGAGGGTCTGTTTCCTGCGAGCAAACGAAGAACAAGCAAGAAACTAAGATTGCAATCTGGATATTGCGAATATAAGATGAAAGCTTTATTGATCAAGGTGGGGTTCTGTGACGCCTTTGTCTGGTCGTTGAACACAAACGAAGTACGCGAAGTTGCAGCTATGGCGAACTTTTAATCTAAACAAAACCCAAAGTCTAAACGATGCCCTAAGGGCTGTATATATGGAGGAAGAGGGGGGGAATTTCGTGGCCCTTGGTGGAGGGGTCCGAAATCAACCCTATCTCTTGTTTCCCCACACATACGGACTCTAAAAATAGCCTATACTTATGTATTTCGAAATTACATGGGCCTGGCCCAATAATAAGGTGACGCAGCACCTAAAATAGCCTCGGGACAAAATTTATGAAGTGGCATCTTGTATATTTCGTCCAAGGCTTCATGCACCCATTATGGTGGCTTCAAAGTCCTGAAATCATCACTTGTAACTCCGTTCTTGTTTCCCTTACGCATGCCATCATCTCCATGCTTGTTCTTGCTCCAATGTTCATCCTTCTCCAAGCTAGGCCCTTCATTTGTAAGCAAAACAAATGTATCCAATTTAGGCAGCATCATATTCTCATGAACATTAGAATCATTACCAAGAAACGAAAGTACCTGGTAATTTAGTTGGCGTGCACGAGCTCTAGTAATTGGTCCAGTATGTATAGCAGCAGGGGCTGTGGGTGTAACAATTGTATTGATGTCCTCATCATCCTCCCCTTCTTGAAATGAAGTCGTCCTCGACGGAAGTTCATCTTCCTCACCCAAATAAGGCTTCAAATCTGCAATGTTAAAAGTGGGACTAACCCCAAAATCTGCAGGCAGCTCAAGTTTATATGCATTATCATTTATTTTCTCTAACACCTTAAAGGGACAATCTGATTCTTTTGCCACAATCTGATTTTCACTCTTATTCTTCTCCTGTTGTGCTTTATTAGCTCTATTAATATCATCTTTCAAAATGGAATCAGGAGTCATAGGAAGCAAAGTAATATTTTTATCCTTATGAACAAGAGTATAGTGATTGTTTCTACCATGGTGTACAAAATTTTTATCAAATTGCCATGGTCTACCAAGTAATAAGGAACATGCTTGCATAGGTACCACATCACAATCAACATAATCAGCATATGTAGAGATACTAAAATGCACACGAACAGTACGTGTTACCTTAACCTTGCCGCTGTTGTTGAACCATTGGATGTAGTAAGGATGTGGATGTGGTCTTGTGGTGAGAGAAAGCTTCTCCACCATCTCCATGCTAGCCAAGTTGTTGCAGCTCCCTCCGTCTATTATGACGCGCACAGAACGTTCCTTCACAACTCCCTTGGTATGGAACAAATTGTGCCTCTGATTTTGCTCTGCTTGTGTGACCTGCACACTCAAAACACGTTGAGCAACTAAACATTCATACCTGTCAGCGTCTTCAGGAGCCATGTATTGCGTCTCATGATCAGAATCATCTCCACCATGTTCTTCACGTGTAATAAGAGCCAATGTCTCCTCATCATAGTCACTAGCGGACTCATATCCACCATCCGCGGTAGCAATCATCACACGCGGAGATTTGCATTCCCTCGCATAATGACCTCCTCCCTTACAACGACGACAAATAATATCACTTGTGTGCCCTGTTGATGCCATGGAAGAAGAAGAACGCTGTGCAGGACCCGCAGGTGCGCTCTTGGCAGATAATGGTGGTTGTGCCTGTTTTCTTGTATCACGGCTGGAGGTGGCACCGGATGGAGGTGCTGGTGCAGTTGAAGTAGAAGATGCACGTGGTGTCCATGATGAAGATCGGCCTGCAGAAAAGTTAGTTCGCCCCAATGCTTGTCGATCCTGCACTTCACGTTCAGCTTTACAAGCAAGATGGAATAAACGAGTGATATTAGTATACTCCTTATAGTCTAGAATGGTCTGAATCTCTCTATTTAATCCACCCAGAAAACGTGCAAGCATAGCTTCATTCTCCTCAACAATACCACATCTAATCATGCCAGTTTGTAATTCATGATAATATTCTTCTACAGAATTTTTTCCTTGTCTTAAACGCTGCAATTTTTGAAGCAATTCACGTTGATAATATGGTGGAACCCAACGCGTACGCATAGCAGTTTTCAAAGCAGCCCAAGTAGTTGGAATAGGATATAATCTACAATGTTCAGACCACCATACACATGCAAAACTAGTGAAAGCACAAACAGCAGCAGCAACTCGTCTCTCCTCAGGATATTGTAAACATGTAAATCGTTGTTCAGTTTCTAACTCCCAAGTAAGATATATATCAGGAACATATCTACCCTCAAATGGTGGAATATTCAATTTCAGTTTAGGAATATGGACATCATCTCGTACCTGAGGTGGTGGTGCAGGCCTACCATTACGAATATATACCTGAGGTCGACCTGCTGGTGGTGGTACAGGTGGCTGTACGTAGTGTTGATTTTGATCAACCTCATCCTCATAATCTCCCACATAATCATCCTCCTCCGCATCAGCAGCAGGAGCCACAGAAGTATCAACAGCAGCACCAACAGTTTGGCCAAACGCAAGAGGAACACGGCTTGCTCGGCGGAGGTCTGCTTCGCGACGTGGAGGTAGTCGTTGTTGTTGTTGTTGTTGGAGAGGTGCGTTAGGTGCAGCGGGTGGTGGTGGTGGAAGACGCACGAGCAATTCATTAAACTTGTTATCGAGCTTTGTTTCGAACGTCTTCTCAAGGCCAGTGATCTTCTCCACGGCCTCTTCAAAATTGTTCAGCACATCTTGCACCTGTTCAGTCATCATTTGCTGAAACTTATCATGAAGCTCCTTGTTCGATAAATTCTCCCAGTCAATCTCGTCGGCTTGTGATCCTGGCATGGTTAGCAGCAATAGAAACACACAAGAATATGATCCTACAGACTACGAACAAGTGGTGGTGGTGGGTGTCACAAATCCGTCAAGCAAATCTCAAATTCTTACCAGTTCTTACCCAGCAGTAGGCGGTGATCGGCAACCGTTGTAGTCAAAAACTCTCAAAGCTTGGATAGAGCGATTACCAGGGAGAGTCAAACGCACGACGTAGATGTATGTGGAGCTGGGAAGGCTTATAATATGGTAGCAAAAAGGGTCAGCAATAATCAATTCAGAGATGCAAAGTTGAATAAACGCTCAACGACGGTACTGTGCTGGTCCTAGGCTAGACTGTGCTAGAGACGCGAGCCTAGAACACTAACAAAATCACGGCGCGGCACGTAAACAAGGGAAAAGCACACTCTGAATTTTTTTTTCGCTCTTTTTTTTTGCGCTCTTTTTTTTTGCGCTGCTTTTTTTTTGCGAAAAATCACTATAATGGCGAGTGTCTCAAAACTCTTCCGAGCTCAAACTGACAGGATGGGCACGAAATTTTTTCGACCAAATTTTTTTTTTTCGACTGCCCGGACCCAAAAACTGGAAACGGGTCAAAAAAAACTTCCTATAATGGCACCTGTCTCAAAACACTCAGAAACACCTAAAAATAGGATAGCCAGAAATTTTTTCGAAAAATGCGTTTTCGAAAAATTTTGGGCCTAAACGGAGCGTGGCTACCCGACTCTTTTTTTTTTTTCGAAACCTACTCCGGCAAGGAAACACGAATCGGAATCTGGATGGATCCCGAAAACAAACCTAATAAGCAAGGAACTCGGATTGGTGGTGGATATATGGTGGTGGTATATGGCAGCGGTGGTAGTATATGGATATGGATCGGTGGTGGTATATGGACACGGATTGGTGGTGGTATATGGATACGGATTCGGTGCGGTGGTGGTAGATGGCAGGGGCGATTACGATGGTGCGGCGGCGGCGTGACAACTTATGACCAGAACTCGAAACTCTAAAAGACTAGACTCTAAGACCAGCAACTAGACACGACGATGCAACCGCCAATTCAACAAAGCAAAACCCTAAAAAGATTATGCAAAGGCTCAGATTGGTTCGGATATGATGAACTAACCCTAATTTTTTTTTGGCTTTTTCGTGGGATGTAGGTATGAAGAACAGACTCGATCTAAACTACGAAAAACTGTAAAATCTCACCGAGCAACCTGGAAATCTGATACCACTTGATAGAGGCGGAGGTGTCCCGTCTTTCGATGAGATGGTGGATTTCGCTTTGATGGAAGTCGACTTTGACGATCCGACTACGAACGTGCGAGGACGTCGCGCCTTAGCAATCGCTAAACCAACTCCGAGAGGTTATTGACCACGCCGGAGCACGATCAACCTGACCACGAGGGTCTGTTTCCTGCGAGCAAACGAAGAACAAGCAAGAAACTAAGATTGCAATCTGGATATTGCGAATATAAGATGAAAGCTTTATTGATCAAGGTGGGGTTCTGTGACGCCTTTGTCTGGTCGTTGAACACAAACGAAGTACGCGAAGTTGCAGTTATGGCGAACTTTTAATCTAAACAAAACCCAAAGTCTAAACGATGCCCTAAGGGTTGTATATATGGAGGAAGAGGGGGGGAATTTCGTGGCCCTTGGTGGAGGGGTCCGAAATCAACCCTATCTCTTGTTTCCCCACACATACGGACTCTAAAAATAGCCTATACTTATGTATTTCGAAATTACATGGGCCTGGCCCAATAATAAGGTGACGCAGCACCTAAAATAGCCTCGGGACGAAATTTATGAAGTGGCATCTTGTATATTTCGTCCAAGGCTTCATGCACCCATTATGGTGGCTTCAAAGTCCTGAAATCATCACTTGTAACTCCGTTCTTGTTCCCCTTGCGCATGCCATCATCTCCATGCTTGTTCTTGCTCCAATGTTCATCCTTCTCCAAGCTAGGCCCTTCATTTGTAAGCAAAACAAATGTATCCAATTTAGGCAGCATCATATTCTCATGAACATTAGAATCATTACCAAGAAACGAAAGTACCTGGTAATTTAGTTGGCGTGCACGAGCTCTAGTAATTGGTCCAGTATGTATAGCAGCAGGGGCTGTGGGTGTAACAATTGTATTGATGTCCTCATCAGGTGATATCCCTCGTTATAAGTCTGCTAGAAAATGCTTAGATGTGTTTGACAATTTCATTGTTAAACAAGGAAACTTTAATGCTTATTTTGGTAGACAATTGAAATACAATTCAAATATGTTTGAACACTTGGGTGATTATATGGCTAATGTTAAAGGTCAACTTAAACTTATTAGTAAACATGCTTCTATGGTTACCACTCAAGTAGAACAAGTACTTAAAGCTCAAAATGATTTGCTCAATGAATTGAATAATAAAAATAATGATAATGCTGTTAGAGTGGCTACTAGAACTGGTAGAATGACTTAGGAACCTTTGTATCCTGAAGGCCACCCTAAGTGAATTGAGCAAGATTCTCAGAGAAATAATATAGATACACCTAGTCCTTCTAAAAAAGAAAAATAAAAATGATAGGAATTTGCATGCTTCTAGTGAACCAATTACTGAAACACCTGAGAATCCAAATGATATTTCTATTTCTGATGCTGAAACACAATCTGGTAATGAACATGAAACTAGTGATAATGTTAATAATAATGTTCATAATGATGCTCAACCTAGTAATGATAATGATGTAGAAATTGAACCTGTTGTTGATCTTGATAACCCACAATCAAAGAATCAACATTATGATAAGAAATACTTTGTTGCTAGGAAACACAGTAAAGAAAGAGAACCATGGGTTCAGAAAACCATGCCTTTTCCTCCCAAACCATCCAAGAAAAAGGATGATGAGGATTTTGAGTGCTTTGCTGAAATGATTAGACCTATCTTTTTGCTTATGCGATTAACTGATATGCTCAAAATGAGTCCTTATGCTAAGTATATGAAAGATATTTCTACAAATAAGAGAAAGATAACGGAAGCTGAAATTTCGACCATGCTTGCTAATTATACTTTTAAAGGTGGAATACCAAAGAAACTTGGAGATCCAAGAGTACCTACTATACCATGCTTTATTAAAAGAAACTATGTTAAAACTGCTTTATGTGATCTTGTAGCCGGTGTTAGTGTTATGCCTCTCTCTTTATATCGTAGACTTGATTTGAATAAGTTGACACCTACTGAAATATCTTTGCAAATGCCTGATAAATCAACTGCTATACCTGTCGGTATTTGTGACGATGTGCCTGTTGTAGTTGCAAACGTTACTATTTTAACAGACTTTGTTATTCTTGATATTCCCGAGGATGATGGTATGTCTATTATTCTTGGAAGACCCTTTTTGAATACTTCAGGGGCTGTTATAGATTGCACTAAAGGCAATGTCACTTTTCATGTTAATGGCAATGAGCATACTGTACACTTTCCGAGGAAACAACCTCAAGTTCATAGTATCAACTCTATTGGAAAAATTCCATCAATTATATTTGGAGGTTTTGAATTTCCGCTTCCTACTATCAAGAAGAAATATGATATTCTTATTATTGGGGATGTGCATATCCCCGTCGAGGGAACATAGTGTTATTCGAAATTTCTCCGGTTCCATGTTATTCGGAATGAGTTCGTTAACAAGACTTGATCAACCTTGTTAGTGGATTCATTTTGATGATCATGAGATGGATGAAACTAGAAGGCACAACCCTCTGTACCCCACTTTTACTTTCTTTTATTTATATTAAATAAAATAAAAATACATATTTTTCTGTCTGTTATCTGATTATCTGTGCAATATAAAAATACCTCAAAAATAAAAGTTCTCCAAATGCCCTGAAATTTAAATATGATTTTTTTCTAGAATATTTGAGAATATTTGGCATTGAGAACACAACAGGGGGGTCAACCACCTGCCCACGAGGGTGGAGGGCGTGCCCTACCCCCCTGGGCGCGCCCCCCTGCCTCGTGGGCCCACGGTGGCCCTCCTCCAGTTATTCTTTCACCAACACACTTCTTCTTCCTCCCACAAGCACGAATATCCAGCTCAAACCCGAGTCCAAGCTTGTTTTGCTGCCATTTTCGATCTCCTTCCTCAAAGCACCTCTCACAAAACTGCTTGGGGAGATTGTTCCTTGGTATGTGACTCCTCCATTGGTCCAATTAGCTTTTGTTCTAGTGCTTTATTCACTACAAATTTTTTCTGCTTAGGTGACCCTATTCTTGAGCTTACATGTCAAATTTATATGGTCGAAAGTAGTTTTGATGCATGATATAGGCCCTAGGCACTTGTAGGAGTAGTTGTTATCAATATTATTGAGTTTGGTTTACTTTTATTTGTAAGTTACTAAAAAATTTCAGAATTTTTCATAGGAAGAAATATGCTTAGGAAAATGTTCCAAGGTGGTTCTTCAAGGAAGCAAGGACGTAGGCTTGCAATGCGTGATGCTGATGGCCTTCTGGGAACTTTATGGATCGAGTGGGAATTAAAGAAGAATTCGACACATATTTGCGTAACGCTGATCTTGTGAGCTTCGAGGAAGAGAAGTGCAGCCAGTATCACAACCTCACCAGTACCTTTGTGAGGAGGTTTGAATTTTCAACTTCACATAATTCTCCAACTGTCCTGTTTGATCTTTATGATAATTCTTACACTATGGACTTAGAGGATTTTACCACTGCATGCAAACTTCCACAATGGGGTAGTATAAGGGATCCTCGCAAATCTGAATTTAGAGATTTTCTTGCTAGCATAACTGTGGGAGAATCTAGAGATATTACACAAGCTACCATAGGGAGCATTCACTTTCCTGCTATACATTACTTTGCTCTCCTCATAGGTAGATGCATCAATGGTAAAGACGAGGCATGTCACATGTGTGTCCCCGATCTGAGTGTTCTTAGGAGTGCTGTGTTAGAAGACCAATCTTAAATTTGGGAGCCATTGTTGCACGTAGGTTGCATCTTAATAGATTTAATGGAGATTTCTTTGGAGGAATTTATGCATCCCGCATAGCTAACTTTCTTGGTATAGCCATACGCGAAGGTGATATTGAATTACCACCTGCTTACCTAGACTTTAATGCTATGGTTCACCACCAGTTTGTCAAGAGGGACGAATCACCCCTCCAGTATCGACTAATCTTTGACAGACGCCGTGCTGTCCGTATTACTCTCCCTGCTCCTTCCTTCTTTGATTATCAGGCAAGAGGAAGATATACTATTACCAGAGAGGAGGCCGCTCGTCGCCACGCTGCAGCTCAGCAGGCAATAGTGGCTGCATCGCAGTACGACCCCAACTACTATTATGGATATTCGCCAAGCCAGCCATGGCCATAGACCAACTTAGGCCAAAAGCCTAAGCTTGGGGGAGTACGTATTTCTTACCGACATTACATTTATGTTCACACACTCATTGCTAGATGTCGGTGCCCATACTTTTTCATTGTATCATCCATGCTAGTTTAATTTCCTTTTTATGCTTTCTTCTTGTGTGTGTAATAAACCTTAGGAAAAATCAAAAAATTAGTTGTAGCTTTTAATTAGTTTAATTTCCATGCTAGTAATAGTAATTAAAAAGAAAACCCAAAAAGATTTCCTGATCTTCTTTTGCTTGTTGGGAGCTTTCCCGTGTAAATAGTTTTATTTCCTTTCTTTTCTTTGGGGGACGATAGGAGAAGATCATGATAAATTGTTGAAGCGGCTCTTATATGCATACTTGTTGATCTGACAAAAGAGCCCATATTGCCTTGTCTTCTCCTGTTTATTGAATGCTTGCAGATTCCAGCTTAGTCCAATGCACGTGCACTATTATTATTATTCACACTATTCGGTCGTGCAAGTGAAAGGCAATTATGATGATATATGATGGAATGGCTGAGATGAGAAAAGCTATTATGAACTCGACCTCTTTTGTTTTGGTGAATATGATTAGTTCATCGTTCCTGATTCAGCCTATTATGAATAAACATGCTTGCAATGACAACTAGAGATCATAGTTTCTTGTGCCATGCTTGGTTAGCTATGAGTTATAATGGGTTACCTTGCGTGCCAACATGCTATTGAGATGGTTATGATGTGGTATGATAGGGTGGTATCCCCCTCTGAATGATTTAAGTGACTTGACTTGGCACATGTTCACGCATGTAGTTGAAACAAAATCAACATAGCCTTCACGATATTTATGTTCATGGTGGATTATATCCTACTCATGCTTGCATTCAGTGTTGATTAATTTTAATGCATGTTCATGACTATTGTCGCTCTCTAGCTGGTCGCTTCCCAGTATTTTGCTAGCCTTCACCTGTACTAAGCGGGAATACTGCTTGGGCATCCAAACTCCATAAACCCCAAAGTTATTCCATATGAGTCCACTATACCTACCTATATACGGTATGTACCTGCCGTTCCAAGTAAATTTGTATGTGCCAAACTGTAAACCTTCAAATAAATATCATGTTTTGTATGCTCGAATAGCTCATGTATCAACTAGGGCTGTCTATACATTCCATGTTAGGCGGGTTATTCTCAAGAGGAGTGGACTCCGCTCTTCACTCATGATATAAATGGATGGTCACCGGGATGCCCAGTCCCATGCTTTATGCAAACTAAATCAAAATAATTGCAAACAAAACTACCACTGGGACTCTTGTTAGTTGGAGGCACTCGTTGTTTCGAGCAAGCCATGGATTGATGCTTGTTGGTGGAAGGGGGAGTATAAACTTTACCATTCTATTTGGGAACCGCCTATAATGTGTGTAGCATGGAAGATATCGCCATATCTTGGTTGTTATGTTGACAATGAAAGTATACCGCTCAAAATATTATTCACCTCTGTTTCAAAACCAAGCTCTGACACCTCTACAAATCCCTGCTTCCCTCTACGAAGGGCCTATCTATTTACTTTTATGCTGAGTCATCATCCTCTTATTAAAAAGCACCAGTTGGAGAGCACCGATGTCATTTGCATTCATTATTGTTAGCTTACATTGAGTATGACTTGACTGGATCTCTTTTACCATGAATTACAATGTCTAGTCAGTCCTTGGTCTCTAAAGGTGCTCTGCATTCAAGTTTTGCGGTCTCAGAAAGGTCTAGCGAGATACCATCGTGTTATATCATATTATGATTGTTTTGAGAAAGTGTTGTCATCCGGGATTTCTTATTATGGCTCGCTAGTTGATTATGCTATTGCTGTGAGTAAACTTGAGACCTATGCATTATTGTGAATGTGGTTAGTTATAATCTTTGCTGAAAACTTGAATGCTGGCTTTACATATTTACAACAACAAGAGCAAACCGAGTTTGTAAAAGTTTTTCTTTATCACTTTCAGTTTGTGAACTGAATTGCTTGAGGACAAGCAAAGGTTTAAGCTTGGGGGAGTTGATACGTCTCCAACGTATCTACTTTTCCAAACACTTTTGCCCTTGTTTTGGACTCTAACTTGCATGATTTGAATGGAACTAACCCGGACTGACGCTGTTTTTAGCAGGATAACCATGGTGTTATTTATGTGCAGGAACAAATGTTCTCGGAATGACCCGCAACTTCACGGAGCCACTTTTCAGAAAATATGAAAAATACCTGCAAAAGATGAAGGCCAGGGGGCCCACCCCCTCTCCACGAGGGTGAGGGGCGCGCCCCCTACCTCGTGGCCCCCCTATTGCCTCTCTGACTCCAACTCCAACTCCATATATTGTGTTTCGGGGAGAAAAAAGCCAGGGAGAAGAAATTATCGCGTTTTATGATACGGAGCCGCCGCCAAGCCCTAAAACCTCTCGGGAGGGCTGATCCGGACTCTGTTCGGAGCTCCGAAAAGGGGAATCCGTCGCCATCGTCATCATCAACCATCCTCCATCACCAATTTCATGATGCTCACCATCGTGCGTGACTAATTCCATCATAGGCTTGCTGGACGGTGATGGGTTGGATGTGATCTATCATGTAATCGAGTTAGTTTTGTTAGGGTTTGATCCCTAGTATCCATTGTGTTCTGAGATTGATGTTGCTATGACTTTGCTATGCTTAATGCTTGTCACTAGGGCCCGAGTGCCATGATTTCAGATCTGAACCTATTGTGTTTTCATCAATTTACGAGTGTTCTTGATCCTATCTTGCAAGTCTATAGTCACCTATTAGGTGTTATGATCCGTTAACCCTGAAGTGAGAATAATCGGGATACTTACTGGTGATGACCGTAGTTTGAGGAGTTCATGTATTCACTATGTGTTAATGCTTTGTTCCGATTCTCTATTAAAAGGAGGCCTTAATATCCATTAGTTTCCGTAAGGACCCCACTGCCACGGGAGGGTAGGACAAAACATGTCATGCAAGTTCTTTTCCATAAGCACATATGACTATATTCGGAATACATGCCTACATTACATTGACGAACTGGAGCTAGTTATGTGTCACCCTAGGTTATGACTGTTACATGATGAACCGTATCCGACATAATTCTCCATCACTGATCCATTGCCCAAGAGCTTTCCATATATTGTTCTTCACTTATTTACTTTCCCATTGCTATTGCTATCACCACTACAAAATACCAAAAACATTGCTTTTACTACTGTTACCTTTTTCTACCGTTACCACTACTATCATATTACTTTGCTACTAAATACTTAGCTGCAGATATTAAGTTTCCAGGTGTGGCTGAATTGACAACTCAGCTGCTAATACTTGAGAATATTCTTTGGCTCCCCTTCTGTCGAATCAATAAATTTGGGTTGAATACTTTACCCTCGAAAACTGTTGCGATCCCCTATACTTGTGGGTTATCATCCCTACAAAATCATATATTCATGCCATGCCATGTCTTCTCAACACAACGTATTTATCATGCGCAACCCCGATGACAAGCCGAGCAATTGGTTCATACTTTGTAACGCGCTTCAGCTTTTTAAACCCTGACGCAATACATGAGCAGAAGCCATGGATATAGCACTATAGGTGAACTAGAGTATGATGATAGGGGTAAATATAGAGAAGAAAAAAAGGTAAGAAAGTCTAACATCGACACGCTAACCTACGGGCTATGCAGCTCATCAATTGATATCAACGTGAGGAATAGGGATTGCCATGCAACGGATGCACTAAGAGCTATAATTGTATCAAATCTAAACATGAAAACTAAGTGGGTGTGCTTACAACTTGCTTGCTCATGAAGACCTCGGGCATTTGAGGAAGCCCATCATCGAAATATACAAGCCAAGTTCTATAATGAAAAATTCCCACTAGTATGTGAAAGTGACTAAATAGGAGACTCTCTATATGAAAAACATGGTCCTACTTTGAAACACAAGTATGGCAGAGGATAGTAACAATGCCCCTTCTCTCTTTGTTTGTTTTATTATTTTTATTCTTTTTCTCTCTCATTGTACGGAGTCTCATCCCGACTTATGGGGGAATCATAGTCTCCATCATCCTTTCCTCAATGGGACAATGCTATAAAAATGAATAAAGATGATCATCACACTTCTATTTACTTATAACTCAATAGAAACAAAAATTACAACTTGATACCTAGAACAAAGTATTACTCTATATGAATGCCTCTGGCAGTGTACCAGGATGTGCAATGATCTAGTGTAACATGTATAAAAATGATGAACGATGGCTGATCCACAACTGTCCTGTTTGATCTTTATGATAATTCTTACACTATGGACTTAGAGGATTTTACCACTGCATGCAAACTTCCACAATGGGGTAGTATAAGGGATCCTCGCAAATCTGAATTTAGAGATTTTCTTGCTAGCATAACTGTGGGAGAATCTAGAGATATTACACAAGCTACCATAGGGAGCATTCACTTTCCTGCTATACATTACTTTGCTCTCCTCATAGGTAGATGCATCAATGGTAAAGACGAGGCATGTCACATGTGTGTCCCCGATCTGAGTGTTCTTAGGAGTGCTGTGTTAGAAGACCAATCTTAAATTTGGGAGCCATTGTTGCACGTAGGTTGCATCTTAATAGATTTAATGGAGATTTCTTTGGAGGAATTTATGCATCCCGCATAGCTAACTTTCTTGGTATAGCCATACGCGAAGGTGATATTGAATTACCACCTGCTTACCTAGACTTTAATGCTATCGTTCACCACCAGTTTGTCAAGAGGGACGAATCACCCCTCCAGTATCGACTAATCTTTGACAGACGTTGTGTTGTCCGTATTACTCTCCCTGCTCCTGCCTTCTTTGATTATCAGGCAAGAGGAAGATATACTATTACCAGAGAGGAGGTCGCTCGTCGCCACGGTGCAGCTCAGCAGGCAATAGCTGCTACATCGCAGTACGACCCCAACTACTATTATGGATATTCGCCAAGCCAGCCATGGCCATAGACCAACTTAGGCCAAAAGCCTAAGCGTGGGGGAGTACGTATTTCTTACCGACATTACATTTATGTTCACACACTCATTGCTAGATGTCGGTGCCCATACTTTTTCATTGTATCATCCATGCTAGTTTAATTTCCTTTTTATGCTTTCTTCTTGTGTGTGTAATAAACCTTAGGAAAAACCAAAAAATTAGTTGTAGCTTTTAATTAGTTTAATTTCCATGCTATTAATAGTAATTAAAAAGAAAACCCAAAAAGATTTCCTATTCTTCTTTTGCTTGTTGGGAGCTTTCCCGTGTAAATAGTTTTATTTCCTTTCTTTTCTTTGGGGGATGATACGAGAAGATCATGATAAATTGTTGAAGCGGCTCTTATATGCATACTTGTTGATCTGACAAAAGAGCCCTTATTGCCTTGTCTTCTCCTGTTTATTGAATGCTTGCAGATTCCAGCTTAGTCCAACGCACTTGCACTATTATTATTATTCACACTATTCGGTCGTGCAAGTGAAAGGCAATTATGATGATATATGATGGACTGGCTGAGATGAGAAAAGCTATTATGAACTCGACCTCTTTTGTTTTGGTAAATATGATTAGTTCATCGTTCCTGATTTAGCCTATTATGAATAAACATGCTTGCAATGACAACTAGAGATCATAGTTTCTTGTGCCATGCTTGATTAGCTATGAGTTATAATGGTTTACCTTGCGTGCCAACATGCTATTGAGATGGTTATGATGTTGTATGATAGGGTGGTATCCTCCTCTGAATGATTTAAGTGACTTGCCTTGGCACATGTTCACACATGTAGTTGAAACAAAATCAACATAGCCTTCACGATATTTATGTTCATGGTGGATTATATCCTACTCATGCTTACATTCGGTGTTGATTAATTTTAATGCATGTTCATGACTGTTGTCGCTCTCTAGCTGGTCGCTTCCCAGTATTTTGCTAGCCTTCACCTGTACAAAGCGGGAATACCGCTTGTGCATCCAAACTCCATAAACCCCAAAGTTATTCCATATGAGTCCACTATACCTACCTATATACGGTATATACCTGCCGTTCCAAGTAAATATGTATGTGCCAAACTATAAACCTTCAAATAAATATCATGTTTTGTATGCTCGAATAGCTCATGTATCAACTAGGGCTGTCTGTATCTTCCATGTTAGGCGGGTTATTCTCAAGAGGAGTGGACTCCGCTCCTCACTCACGAGATAAATGGATGGTCACCGGGATGCCCAGTCCCACGCTTTATGCAAACTAAATCAAAATAATTGCAAACAAAACTACCGCTGGGACTCTTGTTAGTTGGAGGCACTCGTTGTTTCGAGCAAGCCATGGATTGATGCTTGTTGGTGGAAGGGGGAGTATAAACTTTACCATTCTGTTTGGGAACCGCCTATAATGTGTGTAGCATGGAAGATATCGCCATATCTTGGTTGTTATGTTGACAATGAAAGTATACCGATCAAAATATTATTCACCTCTGTTTCAAAACCGAGCTCTGACACCTCTACAAATCCCTACTTCCCTCTGCGAAGGGCCTATCTATTTACTTTTATGCTGAGTCATCATCCTCTTATTAAAAAGCACCAGTTGGAGAGCACCGATGTCATTTGCATTCATTATTGTTAGTTTACATTGAGTATGACTTGATGGATCTCTTTTACCATGAATTACAATGTCTAGTCAGTCCTTGGTCTTTAAAGGTGCTCTGCATTCATGGTTTGCGGTCTCAGAAAGGTCTAGCGAGATACCATCCTGTTATATCATATTATGATTGTTTTGAGAAAGTGTTGTCATCCGAGATTTCTTATTATGGCTCGCTAGTTGATTATGCTATTGCTATGAGTAAACTTGAGACCTATGCATTATTGTGAATGTGGTTAGTTATAATCTTTGCTGAAAACTTGAATGCTGGCTTTACATATTTACAACAACAAGAGCAAACCGAGTTTGTAAAAGTTTTTCTTTATCACATTCAGTTTGTCAACTGAATTGCTTGAGGACAAGCAAAGGTTTAAGCTTGGGGGAGTTGATACGTCTCCAACGTATCTACTTTTCCAAACACTTTTGCCCTTGTTTTGGACTCTAACTTGCATGATTTGAATGGAACTAACCCGGACTGACGCTGTTTTCAGCAGGATAACCATGGTGTTATTTATGTGCAGGAACAAATGTTCTCGGAATGACCCAAAACTTCATGGAGCCACTTTTCAGAAAATATGAAAAATACCTGCAAAAGATGAAGGCCAGGGGGCCCACCCCCTCTCCACGAGGGTGGGGGGCGCGCCCCCTACCTCGTGGGCCCCCTATTGCCTCTCCGCCTCCAACTCCAACTCCATATATTGTGTTTCGGGGAGAAAAAAAGCCAGGGAGAATAAATTATCGCATTTTACGATACCGAGCCGCCGCCAAGCCCTAAAACCTCTCGGGAGGGCTGATCCGGAGTCTGTTCGGAGCTCCGAAAAGGGGAATCCGTCGCCATCGTCATCATCAACCATCCTCCATCACCAATTTCATGATGCTCACCGCCGTGCGTGACTAATTCCATCGTAGGCTTGCTGGACGGTGATGGGTTGGATGTGATCTATCATGTAGTCGAGTTAGTTTTGTTAGGGTTTGATCCCTAGTATCCATTATGTTCTGAGATTGATGTTGCTATGACTTTGATATGCTTAATGCTTGCCACTAGGTCCCGAGTGCCATGATTTCAGATCTGAACCTATTATGTTTTCATCAATTTACGAGTGTTCTTGATCCTATCTTGCAAGTCTATAGTCACCTATTAGGTGTTATGATCCGTTAACCCCGAAGTGACAATAATCGGGATACTTACCGGTGATGATCGTAGTTTGAGGAGTTCATGTATTCACTATGTGTTAATGCTTTGTTCCGGTTCTCTATTAAAAGGAGGCCTTAATATCCCTTAGTTTCCGTAAGGACCCCACTGCCACGGGAGGGTAGGACAAAACATGTCATGCAAGTTCTTTTCCATAAGCACGTATGACTATATTCGGAATACATGCCTACATTACATTGACGAAGTGGAGCTAGTTATGTGTCACCCTAGGTTATAACTGTTACATAATAAACCGTGTCTGACATAATTCTCCATCACTGATCCATTGCCTAAGAGCTTTCCATATATTGTTCTTCGCTTATTTACTTTCCCGTTGCTATTGCTATCATCACTACAAAATACCAAAAACATTGCTTTTACTACTGTTACCTTTTGCTACCGTTACCACTACTATCATATTACTTTGCTACTAAATACTTTGCTATAGATATTAAGTTTCCAGGTGTGGTTGAATTGACAACTCAACTGCTAATACTTGAGAATATTATTTGGCTCCCCTTGTGTCGAATCATGAAATTAGGGTTGAATACTTTACCCTCGAAAACTGTTACGATCCCCTATACTTGTGGGTTATCATCCCTACAAAATCATATATTCATGTCATGCCCTGTCTTCTCAACACAACGTATTTATCATGCGCAACCCCGATGACAAGCCGAGCAATTGGTTCATACTTTTTAACATGCTTCAACTTTTTAAACCCTGACGCAATACATGAGCAGAAGCCATGGATATAGCACTATAGGTGAAATAGAGTATGATGATAGGGGTAAATATAGAGAAGAAAAAAAGGTAAGAAAGTCTAACATCAACATGGCTAACATACGGGCTATGCAGCCCATCAATTGATATCAACATGAGGAGTAGGGATTGCCATGCAACGGATGCACTAAGAGCTATAATTGTATCAAATCTAAACATGAAAACTAAGTGGGTGTGCCTCCAACTTGCTTGCTCATGAAGACCTCGGGCATTTGAGGAAGACCATCATCGGAATATACAAGCCATGTTCTATAATGAAAAATTCCCACTAGTATGTGAAAGTGACTAAATAGGAGACTCTCTATGTGAAAAACATGGTCCTACTTTGAAGCACAAGTGTGGCAAAGGATAGTAACAATGCCCCTTCTCTCTTTGTTTGTTTTATTCTTTTTATTCTTTTTTCTCTCATTGTACGGAGTCTCATCCCGACTTATGGGGAAATCATAGTCTCCATCATCCTTTCCTCAATGGCACAATGCTATAAAAATGAATAAAGATGATCATCACACTTCTATTTACTTATAACTCAATAGAAACAAAAATTACAACTCGATACCTAGAATAAAGTATTTCTCTATATGAATGCCTCTGGCAGTGTACCAGGATGTGCAATGATCTAGAGTAACATGTATACAAATGATGAACGATGGCTGATCCACAACTACTATGTCAGCTATATGATCATGGAAAGCAATCTGACAATGAATGCTCAAGTCATCAAAACGGAAACGGTGGAAGTTGCATGGCAATATATCTTGAAATGACTATGGAAGTGCCATAATATGTAGGTATGGTGGCTGTCTTGAGGAAGATATAATAAGGCTGATGTGTGATAGAGTGTATCATATCACGGGGTTTGGATGCACCTGTAAAGTTTGGACCACACCTCAAGGTGAGAAATAACAATGCACGGTACCGTAGAGGCTAGCAAATTACAGAAAGGTAAGAGTGCATATACACATTAGTCATAAAGAAATCATATAGTTATTGCAAAAGTTTATTAGCCCTCGAAGCAAAGTACTACTACGCATGCCCCTAGGGGGATAGATTGGTAGGAAAAGACCATCGTGCGTCCCCGATCGCCACTCATAAGGAAGACAATCAATAAAAAATCATGCTCCAACGTCATAGCATAACGAGAGACTATACGTGCATGCTTTGGGAATCATAAACCTTAACACCAATATTCTTACTAACAACAACCCTTTACTAGTACCTCCCACATATTACCACCTCTATATCGCAAAACTATTGCAAGGAATCAAACATACAATATTCAGTGATCCATAAGTTTTATGTAGGATTTTATGACTAACCATGCAGTTGACCAATTCCTGTCGACTCTCTAAATAGATATAAGTGAAGCATGGGATTTTAATTATTTCTACAAAAGGCTATGCTCTAACAAGTATAAGTGAAGTAAAAGATCATTCTACAAATAACAGTTTTCTATGTGAAGAGAAACAGGCAATCCAAACATCAAATGATATAAGAAGTGAAGCACATGAAGAATTCTATAAAGCCATTATGAAAAGTTATAAGTGAAGTGCAATGAGAATTCTATAAATCAACGATGGACTATCTCATACCAGCATGGTTCATAAAGGAAAAATGAAAACTAAACACAAAAGATGCTCCAAGATTTGCACATATCACATGAGCGAAACGAGAACGAAAACATACTTATACTTGTTGAAGAAAGATGGGATACCTTCTGGGGGATCCCCAAGCTTAAATGCTTAAGTTTCCTTGAATATTTATTTGGGGTTCATTGGGCATCCCCAATATTGAGCTCTTTGCCTCTCCTCCTTCTCCTCGTATCGAGACCTCCTTGATCTTTGATCACTTCATCCACACAAAACTCAACAGAAAGCTCGGTAAGATTTGTTAGTACAATAAAGCAAATCACTACTTTAAGAACTATTGCAAACCAATTAATATTTTATTTTTTATTTTTAGCTAGTGTATTATAACTTTTCCATGGCTTATAGAACCGATAGAATCGATAGTTTCATCAAAACAAGCAAAACAATGCATCAAAAATAGAAACTGTCTTAAACAGGACAGTCTATTGCAATCTGAACATCTACCATACTTCTGAAAAATTAGGAAAAATTAAAAACTTTGTATAGAAAAACTGTGCAAAAAGATTCAAAAACTTTTGAAATTCCAGTAAAAAATGTAAAATCACGCACTACAACCAAAGTTTCTGTTTCTGCACCGCACATACCAACAAGCAATCTACTCATCCTAAAGGCAAATATTGGCACTATAATTTTAAAATACAAAGGATTTGTAAAAGGGGATAATTATTTTTGTTTAAAAGTTTCTATAATTAAGATTCACAAAGTTTCCATGGGGATGAACAAAGTTCAAGACTAGCTCCCACTTTCACAATGCTCGTCCCTCTCACTTTCACTTTTCTATTTGTGAAGTTTTAAGTTCCCCTCTATTTGTCAAGCGATAATCCATAAAGTATTCATGTTGGTCCAACATTACTCTCATTATATAGTTGAATGGGGTTTCTCAGGATTATCAAAGTAGTGCATAATATCTTTCACATCATGAGCATCGAGGGTTTTAGGAGGTTCGCCATCTACATGAGTAGCAAGTACGACTAATTTTTTTTGGGTGTTTCGTGTTCCATATCCATAACTAAAGATAGAGAACAGCTTAGAACAGAAAATAAAAACTACTTAGTGATAAAGCAAACAAGCACAAATAAGAATATTCACCCCACGCTATTCCTCCCCGTCAACGGCGCCAGTAAAAAGGTCTTGATAACCCACAAGTATAGGGGGTCGTTTGTAGCCTTCTTTGATAAATAAGTTTGTCATACCCAATGAGGAGCTAAAGGTAGAACACATATTCGCTCAAATTCTATCGACCACCGATACATTTGTATGCACACTTGACGTTTGCTTTACCTAAAACAAGTATGAAACTATTTTTGCAAGAATAAAACTACGATTACTTTGCGAGAATAAAACTATGAATAAATTGCAAGGTAATAAAGGTATATAGCTTTTGTCAACAAGAAAGTCATCTGTCGCTAGGCAATAAATAACAAGTACCGGTAATGATTCTTGCAATTTTACACGAGAGAGAGGCATGAGCTAACATACTTTCTCTACTCGGATCATATGCACTTATGATTGGACCCCTAGCAAGCATCCGCGACTACTAAAGATCATTAAGGTCGTGAAACCCAACCATAACATTAAGTATCAAGTCCTCTTTATCCCATACACAACAACCCACCTACTCGGGTTTAAGCTTATGTCACTCTCGCAACCTACCATAAGCAAATCATGAACGTATTGCAACACCCTACAGCGAGGACCCCTCACATTTGCGCGAGATGGAGGGCACCATAGGACAGCACCATAAATGAAATATACAATCAAACCAACCAAGATCACCATTAACCCACAGGACAAAACAGATCTACTCAAACATCATAGGATAGCCAAATATCATTGGGCAAAAATATATGGAGTTGAGCACCATGTTTAAGTAGATATTACAGTGGTGAGAAGGGGTATTACACCACTGCATAGTGGGGGAGAGAGTTGGTGTTGACGGTGGCAAGATTGTTGATGTATATTTTCGTCTCGATCCTTGCCCCGGCGGCACACCGGTGCCATCGGGAGAGAGGGGAAAGAGCCCCCTCCTTCTTCTTCTTCCTTGGCCGCCCCCCAAAATATGATAGATTTGCATCAGTCTAATCACCATGTAATGACTCTTTTCCGCTGTGGTTACCCCTTGAGATATAAAAGGAGGCCGAGGCAACCTTTACTAGGGTTGGAATCCTTGCAACTCACACGCAGAGGTATCCATGCAACTCCCCTCTCTTACCGACTTGTGAGGGAGGAGCGCTCCATGTATTTCTTCCACCTCCTCCCAATACACCAAAAGGAGGAGTAGTGTTTTACGCTTCTTAGTGGTCCGAACCTGGGTAAACCATGGTGTATCCTGTTGTTCTTGATCTTCGTGTCAGCTGACCCCCAGCCAAACCAGCAAAGGGGCTGCCCCATAGATCGTCGGCTCCATGCTGATAGACTGACTCATACCTGGCTGCAGAACCAGCCTCCTAACTCCATTAACACTTGGTCAGAGTAGAAAGCGTGCTTCATAAAACACTTCTAGAGATCTTGTAAGCGTCCAAGGGTGATTGTTCATCTGCATCACTATGTGTAGTGCGAAGGTGAGCCAGCTCATCATTGCTCTCCTCGGGTCGCGTATATCATCCACTCCTCGAATGGCATATTGGTAGCTCAAGCCATTTTGACTCTAGAGAAGAACTGTAACTTTGACCCTCTCATTCAAAAGCTTGGTTGATTCAAGAGGATGGTTACGGACATGAGCGAGCTCATGCATGTGTTGACACGATATTCAGAGTCAAACACCACCAAAGATCCTAACCCAGACGATGATCAGACCAACAAGGGGAAGAAGAATGGTGTCGGCAAAGGTTAGCAGCAAGGTAACACGGGCCTCAATGGCAAACATGGTGGTTAGAACAACGGTGTCAAGCGCAAGCACCCGGAGGATGGACAACTCAGATCTTGTCACTAACACCAACACTGCTTTCAAGGGCTAGAGGCGAAATAATTTCGGGAGGCTGTTCAAAGCCAATAAAGCACATAATTTCGAGGAAGCCCTCAAAGGTCCATGTCCAAAGCACAGTACCTCAGATAGGCCCGTAAGTCACTCTTGGCAAAATTATCATATAATTCAGTCTTATAACAATCAAGTCCACTAGAATCATCCTCATGGTGGTGGTGGCAACCTTGGACATCCAGGAGTTGGTGGCTCAAATTTCCGAAGACGCATCTCATCGGGTAACTATCACAAACCGGGTTATCGAAGCTTATTCAGCTTAGGATCTGGATATCAGGGGTCTAGCACTGATGGTGGAAATCAACATTCCAGCCAAGGTGGCAATCAACATCAGAACAACCAGACATGTTTTCAAAGCAATCCTAAGAAGTTAAGCTGTGGGCAGTATCATGTTTTTCCCACTAGTACCT
The DNA here is from genome assembly GCF_002162155.2 of Triticum dicoccoides. NCBI lineage: Eukaryota > Viridiplantae > Streptophyta > Magnoliopsida > Poales > Poaceae > Triticum > Triticum dicoccoides. The sequence continues at coordinate 255,536,447 of NC_041390.1, read as the reverse complement.
GCAAGCGGCACAACAAGGTTTAGAAACACGTTGTTAATCTGGTTGAGCCGGTGGTTCCTCAGTATTTGAATTGGTCAAAAGAGTCGGTCATTTGGAGTAGGGTTGAATACCCGCCACGGGTTGATAACCATGGTGGCTTGGCCTTAGTGGTGGTGCCTCAGGTTGGTGGGTATAACCGCACAAAGGTACTCATGGACGAAGGAAGTAGCATCAACATTCTGTATTATGACACATTTAGGTGCATGAACTTGTTAGAGAAGAAGCTTTCATCTCCCTCCATCATTTTTTAGGGGATTGTTCCTAGGAAATCAGCATACCCCATTGGGTGGATAAAGCTAGAGGTTGTGTTCGGTGATGAGTATAATTATATAACAGAGTTTCTGATGTTTGAGGTGGTCTAGATTAAGAGTCCTTATCCTGCTTTGTTTGTACGGCCGGCTTATGCTCGTTTCATGGCTCAACCCTTTTATGTCTATCTCAAGCTCAATATGCCTGGGCCGAAGCACTACAAAAAAAGACATATCCGTGACATTTTGGGCTGAATGAAATTTTTTCTGTCATGCTTATGACACTTCTATGATGATAATTTTGAAAAAACCTGGTATCATCATAGATGTGTTGGTCACCAACTTCTATGACAAAAAATCATGATAGAAAATGGGCTTTTCGTCCTAGGAGGGCCGGAGACGCAGCTGCATGACATTCTTTAGGCCGCCCGTGACGGAAAAAATCACGGTAGAAGCGAGGGCGAGGAAAATATCGGGGAGTTCCCGATTACGGTGGGTGATCAGGGCCGAGTCATGCTTGGAGGTTTGCGTCTTTCTCCCGTATACATGCGCGCATGTGTGCGAGGCGTTGGGCTCTAACTGAACCCGAGTGAGGCGTTCGCTTAGTGAACCCGAGCGATTGCACTGGCTACTTTGCTGAACTCGAGCGATCGATATATGGCTATTAGCTAAACTCGAGCGATTCCTTCGCTACTGCTGCTAACTGAACCCAATCGAACCTGCTGCCTCTTGATGAACAGTTAGCGTTGTTGGTGGTTTGATGAACGGTTCCCGGCGGGGGTTGGATGAACAAGACCCATGGTAGTACGGGCCGTTGCCGCTGGATGTACAAGACCCTGATAGAGCCGGTTGGGGGTGGATGAACATGACCACGTGGAGGGCTGGTTGAACAGTAGCCGGTGGAGGCTGGATGAACAGGACCCCATGGAGGGCTAGTTGAACAGTAGCTGGTGGAGGATGGATGAACAGGAGTCCGTCAATGAACAGTAGCTGGTGGAGGCAGGAGGGAGACGCCGTGGATGAACAGTCGCATGTGGAGGCTGGAGCGGGTCGACGGTGGATGAACAGTACCCCATGGAGGCTGGAGTGAGGCAATAGACGGTGGATGAACAGTAGCCCGTGGAGTCTCGTTTTGCGGTACGCCACACCCCTCCCAATGAACAGGACCACGTTTCGACCGTAGGAGGTCGAAGAGAAAATCGTTTCCTCCGTTTTATGGTACACCACACCCCTCCCGATCAACAGCACCCCATTTCCACCATAGGAGGTCGAAGAGAAGTTTGTTTCCTCTGCTTTGCAGTATGCCAGACCACTCCCGATCAACAGGACCCCGTTTCGACCATAGGAGGTCGAACGAAAGGACGTTTCCTCTGTTTTGCGGTACGTCGGGCCTCGTTTTGGCTGTTCCGTCCAAGACGGTTGGCTCCCGATGAACATGATGCATTCTGTTGCCTCCCAATGAACATGACGCAGTTTGTTCGGTCCGACCCTTCCGGTTGGCTGCCGATATACAGGACGATGTCGCTGTACGCGTTCAAGACCCCACCCATATGTACGTACATAGGAGTATTTACTTTCTTGCTGTGTGGCTGTACGTACGTGTAAATGATATAGAAGGGAGTGCGTGACATCCTATGTACGCGCCTCTACTACAACACGTGCCCTTCCTTAATTTGCCATGGTTCATCGCTGCAGCATGTAGATAGATCGATCGACCAATATGTATATGCATGTTCGCGAACAGATAGACAACACTACGTATGGTTCAACTGGGTGGGTCCCAGCTATCAGAGAGGATAAGGAGGCACTTCCTTGTGTGCGAAGATATAGCTGGTGGGTCCTAGCTGTCATGGGGAAGAATCATTTTTCGTAATATGGACCCAGTTCCTTGCGTGCGAAGGTTAGCTAGTGGGTCCCAGCTGTCAGTGGAAGGAATAAGGCGGCTCTTCCTTCCATGCGAAGATATACGTGGTGGGTCCCAGCTTTCAGGGAGAGGTATAATTTTAGTTTTGCAAAATAAGCAGGCGATTGCATGTGTGTGCCCATGGACCTGGTGCATCCCCAATGTCAGCCTCTCCACGTACAGTCCGCTTCCGATGACTCTAGTTTGTTAACCATGTTGACCACGCCGCGCCGAGCGCATCCAAGGTGGTGGACAACGGTGAGGCCCCTGACGACAACGAGCCGGAGATGTGAAGACGCGGGAGTGGGGTCGCAGACGGAGAGGTGGCAGCCATTTGGAAGGCAGATTACCACTATATGACACCCATCCAGAGTCGTGTCAAGCAGATAAGCAGAAGATGATTAAGCAGCACAGCAGGCTTGCTGGGATGCATCCTTCGAATGACACCCTACAATGCATTTAATGCACTTTGTCCTAACTGCTAGAGTTAGGTACGATATCACTGTTACCAATCTAATTGCTAGATAATGACTATTTTGACACTACGATTACCACTTAGCCTATAAAAGGAGGGCCATGGCAAACTAGAGAAGGATTCAGACCCTTGCATACTTGTACGCGCGTAGTTGCTCCTCCCAAGGCCACCTTGGCGGGCTTGAGCACTGCCTATTCTTTGGGTCCTTCCATCAAATCCACCAAAGTAGTAGTAGGGTCTTACGCCTTAGTGGCCCGAACCTAGGTAAAAACCACCAGCATAACCACATTAGTTCTGTTTCATGGCTTCTGGTCTTTGTGCAATGTGACCATCCCCCTCACCAAACCACATGAGGCCGATCTCCCCATAGGTGATCGTGTTCCACCACGACATCTTTCGCGCGAAAGGTAGGGGAAGTGCTTGTGCGAATCTGAGGTTGTGAACAGCACGTCAAGCCACATCATCATCTCCGTCAACGCTCTCTTCGTCCGCAGTTTCAGAGAGGAAGAACAACGTTGTTCCCATGCCTTGCCCTACCTAGATTCCGCTGCTCGTCTCTGTCACGGCCGTGATTGCGATGAGAATGGAGGGCAATGCTGATGCGATGACCGTGGGTGGCACAGATGGCGTGGCCGCCATGTTTCCCACATCCAGGAAAAGAAGCAGGCGTGCAATGACTTCACCCTCCTCGTAAGCTTCTTCGAAGCACGACCAACGCCAGAAAGTGTCATTTGGGCACACAAGAAAAACACTGCATGGCCGGCTCTCCTCCTTCCCACTTCTTGCTTGTCAACGATCGAGCTATGCGGTGGTAGCATCATCAGCGTCGATGAGCCCGCGTGGAGCTTTGTCCACCATCTATTCCGCCAAGGATAGATCCTGAGCGAAGCGCTGGCGCACATCTGTTGGTTGATGCCCCAGCAAGCATGCTCTGGTAAGCCCATTCGTGCCAGCCTGACTTTCATGCCTGCCTCTATGAGATTGTTGACAAGTATAAGGAAGAGAAAAGGGGAGCCGAGCCTCCCTCCTTTTCTACCATACATCATCATGTGCGGACATTTTTATTCGCTTCTTCAGCCCTTGCCGGGGATGGAAGCATGATTAACAAAACCACCGAGTATTCCCCTTGTACGCCTCCTTGTTGTTGTCTTCTCAGAATAAGGATGGATACATGAGCAAGGAAGGAGATTATATGCATGACCACATGCATGCCCGTCAATGGAGGGGAGCATGAACGAAAGCTAAGTTAACATGTTTATTAGCTTTCCTCCAGAGCTTGCGTTGCTTATCCCTCGAACAACCAAGATTTTCGTATGGAAAGCCTTTCGTATAATGGTACCTTGCTGTATTTGTCTGCGCCCCCACTTTGTTTCGAGCCTCCTCAATGAAATGGGCGGCTGCGTCAAAGGTTGCTAAATGAGAAACCTTCCGATGCATATCCTTGCCAGTTGAATGCTAAGGACCAGTTCCAGACAGCAATCGTGGTAGCATGCTACCGGCAAGCAACCAATGTATGCAAAAGAAACTAACCATATGAATATCGACGGGTAAACATAAGGGGGATAACATGCATTAATTTAAACAAGCATCAGTTCAACAAAGATAGTGTGAAGCCTTAAAACAAGATACATATCATGTCTTGTTACAGGGCAGCACGAATGAGCTCAAGACTGGTGGTCTCCGAGAACCCTTGGGACGGAAAGAACCTTGTCGGCAAGAGTACCTGCTTTTGCCTCGGCAGCTAAGACATCGGCGCCTGGCGGCAGTGTCACACCCTAGCTAGTTCATGCATTAGAGTGTTGCATCATGTTTATTCTTTCATCAGAAACCTGAAATGGGGATGACAGAACCCCCAGCCCCCTCTCAAACCAATTAGGGTTTACTAAAAACTTTTTCAATGAACCTGAAATGCCCTTCTAAAATGCCCATCATTTTTGTCTTGGTTCAGAACCTCTGCCAAAAGTGATGCACATTTTCCTAGGCCATCTTAGGGTTTTTGAATTAAATCATAAATAATTGAATTTGGGCATTTAAAATTATGTAAAATATTTAAATGCTCAAATATCTCCAAACTAAAATGTTTCATGTTGGAAATAATCCAACTATGGACCAGGAGTAGTTTGGTGATTTTAGGAGTTGCCTAAGTATTTTATTTAATTCAACAAAGTTGCAGAAGTATTAAAAAAACAGAAAACAGAAAGAAAATGGAAAAACTTACCTGACGCCTGCTCCCGGCCCACCTGCCGGCCCAGCCCAGCGCCGCTCCAGCGAGCTGCTTGCCGGCCAGGCAGGCAGGCAGGTGCCCGACGCCGACCGCAGTGCACGCCACGCACCTGCTCGCCGCCTCGCCGCTCCCCTCGCCCGGTGACGTCGTGGATCGGCCTCCCTCGCTCCCCCGAACCCCCCAGACACCCCCTCTCCTCTCCAGCTCCTCCCCCTCGTGCTCCCCTGCCATGACCGACGCCACCATCGCCGTGCCTTCGTCGTAGCCGTGCTCCCCGCCGCCCGTGCGTCCTCTCATCGTGTCCAGGAGCTCCGCCGCTGTCCACTCCATCGAGCAAGCCGAGCCCCGAGCGCTCGCAACGCCCGAGTCCACCGCGACGACCTCGCCCGAACCGCCGTCGCCGGAGATCCCCTTCAACGCCGTCGTCGCTCCGGTCCATCCCCGGCCGCACCAAGGGCTTAGTCGCACTCACTGTGAGCTTAGCCATCTTCCCCCCCTCCTTTTCTTGCTCCCGAGCTGTGTAGCGACCTCCCGGAGCTCAACCGCAACCACCGCCGTGGAGCTCGTCGCCGATGTGCTCCCGGTCACCCTCCGACCACTCCACGGTGTCCATCATGCTCACCGTGTCACGTAGCACCTAGCTAGCTACTCCTCGCGCCTCACCGACCCCTCTAGCGTCAAGTTCGTCTTCGGCCGAACCCCGGTGGCCGCCAAAGTCATCGCCGGCGCCAACTCCGGCCACCCCGACCCCAACGGACTCCACCAAGAGCTGCGGCTCGTCCTCAGCTCCACTCCGGTGGTCTCCGCGACCCATTTGGTGGCCGAAACAGTCAAAACCACTTCCGCCGCCGCGTCGGGCTCGTCGGCGGCTAAACGCCGGTGCAGCCGACCCGGGTTTGACCACAGGTGGGCCCTGGTTGACTCCCCTGAGTCAATGACAGGTGGGGCCCAGCCCTGCTAATTAAACAGGTTTAGTTTTATTTAAACTTTAATTAAATTAATCACCCTGACACACGGGACCCACTGTCAGGTTTGACCCGGACGTGTTCTGTTGACCTGCTGACGTCACACTGACGTCAGGCTGACGTAATAATTGATTTTCTGGAATTAATCTAATATAGGAAATTCCAGAATATAGTTTAAACTTCAAAAATTCATAACTTTTATTCTGTAACTCCAAATCAGACAAATTATATATGAAAAATGATCAGAAAAATCCAATCTATCCATCTGTACTATTTTCATGCATGATTAAACAAGTTAACCTGATGTTTAATGCAGAACAAGGAAAAACACTTTAAAGGGCCATGTTTGAGTTTGAAATTTGAATCTTTGATTCAAATTGGTTCAAACCCTTCTGGTCTTAGTTGCATTAGCCCAACACACTCATATTGCTATGTGTCATGCATGCATCATATTGTTGCACGTTGTTTGGTGATGGTTGTGTATCGGTGTTCTTTGCGGCAGGTTCTGCCTCCGAGGAGTATCGTGATTACCCTAACGAAGAACCGTATCAGTGCATCGAACCATCAGGCAAGCAACCAACCATTTGATCATATCGATACAATCCCATGTTCTCGCTCCTGCTCTCTTTTACTGCATTAAGACAACGCGTTTCAAACTGCTGTGTGCTACGGTAGTTGAACCCATTTCCTCTGCATGACCTGTCATTGCCACAGTAACTAGATGAAACCCACTAGCATGTGTAGGAGTTGATTGAGCCATATGTATGTGTTGTTCCTACCTTGCTATGCCTGCTATGCTTAGAGTCATGTCAGGTCTGGTTCATCTGGGTGATGGGCTAGAGTGAAATGATTATGTCGGTAATGAGAGTGGTGTGGTGAACACGATTTGGTAAAGGTATCGATGAGAAGCCATGTAGGAGTACATGGTGGGTTGTTTCATTGAAGCCGACCTTAAGCACTGAGATCTGTATGTGTGATTTAAGACACAGCTACTACCATGCATTGGGCCCTGAAATATGACCCCGCTCGACTTCTTATTCACCCTAGCTCTCTGTCCAGGAGTTGCAAGTAGTTTCTGGTGTTTGTAGCCTACTGGAGGCCGTGGACAGCGCTGACCGTAGGGGTGGGCTGTGATGCGGTAGGTACGTGGCCGGGTGTACCGAATACCCGTTAGGTATCTCGGGAACCCTGTTCACATCGTTCGGGGCCGTATGGGAAACCTCGGCCGGACTCCCTGCGGATGGAACCTGGATAGGCGATAAACCTGTACTAGAGGCTTAGGTGTTTAGGTAGGTCGTGGTCTACACCCACGTCGGCTTTCGCTTGAAGTCTGCCGAGCACATGTCGTGTGCAGACGCTAAGTGGTGGAAACATGTATGAAGAAGTACACCCCTACAGGGTTATCATGATCTATTCGAATAGCCGCGTCCGCGGTAAAGGACTACTTGGTTGCCTATACAGTTCATAGACAAGTAAACAGAATCTACTAAAAGCCTCAAGATAAGTGTGAGCGCCGAGGATGGCTCTTCCGCAGGAATACGGAGGTGGATCCTCGGTAGTGTATTGAAGTGGTGAGTAGTGGACTCGTGTGCGCAAAACCATTTCAAGTTGGAGTCTCGTAGGTTAGCCTAGCCAAGAGTCAAAGCTGGCTTGCTGCAATAACTCCACCAACCCTTCTTGATAATATGCATGTATGTAGGATCTGATGTAAGTCTTGCTGAGTACCTTTGTACTCATGTTGCTATAATTTACATTTTTACAGAAGACGCTGCAACCCCTTCTGATGGGTTCTACGTAGACGTTGACATCAATGAGTAGGCTAAGACCCATGTGGTGATCCTGAGCTTGTGAAGGACCACGTAGTATAGCTAGGCTTTCCAAGCCTCTTTTATTTTTCTAGTTGTCTGTACTCAGACAAGTTACTTCCGCTGCTAGTTTGTATGACTGTATGACTTGAATGCTGGGTCATGTGACCCGTACCTTTGTGTATGTTATGTATGTCTCTCTGAGCCTTAAATAAAGTACTTGTGTCTTAGAGTCATGTTGTGATGCCTTGTTGTATTTGCACATATCGAGCATATTGTGTGTATGATTGAAATGCTTGGTATGTGTGGGATCTGACTATCTAGTTGTTTATCCTTAGTAGCCTCTCTTACCGGGAAATGTCTCCTAGTGTTACCACTGAGCCATGGTAGCTTGCTACTGCTCTGGAACACTTAGGCTGACCGGCATGTGTCCTTCTTCGTTCCTGTGTCTGTCCCTTCGGGGAAATGTCACGCATTGAGTACCGGAGTCCTGTTAGCCCGCTACAGCCCGGTTTATCGGAGTCCTGCTAGCCCAGTGCTACAGCCCGGACCCACTTGCTGATGACCGACACGTTCGTTGCTGGGTCATGGATGCCTGTCCCTGTAAGTCTGTGCCACTTTGGGTTTACAACTAGTCATGTCAGCCCGGGCTCCTTAACATATGGATGCTAGCGACACTATCATATACGTGAGCCAAAAGGCGCAAACGGTCCCGGGCAAACGTAAGGCGACACCCGTGGGGATACCGTGCGTGAGGCCGCAAAGTGATATGAGGTGTTACAGGCTAGATCGATGTGTCATCGAGTCGGGGTCCTGACATCGTTGGCATCAGAGCCGGACTGCCTGTAGGTTCTCCAAGCCAAACTGGTCGATGTTGAGTCTAGAAATTCTTTAGTTATATGTAGGGGAATTGTTTGTGGGTGGAACGTAAGGCTCTTTTTACTCCTTTATCTTATGACATTCTGATCTGAGTCAGTCTATTCTTCCACCGGGGGTTAAGGAATTAGGATCTATTCTCTCTGTCAGGTTCACGTGTTACTAATCAGTAGTACCTTATAGGGTTGATGGATACAAGCCTAGTTCAGTTCTACTACCACATTATGTTGTTAGGATGGACTCAGAACTTTGATATGATGATGTTGAGTGTGTATGAAATCCTTTGTCAAATGTCTCAAAATCCTTCTTGAGCATTTACAGCTGTTATGCTGCCGAAATTTTGCTAGAAATTCTAATGCCTTTGCATTATGGTTGTGCTTTCAGATGGCCACTCGTGACCTCAATCAAGTGGTTCGCCTGACTCGATGCCTAGATGTACCCGGCCATACTGCCATGTTGGTCAGGGTAATGACTGAGGCTGGATACCGTTGGTATCCTGAGTACACGGTCGAAGAGCAATTCCGAGACTTTAATCAAAGCCAGTATCTCTGCACTGTCAGGATATTTCCATCTTATCCTGGGTCCACCGAGCCCCTTCACTGCTCCTATGGACTCGGGGTTACTATTGAGATGGCTGTGCAGGACGCCGCCTACTCTATGATGACCATCATGCGAGTCAGGTCTGGCCTATTTCGGGACTCTGATTTCCGGTATATGCCAGGATCACTTCCGGGAGCACAAGGGTATCTCCAGGCTATCTATGCTGACTCCACTCAGGAGGATTCACGGACTCGCACTACTGCTGAGATGCTCGAGGATAAGGACCGTGGAAATCGGGCCTTGAGGTTAGAGCTCTTCAATACCCGTGCTGACCACTGGGCCACATTGACTCGGTTTGCACCGGTGGTGCAAGCTGGATATTCGGATATGCGCGATCTCTATCCTGTGAGATCTGCTCTGCCAGACGTGATGGGTTGGTGTGATGTAGGAGGCATCACCCCACCTCGCGGTCCCCGCAGGCCACCGTCTGTTGGTCCAAGACCTCATCCTAGCCCCTATGGTCCACAAGCTCCGCGAGATCGTCTGTTTCCGGATGATCATGTTGAGCTTCCAGGCTATGGAGGTGACTTCTACGAGGACTACTACGGATCGGTCTGAGTTAGTGGTAGTATCACTAGTTCGTGTTAGCCGTGTCGTCTATCGTCCTGCGTGACTCGTGGGATATGACCTAGCTGTATCGCCTTCCGGAGGTGTAGAAAAATAATGTATAGGAGCTGAGAATGCCTCCGATGAGATGTAATCCTCTTTTCACCGTAATAGTACCTTGTTTGGTCTTGTACTAAACCCTGTATGGTGTGTATGACGATGGAATAAAGAAGCAGTTTCTGTATCTACCATGTCATACGGATGATCATCTTGCATTCCGAGTTATTCCTTACATTCTGTACCCTATGTCGGAATTTTATCATTCTGACTAAATCATTGTCTTGTTTACCTAGGATGGTCAACACGCGCACTAACCCTGCTCCTCAAGAGCAGGCCGAAGGCAGTGAAGTCAGGAATGCAAATCTGCCTCATCCTCCTTCCCTAGCTGAGGTTATGATGGAAGCCGAAAGAAACAAGCGGGAGACCAACCGTTTATTGGAGCGTATTGAACAGAACACAGCACACCATCAGAGGACTAACGTGGTGTCACTCAGTGATTTCATCAAGTTACATCCACCCACGTTCCACCACTCCGTCGAGCCTCTCGACGCTGATGACTGGCTTCGCAGTATCTCTCACAAGCTGCGTTCCGCGCTAGTAGCTGAGGCTGACAAGGTCACCTTTGCTGCATATCATCTTGAAGGCCCCGCCAGTCTATGGTGGGAGAATTATGGAGCTATGCGCCCAGCGGGCCATGTCACTACTTGGGATGAATTCAGCGAGGCTTTCTGTGAACATCACATTCCGGAGGGTCTCATGGACCGTAAACGTGAGGAATTTTGCAGTTTCACTCAGGGCCGACTCTCCGTGGATGTTTACAGCAGGGAATTCGGTAACCTCGCACGATATGCAACTGAGGAAGTTTCTACTGATGCCAAGAAGCAAGCAAGGTTCCGTAAGGGACTTAGTCCTGAGCTTCGCCGCGACCTCCGTCTGCATGAGTGCACATCTTTTCAGAAACTTGTTAACAAGGCCATCAGTGCTGAGACTGGTCAGACTGATTATGACGCAACACGCAAGCATGGCCGTGACATGGGTTCCTCATCCGGTGCTGGTCCTCAGAAGCGCCGCGTGTGGGTGCCCAACACTGCCCTGCCACCCAGGTTCACACCGAGGCCATCCTTCCAGGCGCCTCGCCCCGTTCAACAGTCTGCACCAGCCAAGCCCTATGGGGGTCCAACCAACAGTGCTCCCCCACGCACCAGTTCCGTGACTTGTTTCAAGTGTGGGGAATCTGGCCACTATATGCGTGAGTGTCCCCAGACCAACCCCAACCAATCTGCTAAAGCTGTTGGCTGTGGCAAGCCGACAGGGAAAGTGTTCCACGCCAAGCCGGCCACCGTTACACGTGGCCATGTCAACTGTATCTCTGCCGAACAAGCTCAAGAGGATCCCAACGTCGTTCTCGGTACACTCCTTGTTAATTGCCACCCGGCATCTGTTCTTTTCGATACAGGAGCCTCTCATTCATTTATATCCGAGAACTATGCTCGTTTGCATAACACCGCATTCTGTGACATGCCATCCACTATGGAAATTACTACTCCCGGTTCTAGATGGCAGACCTCCACCGTAAGTTATGGAAATGAAATCCAAGTCGACAGACTTGTTTTCCTTGCATCTTTGATAGCTCTCAAATTTTCAGATATTAATATCATTTTGGGTATGGACTGGATGTCAGCTCATCATGCCAAAATTGATTGCTTCTCTAGGACTATTCAACTCACTCATCCTTCGGGGAAGATAGTCAATGTCTTGACCCGGTTAGCCGAGCGACAATTATATTCTCTTAACGCCAGCCCTTTGCCAGACCTTGAGGACGTTCCGATAGTCCGTGACTTTCCGGATGTCTTCCCAGATGAATTGCCAGGTGTTCCACCTGACAGGGATGTTGAGTTCGTAATAGACCTCATTCCAGGAACCGTTCCGATTGCTAGAAGACCCTATAAGATGGCACCACTAGAACTAGCCGAGCTTAAGAAACAACTCGATGAGTCCTTGAAAAAGGGTTTCATCCGACCTAGTTCATCTCCGTGGGCTTGCCCCGTCCTATTCGTCAAGAAGAAGGATGGTACGGACCGGATGGTTGTAGATTATCGACCTATCAATTTGGTCACAATCAAGAACAAATATCCGCTCCCCGGGATCAACGACCTGTATGATCAGCTCGCTGGATCCTCAGTCTTTTCCAAGATGGATTTGAGGTTGGGCTACCATCAAATCAAAATCAGGAACGGGGACATTCCTAAAACGGCCTTTGTTACTCGTTATGGCCAATACGAGTACACCGTCATGTCCTTCGGTTTAACCAACGCTCCAGCCACCTTTTCTCGGTTAATGAACTCAATCTTCATGGAGTATTTGGATAAATTCATCGTGGTTTACCTCGATGATATACTCATCTACTCCAAGAACGAGGAGGAACATGCCGAACATCTAAGGCTAGTGTTGAAGAAACTTCGAGAGCATCGCCTTTATGCCAAATTTTCTAAATGTGAATTCTGGTTATCGGAAGTGACCTATCTGGGTCATGTAATATCTGGTAAAGGTATTGCTGTTAACCCTGAACGAGTTCAAGCCGTCCTTAATTGGACTCTACCTGAATCGGTCAAGCAAGTTCGGAGTTTTCTAGGCTTAGCGAGCTATTGCCGTCGCTTTGTCGAAAACTTCTCCAAAGTTGCTAAACCTCTAACCGAACTCCTCAAGAAAGATAAGAAGTTCGAATGGACTCCACAATGTGAGCACAGCTTTCAGGAACTCAAAAGACGCCTGACTTCTGCTCCCGTACTGGTACCGCCAGACTTCTCTAAGGACTTTGTTATCTACTGCGACGCCTCGCAACAAGGACTAAGCTGTATTCTCATGCAAGATCGACATGTAATTGCTTACGCCTCATGGCAATTGCACCCACATGAGGAGAATTATCCTACTGATGATCTAGAGCTTGCAGCCGTAGTCTATGCACTTAAAACCTGGCGACATTACCTTCTTGGTAATCGTTGCGAAATATTCACTGATCACCAAAGTCTGAAGTACATCTTCACCCAACCGGATTTGAATCTCAGGCAAAGACGTTGGGTCGAGTTCATCACAGATTTCGACTTAGGAATAACTTACACCCCAGGGAAAGCAAATGTCATGGCTGATGCGCTAAGTCGTAAATCTTATTGTAACAACCTGATGTTACAACAAAGTCAACCGCTTCTCCATGAGGAATTTCGGAAGCTTAACCTTCACGTTGTTCCTCAAGGATTTCTTTCCACCTTGGTAGCGAAACCTACTCTTACGGATCAAATCATCGCTGCCCAAAAGCGAGATAAGGGAATATCTAAAATCAAGGAGAACATTGCTAGCGGAGGTGCTAGTTGTTTCTCCACAAATGATCATGGTGTTGTGTACTTTGAGAACCGTTTAGTGGTTCCCAAGAACCAGCACCTACGGCAGTTGATCCTTACGGAAGCTCATGAATCTCCTCTCACCATTCATCCCGGTAGTACCAAGATGTATCAGGACCTACGCCATAGGTTCTGGTGGACTAGGATGAAGAGAGAAATTGCTCAGTATATTGCTAATCAGCGACGTCTGTCGTCGTGTAAAAGCAGGGCATCAACGGCCTGCTGGCACCCTTCAACCCTTAGCTATTCCTGAATGGAAATGGGATAAAATTGGTATGGATTTCATTACCGGTTTTCCCAGGACCAAGAGAGGGAATAATGCTATCTTCGTCGTTGTCGATCGTCTTTCCAAAGTAGCCCATTTCCTACCTGTTCGTGAGAGTATAACCGCTAGTCAATTGGCAGACTTATACATCTCCCGGATAGTGTCTCTCCATGGTGTTCCTTTGGAAATTAACTCGGATCGAGGATGTCTTTTCACCTCTCGATTTTGGGAAAGTTTCCAAAATGCTATGGGAACCCGTCTCTCCTTTAGCACCGCTTTCCACCCTCAGTCGAGTGGTCAAGTGGAACGCGTCAACCAGATCCTAGAAGACATGCTTCGAGCCTCTGTTATCTCATTCGGAATGGATTGGGAGAAGTGCCTTCCATTTGCCGAATTCGCTTACAACAACAGCTATCAGTCTAGCTTGGGTAAAGCCCCTTTTGAAGTCCTCTATGGACGACGGTGTCGAACACCCCTTAACTGGTCAGAGACCGGGGAAAGACAATTCTTTGGCCCGGATATGATTCAGGAAGCAGAAGAGCAAGTTCGCATCGTTCGTGAAAAGTTGAAAACAGCCCAATCTCGTCAGAAGAGTCAATATGACCGAAAACATAAGGCTATGACTTTCGAGGTTGACGAGAAAGCTTACCTTCGGGTTACTCCTCTGAAGGGAACCCATCGTTTCGGTATCAAAGGCAAATTGGCTCCTCGTTACATTGGACCTTTTCGCATTCTCGCTAAACGAGGAGAAGTTGCCTACCAGTTGGAACTACCTCCGCATCTCTCCAGAGTCCATGATGTCTTCCACGTTTCTCAGCTCAGGCGTTGCTTCTCGGATCCTATCCGTGGAGTGGACCACGAAACGCTTGATCTCCAAGATAATCTTACATATCGAGAGTACCCCATTCGTATCCTCGATCAGGCCGAGCGTACCACTCGACGTCATAATATCAAGTTTCTCAAAGTACAATGGTTGCACCATTCTGAGGATGAAGCAACTTGGGAAAGGGAGGATCGTCTTCGACTTGAGTATCCTGCCTTCTTTCCGGAGGAACCCAAATCTTGGGACGAGATTCTTTTGAGTGGGGGTGAGTTGTCACACCCTAGCTAGTTCATGCATTAGAGTGTTGCATCATGTTTATTCTTTCATCAGAAACCTGAAATGGGGATGACAGAACCCCCAGCCCCCTCTCAAACCAATTAGGGTTTACTAAAAACTTTTTCAATGAACCTGAAATGCCCTTCTAAAATGCCCATCATTTTTGTCTTGGTTCAGAACCTCTGCCAAAAGTGATGCACATTTTCCTAGGCCATCTTAGGGTTTTTGAATTAAATCATAAATAATTGAATTTGGGCATTTAACATTATGTAAAATATTTAAATGCTCAAATATCTCCAAACTAAAATGTTTCATGTTGGAAATAATCCAACTATGGACCAGGAGTAGTTTGGTGATTTTAGGAGTTGCCTAAGTATTTTATTTAATTCAACAAAGTTGCAGAAGTATTAAAAAACAGAAAATAGAAAGAAAATGGAAAAACTTACCTGACGCCTGCTCCCGGCCCACCTGCCGGCCCAGCCCAGCGCCGCTCCAGCGAGCTGCTTGCCGGCCAGGCAGGCAGGCAGGTGCCCGACAGCGACCGTAGTGCGCGCCACGCACCTGCTCACCGCCTCGCCGCTCCCCTCGCCCGGTGACGTCGTGGATCGGCCTCCCTCGCTCCCCCGAACCCCCCAGACACCCCCTCTCCTCTCCAGCTCCTCCCCCTCGTGCTCCCCTGCCATGACCGACGCCACCATCGCCGTGCCTTCATCGTAGCCGTGCTCCCCGCCGCCCGTGCGTCCTCTCATCGTGTCCAGGAGCTCCGCCGCTGTCCACTCCATCGAGCAAGCCGAGCCCCGAGCGCTCGCAACGCCCGAGTCCACCGCGACGACCTCGCCCGAACCGCCGTCGCCGGAGATCCCCTTCAACGCCGCCGTCACTCCGGTCCATCCCCGGCCGCACCAAGGGCTTCGTCGCACTCACTGTGAGCTTAGCCATCTTCCCCCCCCTCCTTTTCTTGCTCCCGAGCTGTGTAGCGACCTCCCGGAGCTCAACCGCAACCACCGCCGTGGAGCTCGTCGCCGACGTGCTCCCGGTCACCCTCCGACCACTCCACGGTGTCCATCATGCTCACCGTGTCACGTAGCACCTAGCTAGCTACTCCCCACGCCTCACCGACCCCTCTAGCGTCAAGTTCATCTTCGGCCGAACCCCGGTGGCCGCCAAAGTCATCGCCGGCGCCAACTCCGGCCACCCCGACCCAAACGGACTCCACCAAGAGCTGCGGCTCGTCCTCAGCTCCACTCCGGTGGTCTCCGCGACCCATTTGGTGGCCGAAACAGCCAAAACCACTTCCGCCGCCGCGTTGGGCTCGCCGGCGGCTAAACGCCGGTGCACCCGACCCGGGTTTGACCACGGGTGGGCCCTGGTTGACTCTCCTGAGTCAATGACAGGTGGGGCCCAGCCCTGCTAATTAAACAGGTTTAGTTTTACTTAAACTTTAATTAAATTAATCACCCTGACACGCGGGACCCACTGTCAGGTTTGACCCGGACGTGTTCCGTTGACCTGCTGACGTCACACTGACGTCAGGCTGACGTAATAATTGATTTTCTGGAATTAATCTAATATAGGAAATTCCAGAATATAGTTTAAACTTCAAAAATTCATAACTTTTATTCTGTAACTCCAAATCAGACAAATTATATATGAAAAATGATCAGAAAAATCCAATCTATCCATCTGTACTATTTTCATGCATGATAAAACAAGTTAACCTGATGTTTAATGCAGAACAAGGAAAAACACTTTAAAGGGCCATGTTTGAGTTTGAAATTTGAATCTTTGATTCAAATTGGTTCAAACCCTTCTGGTCTTAGTTGCATTAGCCCAACACACTCATATTGCTATGTTTCATGCATGCATCATATTGTTGCACGTTGTTTGGTGATGGTTGTGTATCGGTGTTCTTTGCGGCAGGTTCTGCCTCCGAGGAGTATCGTGATTACCCTAACGAAGAACCGTATCAGTGCATCGAACCATCAGGCAAGCAACCAACCATTTGATCATATCGATACAATCCCATGTTCTCGCTCCTGCTCTCTTTTACTGCATTAAGACAACGCGTTTCAAACTGCTGTGTGCTACGGTAGTTGAACCCATTTCCTCTGCATGACCTGTCATTGCCACAGTAACTAGATGAAACCCACTAGCATGTGTAGGAGTTGATTGAGCCATATGTATGTGTTGTTCCTACCTTGCTATGCCTGCTATGCGTAGAGTCGTGTCAGGTCTGGTTCATCTGGGTGATGGGCTAGAGTGAAATGATTATGTCGGTAATGAGAGTGGTGTGGTGAACACGATTTGGTAAAGGTATCGATGAGAGGCCATGTAGGAGTACATGGTGGGTTGTTTCATTGAAGCCGACCTTAAGCACTGAGATCTGTATGTGTGATTTAAGAATCAGCTACTACCATGCATTGGGCCCGAAACCAATGGACCCTCTCGGCTTCTTATTCACCCTAGTTCTCCGTCCAGGAGTTGCAAGTAGTTTCTGGTGTTTGTAGCCTACTGGAGGCTTAGGTGATTAGGTAGGTCGTGGCCGACACCCACGTTGGGCTTCCGCTTGAAGGTTGCCGAGTACATGTCGTGTAAGCGACGATAAGTGGTGAGAGCGTGTATGAAGAAGTACACCCCTGCAGGGTTAACATGATCTATTCGAATAGCCGCGTCCGCGGTAAAGGACTACTTGGTTGCCTATACAGTTCATAGACAAGTAAATGGAAACTGTTAAAAGCCTCAAGATAAGTGTGAGTGCCGAGGATGGCTCTTCCGTAGGAAGACGGAGGTGGATCCTCGGTAGTGTATTGAAGTGGTGAGTAGTGGACTCGTGTGCGCAAAACCATTTCAAGTTGGAGTATCGTAGGATAGTCTAGCCAAGAGTCAAAGCTGGCTTGCTGCAATAACTCCACCAACCCCTCTTGATACTATGCATGTATGTAGGATCTGATGTAAGTCTTGCTGAGTACCTTTGTACTCATGTTGCTATAATCTACATTTTTACAGAAGACGCTGCAACCCCTTCTGATGGGTTCTATGTAGACGTTGACATCAACGAGTAGGCTAAAGACCCAGGTGGTGACCCTGAGCTTGTGATGGACCACGTAGTATAGCTAGGCTTTCCAAGCCTCTTTTATTTTACTAGTTGTCTGTACTCAGACAAGTTACTTCCGCTGCTGGCTTGTATGACTGTATGACTTGTATGTTGGGTCGTGAGACCCGTACCTTTGTGTATGTTATGTATGGCTCCCTGAGCCTTAAATAAAGTACTTGTGTCATAGAGTCATGTTGTGATGCTTCGTTGTATTTGCACATATCGAGCATATTGTGTGTATGATTGAAATGCTTGGTATGTGTGGGATCTGACTATCTAGTTGTTTATCTTTAGTAGCCTCTCTTACCGGGAAATGTCTCCTAGTGTTACCGCTGAGCCATGGTAGCTTGCTACTGCTCTGGAACACTTAGGCTGGCCGGCATGTGTCCTTCTTCGTTCCTGTGTCTGTCCCTTCGGGGAAATGTCACGCTTTGAGTACCGGAGTCCTGTTAGCCCGCTACAGCCCGGTTTACCGGAGTCCTGCTAGCCCAGTGCTACAGCCCGGACCCACCTGCTGATGACCGACACGTTCGAAGCTGGGTCATGGATGCCTGTCCCTGTAAGTCTGTGCCACTTTGGGTTTACGACTAGTCATGTCAGCCCGGGCTCTTTATCATATGGATGCTAGCGACACTTTCATATACGCGAGCCAAAAGGCGCAAACGGTCCCGGGAAAAGGTAAGACGACACCCGTGGGGATACCGTGCGTGAGGCCGCAAAGTGATATGAGGTGTTACCAGCTAGATCGATGTGACATCGAGTCGGGGTCCTGACAGCGTTGGTAGCTTTAGTTGCATTAGCCCAACACACTCATATTGCCATGTTTCATGCATGCATCATATTGTTGCACATTGTTTGGTGATGCCTGTGTATCGTTATCCTTTACGACAGGATCTGTCCCCGAGGAGTACCGTGACTACCCTAACGAAGAACCGTATCCGTGCATCGAACCATCAGGCAAGCAACCAACCATTTGATCATATCGATACAATCCCATGTTCTCGCTCCTGCTCTCTTTTACTGCATTAAGACAACACGATTCAAACTGCTGTGTGCTACGGTAGTTGAACCCATTTCCTCTGCATGACCTGTCATTGCCACAGTAACTAGATGAAACCCACTAGCATGTGTAGGAGTTGATTGAGCCATATGTATGTGTTGTTCCTACCTTGCTATGCCTGCTATGCTTAGAGTCGTGTCAGGTCTGGTTCATCTGGGTGATGGGCTAGAGTGAAATGATTATGTCGGTAATGAGAGTGGTGTGGTGAACACGATTTGGTAAAGGTATCGATGAGAGGCCATGTAGGAGTACATGGTGGGTTGTTTCATTGAAGCCGACCTTAAGCACTGAGATCTGTATGTGTGATTTAAGACACAGCTACTACCATGCATTGGGCCCTAAAATATGACCCCGCTCGACTTCTTATTCACCCTAGCTCTCTGTCCAGGAGTTGCAAGTAGTTTCTGGTGTTTGTAGCCTACTGGAGGCCGTGGACAGCGCTGACCGTAGGGGTGGGCTGTGATGCGGTAGGTACGTGGCCGGGTGTACCGAATACCCGTTAGGTATCTCGGGAACCCTGTTCACATCGTTCGGGGCCGTATGGGAAACCTCGGCCGGACTCCCTGCGGATGGAACCTGGATAGGCGATAAACCTGGACTAGAGGCTTAGGTGTTTAGGTAGGTCGTGGTCTACACCCACGTCGGCTTTCGCTTGAAGTCTGCCGAGCACATGTCGTGTGCAGACGCTAAGTGGTGGAAACATGTATGAAGAAGTACACCCCTGCAGGGTTATCATGATCTATTCGAATAGCCGCGTCCGCGGTAAAGGACTACTTGGTTGCCTATACAGTTCATAGACAAGTAAACGGAATCTACTAAAAGCCTCAAGATAAGTGTGAGCGCCGAGGATGGCTCTTCCGCAGGAATACGGAGGTGGATCCTCGGTAGTGTATTGAAGTGGTGAGTAGTGGACTCGTGTGCGCAAAACCATTTCAAGTTGGAGTCTCGTAGGTTAGCCTAGCCAAGAGTCAAAGCTGGCTTGCTGCAATAACTCCACCAACCCTTCTTGATAATATGCATGTATGTAGGATCTGATGTAAGTCTTGCTGAGTACCTTTGTACTCATGTTGCTATAATTTACATTTTTACAGAAGACGCTGCAACCCCTTCTGATGGGTTCTACGTAGACGTTGACATCAATGAGTAGGCTAAGACCCAGGTGGTGATCCTGATCTTGTGAAGGACCACGTAGTATAGCTAGGCTTTCCAAGCCTCTTTTATTTTTCTAGTTGTCTGTACTCAGACAAGTTACTTCCGCTGCTGGTTTGTATGACTGTATGACTTGAATGCTGGGTCGTGTGACCCATACCTTTGTGTATGTTATGTATGGCTCTCTGAGCCTTAAATAAAGTACTTGTGTCTTAGAGTCATGTTGTGATGCCTTGTTGTATTTGCACATATCGAGCATATTGTGTGTATGATTGAAATACTTGGTATGTGTGGGATCTGACTATCTAGTTGTTTATCCTTAGTAGCCTCTCTTACCGGGAAATGTCTCCTAGTGTTACCACTGAGCCATGGAAGCTTGCTACTGCTCTGGAACACTTAGGCTGGCCGGCATGTGTCCTTCTTCGTTCCTGTGTCTGTCCCTTCGGGGAAATGTCACACATTGAGTACTGGAGTCCTGTTAGCCCGCTACAGCCCGGTTTACCGGAGTCCTGCTAGCCCAGTGCTACAGCCCGGACCCACTTGCTGATGACCGACACGTTCGTTGCTGGGTCATGGATGCCTGTCCCTGTAAGTCTGTGCCACTTTGGGTTTACAACTAGTCATGTCAGCCCGGGCTCCTTAACATATGGATGCTAGCGACACTATCATATACGTGAGACAAAAGGCGCAAACGGTCCTGGGCAAAGGTAAGGCGACACCCGTGGGGATACCGTGCGTGAGGCCGCAAAGTGATATGAGGTGTTACAGGCTAGATCGATGTGTCATCGAGTCGGGGTCCTGACAGGCAGCTTCTTGAAGCCGTCAGAGAGGTTGAGATTCGGATGGCTTTATGCAAGGTTGCTCAAGACCAGAAAGAGGGCGTCATGGGCAAGCTTCCGGGACTCGTTTGCACAGCAAGCGTCCCTATCGTCCTCATACGTCTTCAACCCTTTGATCAAGCCTTCAAAAAGAGCATTAGCTTGACACTCGGGATCTCATGCCTGCTGACCGAAAAGGCCCAGCTCTTCATGTTCATCATTGCAATTTGGGCAGTGAGGCGCTCGGCAGTATCAACCAAGTTCTTAATCCAGAGGTCACGCTGCTCGACTTGGTTCGCCAGTTTATCCTCCGTGTCTGTCAGGACCCCGACTCGATGTCACATCGATCTAGCCGGTAACACCTCATATCACTTTGCGGCCTCACGCACGGTATCCCCACGGGTGTCGCCTTACCTTTGCCCGGGACCGTTATCATATGGATGCTAGCGACACTATCATATACGTGAGCCAAAAGGCGCAAACGGTCCCGGGCAAAGGTAAGGCGACACCCGTGGGGATACCGTGCGTGAGGCCGCAAAGTGATATGAGGTGTTACCGGCTAGATCGATGTGACATCGAGTCAGGGTCCTGACAGCGTTGGCATCAGAGCCAGGTTGCCTGTAGGTTCTCCAAGCCAAACTGGTCGATGTTGAGTCTAGAAATTCTCTAGTTATATGTAGGGGAATTGTTTGTGGGTTGGAACGTAAGGCTCTTTTTAGTCCTTTATCTTATAACATTCTGATCTGAGTCAGTCTATTCTTCCACCGGGGGTTAAGGAATTAGGATCTATTCTCTCTATCAGGATCACGTGTTACTAATCAGTAGTACCTTATAAGTTTGATGGATACAAGCCTAGTTCAATTCTACTATCACATTATGTTGCTAGGATGGACTCAGAACTTGATATGATGAAGTTGAGTGTGTATGTAATCCTTTGTCAAATGTCTCAAAATCCTTCTTCAGCATTTACAGCTGTTATGCTGCCGAAATTTTGCTAGAAATTCTAATGCCTTTGCATTATGATTGTGCTTTCAGATGGCCACTCGCGACCTCAATCAAGTGGTTCACCTGACTCGATGCCTATATGTACCCGGCCATACTGCCATGTTGGTCAGGGTAATATCTGAGGCTGGATACCGTTGGTATCCTGAGTATACGGTTGAAGAGCAATTCCGAGACTTTAATCAAAGCCAGTATCTCTGCACTGTCAGGATATTTCCATCCTATCCTGGGTCCACCGAGCCCCTTCACTGCTCCTATGGACTCGGGGTTACTATTGAGATGGCTGTGCAGGACGCCGCCTACTCTATGATGACCATCATGCGAGTCAGATCTGGTCTATTTCGGGACTCTGATTTCCGGTATATGCCAGGATCACTTCCGGGAGCACAAGGGTATCTCTGGGCTATCTATGCTGACCCCACCTAGGAGGATTCACGGACTCGCACCACTGCTGAGATGCTCGAGGATAAGGACCGTGAAAATCGGGCCTTGAGGTTAGAGCTCTTCAATACCCGTGCTGACCACTGGGCCACATTGACTCGGTTTGCACCGGCGGTGCAAGCCGGATATTCGGATATGCGCGATCTCTATCCTGTGAGATCTGCTCTGCCAGACGTGATGGGTTGGCGTGATGTAGGAGGCATCACCCCACCTTGCAGTCCCCGCAGGCCATCGTCTGTTGGTCCAAGACCTCATCCTAGTCCCTATGGTCCACAAGCTCCGCGAGATCGTCTGTTTCCGGATGATCATGTTGATCTTCCAGACTATGGAGGTGACTTCTACGAGGACTACTACGGATCGGTCTGAGTTAGTGGTAGTATCACTAGTTCGCACTAGCTGTGTCGTCTATCGTTCCGCGTGACTCATGGGATATGACCTAGTTTGTACTTTTCCGGAGGTGTAGAAAAATAAAGTATAGGAGCTTGGAATGCCTCTGATGAGATGTATTCCTCTTTTCACCGTAATAGTACCTTTTTTGGTCTTGTACTAAACCCTGTATGGTGTGTATGACGATGGAATAACGAAGAAGTCTCTGCATCTACCATGTCATATGGATGATCATCTTGCATTTCGAGTTATTCCTTACATGTTGTATCCTATGTCGGAATTTTATCATTCTGACTAAATCATTGTCTTGTTTACCTAGGATGGTCAACACGCGCACTAACCCTGCTCCTCAAGAGCAGGCCGAAGGCAGCGAAGTCAGGAATGCAAATCTGCCTCATCCTCCTTCCCTAGCCGAGGTTATGATGGAAGCCGAAAGAAACAAGCGGGAGACCAACCGTTTGTTGGAGCGTATTGAACAGAACACAGCACACCATCAGAGGACTAACGTGGTGTCACTCAGTGATTTTATCAAATTACATCCACCCACGTTCCACCACTCCGTCGAGCCTCTCGACGCTGATGACTGGCTTCGCAGTATCTCTCACAAGCTGCGTTCCGCGCTAGTAGCTGAGGCTGACAAGGTCACCTTTGCTGCATATCATCTTGAAGGCCCCGCCAGTCTATGGTGGGAAAATTATGGAGCTATGCGCCCAGCGGGCCATGTCACTACTTGGGCTGAATTCAGTGAGGCTTTCCGTGAACATCACATTCTGGAGGGTCTCATGGACCGTAAACGTGAGGAATTTTGCAATTTCACCCAAGGCCGACTCTCTGTGGATGCTTACAGCAGGGAGTTTGGTAACCTCGCACGATATGCAACTGAGAAAGTTTCTACTGATGCCAAGAAGCAAGCAAGGTTCCGTAAGGGACTTAGTCCTGAGCTTCGCCGCGACCTCCGTCTGCATGAGTGCACATCTTTTCAGAAGCTTGTTAACAAGGCCATCAGTGCTGAAACTGGTCAGACTGATTATGACGCAACACGCAAGCATGGCCGTGACATGGGTTCCTCATCCGGTGCTGGTCCTCAGAAGCGCCGCGTGTGGGTGCCCAACACCGCCCTGCCACCCAGGTTCACACCGAGGCCATCTTTCCAG
Source organism: Triticum dicoccoides (assembly GCF_002162155.2). Lineage (NCBI taxonomy): Eukaryota > Viridiplantae > Streptophyta > Magnoliopsida > Poales > Poaceae > Triticum > Triticum dicoccoides. Next base: position 255,512,842 of record NC_041390.1, on the reverse strand, counting down.
GCGCCTCGCCCCGTTCAACAGTCCGCACCAGCCAAGCCCTATGGGGGTCCAACCAACAATGCTCCTCCACGTACCAGTTCCGTGACTTGTTTCAAGTGTGGGGAATCTGGTCACTATATGCGTGAGTGTCCCCAGACCAACCCCAACCAATCTGCTAAAGCTGTTGGCCGTGGCAAGCCGACAGGGAAAGTGTTCCACGCCAAGCCGGCCACCGCCTCACGTGGCCATGTCAACTGTATCTCTGCCGAAGAAGCTCAAGAAGATCCCAACGTCGTTCTCGGTACGCTCCTTGTTAATTGCCACCCGGCATCTGTTCTTTTCGATACAGGAGCCTCTCATTCATTTATATCCGAGAACTATGCTCGTTTGCATAACACCGCATTCTGTAACATGCCATCCACCATGGAAATTTCTACTCCCGGTTCTAGATGGCAGACCTCCAGGGTAAGTTATGGAAATGAAATCCAAGTCGACAGACTTGTTTTCCTTGCATCTTTGATAGCTCTCAAATTTTCAGATATTAATATCATTTTGGGTATGGACTGGATGTCAGCTCATCATGCCAAAATTGATTGCTTCTCTAGGACTGTTCAACTCACTCACCCTTCGGGCAAGATAGTCAATGTCTTGACCCGATTAGCCAAGCGACAATTATATTCTCTTAACGCCAGCCCTTTGCCAGACCTTGAGGACGTTCCGGTAGTCCGTGACTTCCCGGATGTCTTCCCGGTGGAATTGCCAGGTGTTCCACCTGACAGGGATGTTGAGTTCGTAATAGACCTTATTCCAGGAACCGTTCCGATTGCTAGAAGACCCTATAAGATGGCACCACTAGAACTAGCCGAGCTTAAGAAACAACTCGATGAGTCCTTGAAAAAGGGTTTCATCCAACCTAGTTCATCTCCATGGGCTTGCCCCGTCCTATTCGTCAAGAAGAAGGATGGTACGGACCGGATGGTTGTAGATTATCGACCTGTCAATTTGGTCACAATCAAGAACAAATATCCGCTCCCCAGGATCAACGACCTGTATGATCAGCCCGCTGGATCCTCAGTCTTCTCCAAGATGGATTTGAGGTTGGGCTACCATCAAATCAAAATCAGAAACGGGGACATTCCTAAAACGGCCTTTGTTACTCGTTATGGCCAATACGAGTACACCGTCATGTCCTTCGGTTTAACCAACGCTCCAGCCACCTTTTCTCGGTTAATGAACTCAGTCTTCATGGAGTATTTGGATAAATTCATCGTGGTTTACCTCGATGATATACTCATCTACTCCAAGAACGAGGAAGAACATGCCGAACATCTAAGGCTAGTGTTGAAGAAACTTCGAGAGCATCGCCTTTATGCCAAATTTTCTAAATGTGAATTCTGGTTGTCAGAAGTGACCTATCTGGGTCATGTAATATCTGGTAAAGGTATTGCTGTTAACCCTGAGCGAGTTCAAGCCGTTCTTAATTGGACTCCACCTGAATCGGTCAAGCAAGTTCGGAGTTTTCTGGGCTTAGCGAGCTATTGTCGTCGCTTTGTCGAGAACTTCTCCAAAGTTGCTAAACCTCTAACCGAACTCCTCGAGAAAGATAAAAAGTTCGAATGGACTCCACAATGTGAGCACAGCTTTTAGGAACTGAAAAGACGCCTGACTTCTGCTCCCGTACTGGTACCGCCAGACTTCTCCAAGGACTTTGTTATCTACTGCGACGCCTCGCGACAAGGACTAGGCTGTATTCTCATGCAAGATCGACACGTAATTGCTTACGCTTCACGGCAATTGCACCCACATGAGGAGAATTATCCTACTCATGATTTAGAGCTTGCAGCTGTAGTCTATGCACTTAAAACCTGGCGACATTACCTCCTCGGTAATCGTTGCGAAATATTCACTGATCACCAAAGTCTGAAGTACATCTTCACCCAACCGGATTTGAATCTCAGGCAAAGACGTTGGGTCGAGTTGATCACAGATTTCGACTTAGGAATAACTTATACCCCAGGGAAAGCCAACGTCATGGCTGATGCGCTAAGTCGTAAATATTATTGTAACAACCTGATGTTACAACAAAGTCAACCGCTTCTCCATGAGGAATTTCGGAAGCTTAACCTTCACATTGTTCCTCAAGGATTTCTTTCCACCTTGGTGGCGAAACCTACTCTTACAGATCAAATCATCGCTGCCCAGAAGCGAGATAGGGGAATATCTAAAATCAAGGAGAACATTGCTAGCGGAGGTGCTAGTTGTTTCTCCACAAATGATCATGGTGTTGTATATTTTGAGAACCGTTTAGTGGTTCCCAAGAACCAGAATCTACGGCAGTTGATCCTTAAGGAGGCTCGTGAATCTCCTCTCACCATTCATCCCGGTAGTACCAAGATGTATCAGGACCTACGCCAGAGGTTCTGGTGGACTAGGATGAAGAGAGAAATTGCTCAATATATTGCTAATTGCGATGTCTGTCGTCGTGTAAAAGCAGAGCATCAACGGCCTGCTGGCACCCTTCAACCCTTAGCTATTCCTGAATGGAAATGGGATAAAATTGGTATGGATTTCATTACCGGGTTTCCCAGGACCAAGAGAGGGAATAATGCTATCTTCGTCGTTGTCGATCGTCTTTCCAAAGTAGCCCATTTCCTACCTGTTCGTGAGAGTATAACCGCTAGTCAATTGGCGGACGTATACATCTCCCGGATAGTGTCTCTCCATGGTGTTCCTTTGGAAATTAATTCGGATCGAGGAAGTCTTTTCACCTCTCGATTTTGGGAAAGTTTACAAAATGCTATGGGAACCCGTCTCTCCTTTAGCACCGCTTTCCACCCTCAGTCGAGTGGTCAAGTGGAACGCGTCAACCAGATTCTAGAAGACATGCTTCGAGCCTCTGTTATCTCATTCGGAATGGATTGGGAGAAGTGCCTTCCATTTGCCGAATTCGCTTACAACAACAGCTATCAATCTAGCTTGGGTAAAGCCCCTTTTGAAGTTCTCTATGGACGACGATGTTGAACACCCCTTAACTGGTCAGAGACCGGGGAAAGACAATTCTTTGGCCCGGATATGATTCAGGAAGCAGAAGAACAAGCTGGCATCGTTCGTGAAAAGTTGAAAACAGCCCAATCTCGTCAAAAGAGTCAATATGACCAAAAACATAAGGCTATGACTTTCGAGGTTGACGAGAAGGCTTACCTTCGGGTTACCCCTCTGAAGGGAACCCATCGTTTCGGTATCAAAGGCAAATTGGCTCCTCGTTACATTGGACCTTTTCGCATTCTTGCCAAACGAGGAGAAGTTGCCTACCAATTGGAACTACCTCCTCACCTCTCCGGAGTCCATGATGTCTTCCACGTTTCTCAACTCAGGCGTTGCTTCTCGGATCCTATCCGTGGAGTGGACCACGAAACGCTTGATCTCCAAGATAATCTTACATATCGGGAGTACCCCATTCGTATCCTCGATCGGGCCGAGCGTACCACTCGACGTCATAATATCAAGTTTCTCAAAGTTCAATGGTCGCACCATTCTGAGGATGAAGCAACTTGGGAAAGGGAGGATCGTCTTCGACTCGAGTATCCCGCCTTCTTCCCGGGGGAACCCAAATCTCGGGACGAGATTCTTTTGAGTGGGGGTCAGATGTCACACCCTAGCTAGTCATGCATTAGAGTGTTGCATCATGTTTACTCTTTCATCAGAAACCTAAAATGGGGATGACAGAACCCCCAAGTCCCCTTTGAAACCAACTAGGGTTTACTAAAAACTTTTTCAATGAACCTGAAATGCCCTTCTAAAATGCCCATCATTTTTGTCTTGGTTCAGAACCTCTGCCAAAAGTGGTGCACATTTTCCTAGGCCATCCTAGGGTTTTTGAATTAAATCATAAGTATTTGAATTTGGGCATTTAAAATTATATAAAATATTTAAATGCTCAAATAACTCCAAACTAAAATGTTTCATGTTGGAAATAATCCAACTATGGACCAGGAGTAGTTTGGTGATTTTAGGAGTAGCCTCAGTATTTTATTTAATTCAACAAAGTGGCAGAAGTATTAATAAAAACAAAAAACAGAAAAAGATGGGAAAAGGCTTACCTGTCGCCCAGCACCGGCCCACCTGCCGGCCCAGCCCAGCACCGCGCCAGCGAGCTGCTTGCCGGCCAGGCAGGCAGGCAGGTGCTCGACGGCGAGCACCGCATGGGTGCCACGCACCTGCTCGCCGCCTCGCCGCCTCCCTCGCCCGGCTAACGCCGTGAATCGGCCTCCCTCTCTCCCCCGAACCCCCCAGACACCCCCTCTCCTCTCCAGCTCCTCTCCTTCGCTCTCCCACGCCATGGCCGACGCCATCGCCGCCACCCCCTCGCCGTAGCCACGCCCTCCGTCAACCCCACGCCGTGTCGCCGTGTCCAGGAGCTCCGCCGCCGTCCACTTCATCGAGCTAGCCGAGCCCCGTGTGCTCGTGCGGCCCGAGACCACCGCACTGACCTCGCCCGAGCTCGCCGTCGCCGAAGATCCCCTTCAACGCCGTCGCCGCCTCAGCTCGTCCCCGACCCCGCCGGTGGCCTCTACGGGAGCGCTGTGAGCCCAGCTATCTCTCCGACCCTCTCTCTCTCATTCCCGAGCCGTGTAGCCACCCCACGAAGATCACCCGCACGCACCGCCGCGGATCTCGTCGCCGACGTGCTTCCGGCCATCCTCCGGCCAACCCGCGGTGTCCAACGCACTCACCACGCTGCGTTAGACCCAACCGTGCACTCCCCGCACCTCACCGATCCCCCTAGCGACAAGTTCGACTTTGGCCGAACTCTGGTGGCCGCCAAAGTCGTCGCCGGCCCCAACTCCGGCCACCCCGACCCCAACGGACTCCACCAAGAGCTGCGGCTCGACCTCAGCTCCGCTCCGGTGCCCTCCGCGGCTCGTTTGGTTGCCGGAACGGCAAAAATCAATTCCGCCGCCGCGTCGGGCTCGCCGGCGGCTAAACGCCGGTGCAGCCGACCCGGGTTTGACCACGGGTGGGCCCTGGTTGACTCCCCTGAGTCAATGACAGGTGGGGCCTAGCCCTGTTAATTAAACAGGTTTAGTTTTAATTAAACTTTAATTAATTAATCACCCTGACACGCGGGACCCACTGTCAGGTTTGACCTGGACCTGTTCCGTTGACCTGCTGACGTCACACTGATGTCAGGCTGACACAATAATTGATTTTCTGGAATTATTCTAATATAGGAAATTCCAGAATATAATTTAAACTTCAAAAATTCATAACTTTTATTCTGTAACTCCAAATCAGACAAATTATATATGAAAAATGATCAGAAAAATCCAATCTATCCATCTGTACTATTTTCATGCATGATTAAACAAGTTAACTTGATGTTTAATGCAGAACAAGGAAAAGCACTTTAAAAGGCCATGTTTGAGTTTGAAATTTGAATCTTTGATTCAAATTGGTGCAAACCCTTCTGGTCTTAGTTGCATTAGCCCAACACACTCATATTGCTATGTTTCATGCATGCATCATATTGTTGCACATTGTTTGGTGATGGTTGTGTATCGGTGTTCTTTGCGGCAGGATCTGCCTCCGAGGAGTACCGTGATTACCCTAACGAAGAACCGTATCAGTGCATCGAACCATCAGGCAAGCAACCAACCATTTGATCATATCGATACAATCCCATGTTCTCGCTCCTGCTCTCTTTTACTGCATTAAGACAACACGTTTCAAACTGCTGTATGCTACGGTAGTTGAACCCATTTCCTCTGCATGACCTGTCATTGCCACAGTAACTAGATGAAACCCACTAGCATGTGTAGGAGTTGATTGAGCCATATGTATGTGTTGTTCCTACCTTGCTATGCCTGCTATGCTTAGAGTCGTGTCAGGTCTGGTTCATCTGGGTGATGGGCTAGAGTGAAATGATTATGTCAGTAATGAGAGTGGTGTGGTGAACACGATTTGGTAAAGGTATCGATGAGAGGCCATGTAGGAGTACATGGTGGGTTGTTTCATTGAAGCCGACCTTAAGCACTGAGATCTGTATGTGTGATTTAAGATACAACTACTACCATGCATTGGGCCCTGAAATATGACCCCGCTCGACTTCTTATTCACCCTAGCTCTCTGTCCAGGAGTTGCAAGTAGTTTCTGGTGTTTGTAGCCTACTGGAGGCCGCGGACAGCGCTGACCGTAGGGGTGGGCTGTGATGCGGTAGGTACGTGGCCGGGTGTACCGAATACCCGTTAGGTATCTCGGGAACCCTGTTCACATCGTTCGGGGCCGTATGGGAAACCTCGGCCGGACTCCCTGCGGATGGAACCTGGATAGGCGATAAACCTGGACTAGAGGCTTAAGTGTTTAGGTAGGTCGTGGTCTACACCCACGTCGGCTTTCGCTTGAAGTCTGCCGAGCACATGTCGTGTGCAGACGCTAAGTGGTGGAAACATGTATGAAGAAGTACACCCCTGCAGGGTTATCATGATCTATTCGAATAGCCGCGTCTGCGGTAAAGGACTACTTGGTTGCCTATACAGTTCATAGACAAGTAAATGAAAACAACTAAAAGCCTCAAGATAAGTGTGAGTGCCGAGGATGGCACTTCCGTAGGAAGACGGAGGTGGATCCTCGGTAGTGTATTGAAGTGGTGATTAGTGGACTCGTGTGCGGAAAACCATTTCAAGTTGGAGTCTCGTAGGTTAGCCTAGCCAAGAGTCAAAGCTGGCTTGCTGCAATAACTCCACCAACCCTTCTTGATAATATGCATGTATGTAGGATCTGATGTAAGTCTTGCTGAGTACCTTTGTACTCATGTTGCTATAATTTACATTTTTACAGAAGACGTTGCAACCCCTTCTGATGGGTTCTACGTAGACGTTGACATCAATGAGTAGGCTAAAGGCCCAGGTGGTGATCCTGAGCTTGTGAAGGACCACGTAGTATAGCTAGGCTTTCCAAGCCTCTTTTACCTTTCTAGTTGTCTGTACTCAGACAAGTTACTTCCGCTGCTGGTTTGTATGACTGTATGACTTGAATGCTGGGTCGTGAGACCCGTACCTTTGTGTATGTTATGTATGGCTCTCTGAGCCTTAAATAAAGTACTTGTGTCGTAGAGTCATGTTGTGATGCCTTGTTGTATTTGCACATATCGAGCATATTGTGTGTATGACTGAAATGCTTGGTATGTGTGGGATCTGACTATCTAGTTGTTTATCTTTAGTAGCCTCTCTTACCGGGAAATGTCTCCTAGTGTTACCGCTGAGCCATGGTAGCTTGCTACTGCTCTGGAACACTTAGGCTGGCCGGCATGTGTCCTTCTTCGTTTCGGTGTCTGTCCCTTCGGGGAAATGTCACGCATTGAGTACCGGAGTCTTGTTAGCCCGCTACAGCCCGGTTTACCGGAGTCCTGCTAGCCCAGTGCTACAGCCCGGACCCACTTGCTGATGACCGACACGTTGGAAGCTGGGTCATGGATGCCTGTCCCTGTAAGTCTGTGCCACTTTGGGTTTACGACTAGTCATGTCAGCCCGGGCTCCTTATCATATGGATGCTAGCGACACTATCATATACGTGAGCCAAAAGGCGCAAACGGTCCCGGGCAAAGGTAAGGCGACACCCGTGGGGATACCGTGCGTGAGGCCGCAAAGTGATATGAGGTGTTACCGGCTAGATCGATGTGACATCGAGTCGGGGTCCTGACAGTGTCCTTCCAGAGTTTTCTTGCATTTTCCAAGTCCTTCATCAGCAATTCCTCGCGAGCTCCGGCAGATTCAACTTCCTTTTCCAAGGAACGAAGTTGTGCCTTCATGTTAGTTATGGTGCTATTGGAAGTTTCGAGATCCCAGCTCTTGCAGGAAAGTTGCGATCGGACCACGTTTAGGGCGGCCTCTACATTCTATGCTTCTTCTTTGAGGGCCATCACTTCCTTGTTGGTCCTAGCAAGGTCCTCCGTTAGTTTGGCCACTTGTTGATCAAGATCAGTTTTGGCAACAGATGCGGCGGCCAGCTCATCAGCAATCTTCTTCAGCTGGGTAGCAGAATCGAGGGTGAGCGTGTCATGAGCTGCTTTGTGTTTGTCCTCCAAGTCTTTGGTGTGCTGCTGGACAAGGGCCTCTAGTTCTTCATCCTTGCCGCGGAGGGTGGCTTCCATGTTCCCTTCCCGGGTAGAGATGTCCTTCTCCTTGGTGTTCAGAAGCGTTTCGCGCTCTGCCAAGCGAACCTCCCTGGCAGCAACATCCTCCTTGGCCATGGTTATCTCCTCTTGCTGCCGCTGAAGGGATTAGAACTATTTTTTGTGCCATTCACACCATTCTTTTCCCTTGTCCCTCGACATCTAATCCATGGTACCAATAGAGTCACGTTGCTCCTTGATTGTCTGCTACTTTAGGCTATATCTGCTTTGCACGTCTTTGATCCCTGCAACCCTAGATTCAAACAAGGATAAATCCATGGTTGCATCAAAAAATCGTCAGCATCTTTGGTTCTCTGGGACAATGGCGCCAAGATGCGCCGGGTCTCTTCATCAAAGTCCATGCCCTCTATAATAGATGAGCTAGGGGCTGCGAGCCCAGGTTGGGCAAGGACCAGAGCTAGCTTGCTTGAGGGCGGCTGCAGCGTTGAAGCCAGCATGCCAAACAAGGGAAGAGGGCCCATAGTTTGGAAAGGAATTTTCTCCTCAACTATAACCTCTCACCTCTATGCACTGCCGGAGGTTCTCTCTTCTTCCTTTGGGGCTTCTTGGATGTCCCTGACAGTATGTTCTTGGCCTTCTGCGGTAGCAATCCTTCCTCCTTGGCAGCATCCATACCAATGCTAGCCACCTCTTCCAATAGCTCAGATTCCTCGACCAACGGAGCTACGGACGTGAGCAACAAGCAATGATAAAGAAATGTTACAACCCGCTAAGTCATAAACTTGAAAGATAAGCAATTCAAATAAAAAGAAACAAGGACCAACAGATTACCCGATTATGGTTGTCATGGAGGGGCGTCGGTCTCCCCAGCAGAATCAGTTGCCGGGACACGATCCGCATTTGCACCATCGGTGGCTGTAGCCTTTGTATGGGCCAACCCCTCGTTGGAGGCCCCGACTGGTGACTTCTCTGCATGAATCATGAGTGGGGTGGACCACTCTTTATAAGCACCACCCTGGTGGAACTCTTCTCCTTCCTTGGCGGGGTATGGAGCACATTCTACCACATCCCTTTGGTTGGGCGAGACTTGCCCCATGCCTTAGTGCCAAGGGGCTGGGCTTGGAGCTAGGCGCAGGATCCTCTGCACTGTCTCCCGCTGCTACTTCTTAAGCTTGCGTTGGTTTTTCCCTTGAAGAGGAAAGGGTGATGCAGCAAAGTAGAGGTAAGTATTTCCCTTAGTTAGAGAACCAAGGTATCAATCCAGTAGGAGACAACGCACAAATCACCAATACCTGCACAAACAATCAAACAACTTATTGGGGTTCTTATTGATTTATAGGATTGTAAACCATAGGAATTTTTCCATATTATTCATTTGCACTAGATTTCATAGGAAACATCCCATCCACTCAAACCTCTTTGAAAGAATTCTGTGTTTTTTCTATGGACAATCAAACACTCGTACCATCCTGTAGGATTCAAGACGACATTCCACTCTAATCCCATGTTCTTCCTATTCCCGCGTTTTGGAAATCCTATGAATCAAAGAGGCCCTAGGTTTTTTATAAAAACTAATTGATTTTGAATGAGATGAACTATAAGAATTAAACGAAGGTCTACCTCAGGCATATATGACTCAGAGCTTAAATGCTACAGTGTGGTATTTATTCGTAATTTGGTTGCAAAATCTGACGCATGCAATGCACGTGTACCTGACTAGTGTCAGGACCCCGATTCCAAGTCACATCGATCTAGCCAGTAACACCTCATATCACTTTGCGGCCTCACGCACGATGTTCCCACGGGTGTCGCCTTACCATTGCCCGGGACCGTTTGCGCCTTTTGGCTCACGTATATGATAGTGTCGCTAGCATCCATATGACAGAGAACCCGGGCCGACATGACTAGTCAGGAACGCAAAGTGGCACTAACATACGGGGACAGACATACATGAATCAACATCGAGCATGTCGGTCAGAAAGCGTGTGAATCCGGGCTGTAGCACTGGGCTAACAGGACTCCGGTGAACCGGGCTGTAGCAGGCTAGGCAGGACTCCGGATGTCACCGCGTGACATTTTCCCCAAGGGACAGACACAGGAACAAAGTGAATCACATGCCGGCCAGTCCAGTGTTCCAGAGCACTAGTGCTGGGCTAGCAGCACTCCGGTGAACCGGGCTGTAGCGGACTACTATGGCTCATGGAAGCACAAGACTATATTTCCCCAAAAGAGAGGCTACCAAGGATAAACAACTAGGTTGTCGGATCCCACACATACCAAGCATTTCAATCGTACACACAATATGCTCAATATGTGCAATACAACATGGCATCACAACAAGACTCTACGACTCAGAGTATTTATTCATTGGGCTCCGAGGAGCGAGATATTACAAACATGGGTCTCATGACCCAACATTCAGAGCATACAAGTAAAAGCACATGCGGAAGCTTAACATGTCTGAGTACAGACATCTACAAATGAAAAAGGCTGAGCAGCCTGACTATCTACCAGATCCTGCCGAGGGCACAAGATCGTAGCTGAGGTATCAAGCTAAACGTCGAAGTCCACACGGAACTACTAGCGAGACAGGCGTCTCTATGCAAATCATAAAATAGGCAAATGTGAGTACAAATGTACCCATCAAGACTTACATCAGAACTAGCTACATATGCATCGGTATCAACAAAGGGGTGGTGGAGTTTAACTGCAGCAAGCCAGCTTTGACTCGATGCCTATCCTGAACTACGACTGCAAGTAACTCTTTTGAGGTGGCGCACACGAGTCCACATATTCACCATATCAATACTCCACTATGGATCCGCTCCCGTCTCCCTACGAGAACGCCATCCATAGCACTCACGCTTATCTTGCGCATTTTAGAGTATCCACTTTCACTTGTCTATGAACTATGCAAGGGGTCCAAGTTTCCATATACGAGGAATCCGACTATTCGAATAGATAATGATAATCCTGCATGGGTGTACATCTTCACACGCTCTCACCACTTATCACCATGTACACGTCATGTATCTCGGCAACCTTCAAGCGGAAGCCTGGCCAGGGTGTCGGCCACGACCTGACTAACCACACAAGTCTCTCGTCCAGGTTTATCGCCTATTCGGGTTCCATCCGCAAGGAGATCCGGCCGGGGTGTCGCTCACGGCCCCAAACGATGTGTACAGGGTTCCCAAGCCCACCATCCGGGTGCCACTTGGTACACCGGGCCACTGTGCCTAGTCTGCCCCAAGCCCACCTGTACCAGGTGCCACTTGGTAGACTACTAACACTACCTACAAACACCAAAAATTAGTTGCAACTCCTGGACAGAGATCAGGTTGATTGATAAGTCGAGAGAGCTTGGAGCGCCCGGAGCCCAATGTGTGGTAGTAACTGTTCATGGATCACAAACACAGAACTCAGTTCCTGAGGACGGCTGCAATGAGACAACCCACCATGTACTCCTACATGGCCTCTCACCACTACCTTTACCAAATCATGTTCACACCCTTAGCTCTCAACAGTAGGACATGTTCACCATATTCCAATTCATCCCCGATGAATCGGACCTGACTCAACTCTAAGCAGTAGCAGGCATGACAAACAAGCATGAATGAGTAGGAAAAGGGCTAAAACAACTCCTACTCATGCTAGTGGGTTTCATCTATTTACTGTGGCAATAACAGGTCATGTAGAGGAAAGGGGTTCAGCTACCGCGGCATGTAACAGTTGAAACGTTGTTGTCCTAATGCAGTAAAAGAGAACAGGAGCGAGATAGTGGGGTTGTATCGGAATGAACAAGGGGTTTTTTGCTTGCCTGGCACTCCTGAAGATAGTATAGTTCTTCATCGGTGTCATCGATCTCGTTGTCGGAACATCGTCTACTAAGAGGGGACAATTACCGGCAAACAAGGAAGAACACGATCAATGCGATGTATAATATGATGCATGATCATGACATGGCAATATGTTGTGATTTGAGCTAATGCAACTAGCAATGATTTAAATGAAGTTGGTTTGAATACATGATTCAAATTCCAACTCCATATATGATTATTTAAATGCCCTTTATTTGTTTTGTCCAAAACAGAGGACAAACATTGTTCAAACATGCATGAAAATGGTACAGATGGATTCCTTCATTTTTCTAATAATTTTTCATATATAAATTATTTCATTCTGAGCTACGGTTGAATTTCTATGATTTTTAGATGTTTGGGGTATTTTCTAAAATTTATAAATCATTTCTGATTTATTTTAATTCCAGAAAACATTTACTGTGTAAGCATGACGTTGGTGTGACATCAGCAAGTCAACAGAGGTGGTCCAGGTCAAACATGACAAGTGGGACCCGCACGTCAGTGTAACAGGGCAGGGACAGAGGTTGACCAGTGGGTCCAGGTCAACGTACACGTCAGCATAGTCAAAGCTGACGCGTGGGCCCGCTGCAATTAGATTAACCTTAATATATTATTGTTAGCCGATTAGTTAGGCAGTGGGGCCCGGCTGTCATTGACTCAGGTGGTAGTTAGTGGGGTGATTAGCCCCTAACAGCCGGGTTAGGTCGGCGGTTAGTCACCGACGACGTCCAGAGACGGCGGCGTTGCTCGGGTTTTGCCCTCCGGCGACCAAATGGGCGGCGGAGGGGCTCTACGTGCAGCTGTGACTCGTACGCGTCCAATGGTGCGGTAAGCTTGAGCCGAGGTGAACCAGAACGACGGCGGGGAGCACATCCACGGCGGTGCTCGCACGGGGTTGGCCGGGGCGGCGTTGTGGTTTGCAGGAAGAAGAGTTGGTGGAAGTTATCGGCTCCTGGGAGCGTGATGAGCATGACGACGCCCTCGTATGCGAGCTACAGTAGCTGTGGCTGCGACGGCGCCATGGCCGGTGGCGAGGAGCGCTCGGCATGGTGGGACGGCGGCTAGAGGACAGGAGCGGAGGGGAACGGCGCAGCTGGCTGCATCCAGGGCTTCCGGCGCCTTCCGTCTTGGTGAGGAGGAAGAGGGGGATGAGGCGGGGCTTCTTGGTGCATCGGCGAGGCGAGGGGAGTACGGTGGCCGTGGCAAACGGCATCGGCGACGACGAGCTCTGCTCGGGCGCGTGCGGGGAGAGAGCAGAGGACGGGGGGAAGGAGCGAGGGAGAGCGCGAGTGGGTTACAGAGGCGTCGTGGCGCCTCCAGAGAAGGCCAAGCGGTCGGCGGCAAGCAGGAGGAGGCGTGGCGAGCTCGGCGGTGTCCCTCCTCTGCCAACTGGGAGAGGTAGGCGATGACTGGCACCAGGCCAGTGGGCTGGGCCGTGCAAGGCCAGGCCAGGTAAGCGCCAGGTAACCTCTCTCTCTCTCTCTCTCTCTCTCTCTCTCTCTCCTTTTATTTATGTTTTCTATTTTCTGCTGTTTGTTTTGATTTGATCTAAATACCAAATCAATTTGAAACTTCATGAAAATAATTGTGTGAGCTAAGTGGTCTTATCCAAAGCCACACAACAATTTTCAGAATTATTGAACATATATTTCTTGTATAACTAATATATATCCAATTCAAATAGTTATTGAATTAGTTTCAAATGCCCAAAATAAATATTTCTGAGACTCCAAAAATATTGGTTTGAATTTTACCTCTTGCCAATATTTTTACAGAATAAGAGGAACATTTCCTTGGACTCATTTGAAAAGATTTTTTTAATGTTGATTATTTCTGAAGTGATTTCTGAGGGTTTCAACTAACCTCAATTCAACATTTAGAATTTAGACATGATGCATGGATACTCCTCGTAGAATTTAGAACTATTGCAAACAATTCTAGGGCTGTGACAACTCACCCCCACTAATCAAGAATCTCATTCCGAGATTCAAGACATGAGGTAAGAAGACAGAGGGGACACAAAGCCGACATGATCTTCGTGATCCAATTGCCCTTGTCGGAGATGTTGATTCATTGCTCCAATTGATCTTGACGTCTTTGCTTTCGAGATCTCCATCCAACACGATGATGGAAGAAAGAAACTCTACAGGAATCGATCTCCTCGAAGATCGAGTACTCAGGATCAACTCATGGAGTGAGACGTTGAAACATCTCTTGAGTTGAGATGCAAACACACCTTAGGGGGGGATGGCAAGGAGCTGATGACAAAGGTTCAATAGGTACACAACAATTCCAAGCTTAATTAGATGGTGAGGGGGTTTCAAAGTAGCGAGGAGTTACGTTGCCCATAATACCATAACGAGTCACCTTAGTGGAGGTGACTCGTAGAGCTATTCCCTTAAGTGGAAAAAAGAATTACTTTTGATACAGATATCATTGAAACTCTCTATACCAGCCTAAGGAAATTCACAAACGATCGTTTGAAGGAGTTCGAAAACATGGCATACCCAGACTAGAATGGATGATGTGGACTACCTTGTTGAAGACAGAACAATGAGTGATTTTTGCTTATCACCGGAAATGGATGGGACCCATGGTAGGACCACTATTGAAGATGATCCTAACCAGAGATTACCAAGAAGGTTAGTCCATGATAGAATGGCACAATGGTGGTGCAAGCTAGGAACAAAATGCTAATGCTGGGAATGATTCTAGCAACTGGGAAATAACTCAACAGTCGAGAGTGATTCCACCATTTGAGTGGTTATAGAATAACCGGAAAGAAAAAAAGCTAAGAGCACAAGGATCCCTAAGGAACAACTCCTAGAATAAGTCGCATGAAATCCTCATTGAGAAGATGGACAAATTGCTCATTCAAGATACTACAATAATAGATCTTCCGGCTAGGTGTGTCGGCCAGAACATCAACCTTGTCAGGACCTACATCATAGATCTTGGAAAAGTTTCAACCATCATATCTGCCTGAGGTTCAGATCTGGATGGTAACAGAATATTTCAGACATCATGTGTGGAAAGAAAAATGAAAGTTTGCAACACAAGTCGGCGAGATGATGTTGCAAGATTCTCGGGAAATGAACTACGATAGTAAGCTCCAAAACATGAGCTGGTTATGCTACATACGTGAACACGTTGTCCGAGACAAACATGACCATGTAGTAGTCTTACAATTAAACACTATCGAGTTCTGGTTGGAAACCATCATCGAGGATAACAGAATCTTGTACAAATCCATCTCGTACCTTCAGGACTAGCACTTAGAACTTATTATCCTTGAACAAATCAATCAGTTGCTTGGTGTGCTAGGAACACATATGGAGTGGAGGTAATCAATCTACCAAACCATAGAATACTTCGCACGAATGCATGACTAACTTGGGATGATTCCGAAGGAAGCAAAAACAAGCTCCCTCGAATTCATGGCGGCAACTTGCATCGATTGCACGTCAACTTAGAGGAAGTCACTACTTTCATCCAAACATATACTTCATGAACGGGGCATGAAGAAAATGCTTACACAAGTTTCCAACACTAGCTTAATGTTCAACATGAATCATGGACAAGATGAAAATATTGCCGATGGACTCAACAACATGTCATCCAAATTTCCATGAAGACGGAATTCCACAACTATGTAAACAAAGCAATAGCATTGGTCAAACCCAAAGAATATAATGGTGTATGCTCGAGGAAACAACCACAAGTAAGACAACATTACGAACATCGTTGGTTCTGAATTGACTTGATGATAGCCCATACTCAAGTGAAAGTTTTGGGTAAGACAATAGGTCCAACAACTGATCACGAGGACCAATCGATGAAAATACCATCTTTCTTCAATACAGATACAAGATATCCCTTAGGGATGATCTAGGTCGGATAAGCCTTTATCTTCCAACTCCCCAAGTTGCTTTTTAGCTTAACCAACTAGCTCAGGGGTATGCAACATAGATTCTTGGAGAAGGGTTGGTTACAAGAAACCAACTTGATCACGAGCTCAACATAGCGGTCAGGGGACAACCTGGTGATACTTCCAAGAAGATATTTGGAAAATCACAACCCACCGATATGTTATTAAGCTCGAGACTAATCTTGCTTTTCAAGGCAAGACAATGTGATCAAAAGAGCAAGGTTTTGACAAAATCCCAACTCATCGATCGAAGGGTGCACTAACAAAAATGGACTAGGTAGCACGATCAGTCCTAGGATGGTGATTCAATAACCAACACGCTAAGTGTGAGGTTATTGTCCATTAACTACCAAGCAACACATTTGCTAGGAGTATTGATTTCACACATCACAATTCACTTGTCAGTATTCTGGTTGCGACAACACGACACCAAGGAATGAATAATGATGGCGAGAAGTATCACTACGTCAAGAATTCATAAGGGAAGGTGCAATTCTCATGACATTCCTAATATAAATAGGGTAATACTCCAAGGTAGAACAGAACAAAAGCTGGATTGGCATTTTGATCTGCGAAGTACAATCGCTTTGACCCAATCCTAGATATGGATGAGGTACTGGAGTTTGTTTCTCCTAGTCATTCCAGAATAGAATGGCTTGACGAACCATAAGAATAATAGGCGTCGACGAACACGAATGCACAACTATTCCTGACTATCAATTGATAGACTAGGGTCGGAATACAACTGAGGAGGGTCAACTCAAGGAACATATAACTTTCTGAGTTGTGGATGAATAGATTAGTATGTCGAGCGAAGCTCAACATTTCTTCCAGATAACCCATGTGGAAAAGGGTAGAGCTGGCAGATTCACAATATAGAATGGAGAACTCATCAAGAGTACTCTGGTTGTGACCTTTTGGTTTAAAAGAACTCCTGCCAAGTATGGTTCATGGTAACTGGAAGAAGGATGTACCACGAACCTCGAGGACTATCGCAAAGGCTACTAATATCTTAACGGAACTAGCAAATACTAACAACATGAAGTAGGGTGAATCTCGGGTTCAAAACCCAGGAGTAGAATACCTACTACTAAATGGCATCACGGGATGCTTTCAAGAATGATGGCCAGAATCATCACACTGGGATACGGAAGCATTGCTAAATTCTCGAGGAAACCTAGGGTCACAATACTAACTCCAACATACACGTCAAGGCAACAGAGTACCTCAACACACCGATTAGTGTGCTTAATCTGGCCCAAAAATACAACGGGAACATGGAGGAAAGATTTGCAAGTGCATGAGACTATTTAGAAACCTGGGATGACTCAGACAACATAACGACTGTAAATGCTCAAAATGATTTGAGACATCCTGCAAAAATGGTGGCATAACCACTCAAGATCACAATATCAAGGTTCTGAGGCCAGCTATGAACATATGGAAGTAGTAGGAACTGAACTGCGGCTTGGACAAAACAATCCTAGGCAACTACAGTTTAGTCACATGTCATCCTGAGAGATAGAAGAGAAGCCTAGTTCTTAACCTCGTAGAAAAGATAAGATGACTTAGATCAGAAGGTCATGAGGATAAGGAGTAAAAAGAGCCTTACGTTCCCATCCACAATCAATTCCCTTATATAACTAAAGCATTTCTAGACTCAACTTCGACCAGTTTGGCTTGGTAATCCTATAGGCAGTCAGGCTCTGATACCAAAGCTATCAGGACCCCGATTCCAAGTCACATCGATCTAGCCGGTAACACCTCATATCACTTTGCGGCCTCACACACGGTGTTCCGACGGGTGTCGCCTTACCATGGCCCGGGACCGTTTGCGCCTTTTGGCTCACGTATATGATAGTGTCGCTAGCATCCATATGACAGAGAACTCGGGCCGACATGACTAGACGTGAACCCAAAGTGGCACTAACTTACGGGGACATGCATACATGAATCAACATCGAGCATGTCGGTCAGCATCGTGCGAATCTGGGCTGTAGCACTGGGCTAACAGGACTCCGGTGAACCGGGCTGTAGCAGGCTAGGCAGGGCTCTGGATGTCACCGCGTGACATTTCCCCGAAGGGACAGACACGGGAACGAAGTGAATCACATACCGGCCAGTCAAGTGTTCCGGAGCAGTAGTGCTGGGCTAGCAGGACTCCGATGAACCGGGCTGTAGCGTACTACTATGGCTCATGGAAGCACAAGACTACATTTCCCCATAAGAGAGGCTACCAAGGATAAACAACTATGTTGTCGGATCCCACGCATACCAAGCATTTGAATCATACACACAATATGCTCAATATGTGCAATACAACATGGCATCACAACAAGACTCTACGACTCAGAGTATTTATTCATTAGGCTCCGAGGAGCAAGATATTACAAACATGGGTCTCATGACCCAACATTCAAAGCATACAAGTCAAAGCACATGCGGAAGCTTAACATGTCTGAGTACAAACATCTACAAATGAAAAAGGCTGAGAAGCCTGACTATCTACCAGATCCTGCAGAGGGCACAAGAACGTAGCTGAGGTATCAAGCTAAACGTCGAAGTCCACACGGAACTACTAGCGAGACTGACGTCTCTCTCTCTGCAAAACATAAAATAGGCAAACGTGAGTACAAATGTACCCAGCAAGACTTACATCAGAACTAGCTACATATGCATCGGTATCAACAAACGGGTGGTGGAGTTTAACTGCAGCAAGCCAGCTTTGACTCGGTGGCTATCCTGAACTACGACTGCAAGTAACTCTTTTGAGGTGGTGCACACGAGTCCACATATTCACCATATCAATACTCCACTATGGATCCGCTCCTGTCTCCCTACGAGAACCCCATCCATAGCACTCACGCTTGTCTTGTGCATTTTAGAGTATCCACTTTCACTTGTCTATGAACTATGCAAGGGGTCCAAGTTTCCAGATCCGAGGAATCCGGCTATTCGAATAGATAGCGATAACCATGCAGGGGTGTAGTTTTTCACACACGCTCTCACCACTTATCACCATGTACGCGTCATGTATGTCGGTAACCTTCAAGCAGAAGCCTGGCGAGGGTCTCGGCCACGACCTGACTAACCACACAAGTCTCTCGTCCAGGTTTATCGCCTATTCGGGTTCCATCCGCAAGGAGATCCGGTCGGGGTGTCGCTCACGGCCCCAAATGATGTGTACAGGGTTCCCAAGCCCACCATCCGGGTGCCACTTGGTAAACCGGGCCACTGTGCCTAGTCTGTCCCAAGCCCACCTGTACCGGGTGCCACTTGGTAGACTACTAACACTACCTACAAACACCAGAAACTAGTTGCAACTCCTGGACAGAGATGAGGTTGATTAATAAGTCGAGAGAGCTTGGAGCGCCTGGAGCCCAATGTGTGGTAGTAACTATTCATGGATCACAAACAAAGAACTCAGTTCCGTGAGGACGGCTGCAATGAGACAACCCACCATGCACTCCTACATGGCCTCTCACCACTACCTTTACCAAATCGTGTTCACACCCTTAGCTCTCAACAGTAGGACATGTTCACCACATTCCAATGCATCCCCGATGAATCGGACTTGACTCAACTCTAAGCTGTAGCTGGCATGACAAACAAGCATGAATGAGTAGGCACATGGCTCAAACAACTCCTACTCATGCTAGTGGGTTTCATCTATTTACTGTGGCAACGACAGGTCATGCAGAGGAAAGGGGTTCAGCTACCGCAACATGTAACAGTTGAAATGTTGTTGTCCTAATGCAGTAAAAGAGAGCAGGAGTGAGAGAGTGGGATTGTATCGCAATGAACATGGGTTTTTTGCTTGCCTGGCACTCCTGAAGATAGTATAGTTCTTCATCGATGTCATCGATCTCATAGTCGGAACATCGTCTACTAAGAGGGGACAATTACCGGCAAACAAGGAAGAACACGATCAATGCGATGCACAATATGATGCATGATCATGACATGGCAATATGTTGTGATTTGAGCTAATGCAACTAGCAATGTATTAAATTAAGTTGGTTTGAATACATGATTCAAATTCCAACTCCATATATGATTATTTAAATGCCCTTTATTTGTTTTGTCCAAAACAGAGGACAAACGTTGTTCAAACATGCATGAATATGGTACAGATGGATTCCTTGAATTTTTCTGATAATTTTTCATATATAAATTATTTCATTCTGAGCTACGGTTAAATTTCTATGATTTTTAGAAGTTTGGGGTATTTTCTAAAATTTATAAATCATTTCTGATTTATTTTAATTACAGAAAACATTTACTGCGTAAGCATGACGTTGGTGTGACATTAGCAAGTCAACATAGGTGGTCCAGGTCAAACATGACAAGTGGGACCCGCACGTTAGTGTAACAGGGCAGGGATAGAGGCTGACCAGTGGGTCCGGGTCAACGTACATGTCAGCATAGTCAAAGATGACGTGTGGGCCAGCTCCAATTAGATTAACCTTAATCTATTATTGTTAGCCGATTCATTAGGCAGTGGGGCCTGGCTGTCATTGACTCAGGTGGTAGTTAGTGGGGTGATTAGCCCCTAACAGTCGGGTTAGGTCGGCGGTTAGTCGCCAGCGACGTCCATAGACGGCGGCGTTGCTCGGGTATTGCCCTCCGGCGACCAAATGGGCGGCGGAGGGGCTCTACATGCTGCTGCGACTCGTCTGCGTCCAATGATGCAGTTAGCTTGAGCCGAGGTGAACCAGAACGACGGCGAGGAGCACATCCGCGGCGGCGCCCGCACGGGATTGGCCAGGGCGGCGTTGTGGTGTGCGGGAAGAAGAGTTGGTGGAAGTTATCGGCTCCTGGGAGCGTGATGAGCATGACGACGCCCTCGTATGCGAGGTACATCAGTTGTGGCCGCGGCGGTGCCATGGCCGGCGGCGAGGAGTGCTCGGCATGGTGGGACGGCGGCTAGAGGACAGGAACGGAGGGGGCGAGCAAGGGAAAAGAAATAGGAGCTCACAGGGAGTCGTAGACGGTCTCAGCGAGCTAGGGGAGGCGGAGACGGCGGCAAATCAACGGCGGTGATCCTCGATGGCCGAGGAGGGGAACGGCGGAGCTGACGGTATCCAGGGCTTCTGGCGCCTCCGTCTTGGTGAGGAGGAAGAGGGGGATGAGGCGGGGCTTCTTCGCACATCGGCGAGGCAAGGGGAGTATGGTGGCCGTGGAAAATGGCGTTGGCGACGATGAGCTCCGCTCTGGCGCGTGTGGGGAGGGAGCAGAGGAGGGCGGGAAGGAGCGAGGGACAACGCGAGGGGGTTACAGGGGCATCGTGGCGCCTCCAGAGAAGGCCAGGCGGTCGGCGGCAAGCAGGAGGAGGCGTGGCGAGCTCGACGGTGTCGCGGTGTCCCTCCTCTGCCTACTGGCAGAGGTAGGCGATGACTGGCACTAGGCCAGTGGGCTGGGACATGCTGGGCCAGGCCAGGTAAGCGTGAGGTAACCTCTCTCTCTCCTTTTATTTATGTTTTCTATTTTCTGTTGTTTGTTTTGATTTGATCTAAATACCAAATCAATTTGAAACTTCATGAAAATAATTGTGTGAGCTAAGTGGTCTTATCCGAAGCCACACAACAATTTTCAGAATTATTGAACATATATTTCTGGTATAACAAATATATATCCAATTCAAATAGTTATTCAATTAATTTCAAATGCCCAAAATAAATATTGGTTTGAATTTTACCTCTTGCCAATATTTTTACAGAATAGCAGGAACATTTCCTTGGACTCATTTGAAAAGATTTTTTTATGTTGTAATTCTGAAGTGATTTCTGAGGGTTTCAATGTCACATCCCTAGTTCTGGTATGACCTAGGCTTGCTTTGTGCATCCTGTTTAAATTTCAAATGAAGTTGAAATGGGGATGTTTCAAACCCTAGCACCAAAACAAATTCAAATAGGTTCAAATTAAAAATGGAATTTCAATGAACCCAAAATGCTTTTCAAAAATGTTCATGGTATTTGGATAATGTTGGGAACAACAACCAAAGGTGATGCACATTTTTGCTACAATTTTTGGACTTTTGAATCAATGCATAAATATTTGATTTGGAGCTGTTTAAATTATATAAATATTTTAATGGCTCCAAAAATGTTGGGAATTGGTGAGGGCCTCTGGAATATTATATTTAGATGCCACAAATATTTTCAGCATTTATGGAAATGTTTTAACATTTCTTTTAGATGCAAAACAAAAGACAGAAAAGAAAAACAAAAAATAGAAAACCCTTACCTGGCGCTCACCTGGCACCCAGCCCACCAGGGGCAGGGAGGTCTTCTTCCTCCCGCCAGTCGGATGCACGGCCCGTGCCTGACGCGTGCACGGCCATCGCATGGCACCTCCGGCTTCCTGCCGCTGCCTCGACGCCCAGGACGACGCCATGCAGTCTCCCCGACCCCCTCTCACTTCCTCTCGCTCCTCCCCTCCTCTGTCCTCTACCCGCAGCACACCCGAACCCGCTCGTCGCCACCAACGCCGTTCACCGTAGCCACCGTGCTCCTCTGGGCCTCTCATCTTGTCCCAGAGCTCCGCCTCGCCGCCTACTACGTCCTCAACGAGCCAGGCGACCTGGGAAGCTCTGCATCAACGCCATCTCCATCTTCTTCATCGTCGGCCACCGAAGCTCGCCGGCGTGGATTCGCGAGCTCCAAACCCTCCCCGGCCTCGCCGTTGACTCTGCTGGATTCGCCATGAGCCCCTATTTCTTTCCTCTCTCTTCCCATGCTCGTCCGCGCCTTCTAGCCACCGTGTCCATCGGAGCCGATTGCTCCTCGCCGCCGGCCATGTCGCCACCGCGGCTACGGCCGTGCAAGCACGCGTCCAAGCTTACTAGTGAGCTCACCGCACCCCCACGAGTCCAACGCGCCTAACCGCAGCCCCCCTAGCGCCCTGCAGTGCCTAACCTGCATCAACCGAGCTCCGGCCGCCACCACGAGCCCTGCTCCAGTGAGCTCCGTCCACCCCACGGCCTCCCACCTGCTCTGTTAGATGCGCGCGAGCGCTAGCCACCCTCAGCACCCATCCACGCTTCGAATGGACACCGGAGCAGCGTTTCCGGCGAGTGTCCGCTGCGGGGTTTGTTCGCTGCCGGCCAACTCCGGCGGGCGTTGACGTGGCTGTCATTAGCGCTAATCCCGTAGCCTAATCCACCCCACCAGCCGCTGCCAGTGGGCCCCAGGCCAAGTCAAACCTTGGTTAGTGCGGGTTTGACCCGGGCTTAACCACTGTGTCACTGACGTGTGGCCCCCACATGTTAGGTTTGACCTGGTCAGCCCTGCTGACGCCTCTGTGATGTCACGCTGACGCAGTAATTGATTTTCTGGATTTTAAATAATTCAGAGAATTTCAAAAAATAGTTAAAACTTCTAAAAATCATAGAAATTCAACCGTAACTCCAAATGAAATAATTTATATATGAAAAATTATCAGAAAAACCCAATCTATCCATTTATGCTACTTTTATGCATGATCAACCAACTTATACCCACTGTATAAGTGAAAATGTAATAATGGCATGTTATATACTTAATTTGGGGTTTGCATATGAACTTGGTTCATATGGACTTCAACCAAATTGATGCTAGATGCATTAGGGCAAATCATAGCATCTTTGAAATGTCATCTTCATGCATTATATTGTTGCATATGGTTGTTTATTGATTGCCGGCACCGTCCCTTCTCAATAGGTTCTACTCCGGAAGGTGTCCCGAGTACCTGTCTGAGGAGCAGTGCTTCTTCGTGGATCTATCAGGCAAGCATACCCCCTTGAGAATCTCGATAAATCCCACTCTCTCGCCCCTGCTCCTTTTACTGCATTAGGACAACAACGATTCAAACTGCTACTTTCTGCTGTGGTAGCTGAACCCATTCCTCTGCATGACCTATCATTGCCACAGTAAATAGTTGAAACCCACTAGCATGAGAAGGAGTTGCTTGAGCCTTGATGTGCCTGCTCATCCATGCTTGTTTTCTTTAAGCCAGCTATGCTTAGAGTTGTGTCGGGTCTGATTCATCGGGAATGAATCGGAGTGGTGAACATGTCCTACCGACAAAGGCTAAGTGTGTGAACACGTTTTGGTGAAGGTAGCGATGAGAGGCCATGTAGGAGTACATGGTGGGTTGTCTCATTGGAAACGTCCCTAAGCACTGAGTTCGGTGTATGTTATCCAAGTCCAGTTACTACCACACATTGGGTTCTGGTTATCCGGCTCCTCTCGGCTTATTAATCCACTTATTAATCCACTTAATCTGGTTGCAACTAGTCTCTCGCGTTTGTAGGTAGTGCTATTTGTCTACCAGGTGGTGTCTGACGGGACGGGCTTGGGACACACTAGGCATCATGGCACGGTGTACCAAGTGGCACCCGGATGGTGGGCTTGGGAACCCTGCACACATCGTTTGGGGCCATGAGCGACACCCCGGCCGGATCTCCTTGCGGATGGAACCCGAATAGGCGATAAACCTGGACGAGAGACTTGTGTGGTTAGTCAGGTCGTGGCCGACACCCTCGCCCGGCTTCCGCTTGAAGGTTGCCGAGGTACATGACGTGTATAGGGCTATAAGTGGCGAGAGCGTGTGTGAAGAAGTACACCCCTGCAGGGTCAATAATATCTATTTGAATAGCCGTTTTCCTTGGATGTGGTAACTTGGAGGACTTATGTAGTACATAGACAACTTGAAGTGGATAGTCTAAAATCCGCAAGATAAGCATGAGTGCTATGGATGGCCTTCTCATAGGGAGACGGGAACGGATCCATAGTGGAGTATTGATATGGTGAATATGTGGACTCGTGTGCGTCTTCTCACCTCAAAGAAGTTCCTGATACTCGTGGTATAGATTAGCCACTGAGTCAAAGTTGGCTTGCTGCTGTTAAAACTCCACCACCCCGTTTGTTGATAATGTTACATATGTAGATAGTTCTGATGTAAGACTTGCTGAGTACCTTTGTACTCACGTTTGCTTATTTATGTTTTGCAGTTGGTTACACTAGTGACTTTGACGAGTAGCTTGTATCCCATCTACGATCTTGTACCCTTGGGAGGGTCGTGTTTAGTCAGGCTTCTTAGTCTTTTACTTTTATAGTTGTCTGTACTCAGACATGTAATGCTTCCATTGTTTGTATGCTCTGAATGATGGGTCATGAGACCCCTGTTTGTATTGAATGCTATGTGGCTCTTATGGGCCTTTAGCTATATGTGTTTGAGTTATGTTGTGATGCCATGTTGTACAGCACATACTTGCATGTTATGCGTACGTGTAACGTGTATTGCTATGTGTGGGATCCGACAACCTAGTTGTTTACCTCTAGTAGCCTCTCTTATGGGGAAATGTAGTCTTGTGCTTCCATGAGCCATAGTAGTCCGCTACAGCCCGGTTCACCGGAGTCCTGCTAGCCAGCACTACTGCTCCGGAACACTTGACTAGCCGGCATATGATTCACTTCGTTCCTATGTCTGTCCCTTCGAGGAAATGTCACGCAGTGACCTCTAGAGTCCTGCCTAGCCTGCTTCAGCACGGGTTCCCGGAGTCCTGTTAGCCAGTGCTACAGCCCGGATTCATACGCTGTTGACCGACATGCTCGAGGTTGATTCATGTATGCATGTCCCTGTAAGTTAGTGCTACTTTGGGTTCACGACTTGTCATGTCGGCCCGGGTTCTCTGTCATATAGATGCTAGCACACTATCATATACGTGAGCCAAAAGGCGCAAACGGTCCCGGGCCAGGTAAGGTGGCACCCGTGGGAATATCGTGTGTGAGGCCGCAAAGTGATATAAAGTGTTACATGCTAGATCGGTGTGACTTAGGATCGGGGTCCTGATAGCGTTGGTATCAGAGCATGACTGACTGTAGGATTACCAAGCCAAACTGGTCGAAGTTGAGTCTAGAAATGCTTTAGTTATATAACGGAATTGATTGTGGAAGGGAACGTAAGGCTCTTTTTACTCCTTTACCTCATGTCATTCTTTTTGAGTCAGCCTCTTCTTTTCTACGAGGGTTAAGGCCTAGGCTTCTCCTCTATCTCTCAGGATGACGTGTTACTAAACCGTAAAGTCTTAGGATTGTTGGGTTGTGTCTCCGTACAGTTATACTACTTCCGTGTGTCCTCAGTTTGACCCAGAACCTTGATATTATGATGCTGATTGATTATGCTATTCCTTTGATGAATGTCTAAAAATATCCTTTTGAGCATTTACAACCGTTATGCTGCCGAAATTTTCCCAGGATTTCAAGAGTTTCCAATGTTTTTGCATTACATTCCGCATCCTTATGTCGATGCTAATTCCATCCTTGTTTCCTTGGTTTCTGTGCCAGGATGTCGTCTGCTAACCGAGGTTCAGTTGCTCATAGCAAGAATCACGGAGATGGTAGGGATGAGGATCCTCCTGACCAGCCTTTGATGGCAGAGTTCTTGTTAGCATCCGAGAGGAACAAGCGTGAGACTAACCGCTTGCTGGCACAGATTGAGCAGAACACCGCACATCAGTGTAAGAAGTTGGTTTCCATCACCGACTTCATTGGTCTGAAACCACCCACCTTCCATCATTCCATTGAGCCACTCGATGCGGATGACTGGCTCCGGAGCATCACTCACAAGTTGCTTTCTGCGAACGTGGCTGAATGTGACAAGGTCATCTATGCTACCTATCACCTGGAAGGTCCTGCTAGTATTTGGTGGCACAGCTATGAGGCTATGCTTCCAGCTGGCCAGATTCCTACGTGGAAGGATTTCACCGAGGCTTTTCATGAGCATCACATTCCTCAGGCTCTCATTGACCGCAAGAGGGAAGAGTTCTGTAGTTTTACCCAGGGTAAGCTGCCTGTTGATGCTTACAGTAGAGAGTTTGGAAACCTCGCCCGCTATGCTACAGAAGAAGTGTCCACGGACACTAAGAAGCAGGCTAGGTTCCGGAAGGGTCTCAACCCTAAGTTGCGTCCTGATCTCCACCTACATCATTGTGATACTTTCCAGGCTCTTGTGAACAAGGCCATTAATGCAAAGACAGCTCAGCTCACTTACGAGGAGTCTCGTAAGCACAACGGTGATATGGGTTCTTCCTCCCGCTCTGGCTCTCAGAAGCGATGGAGTTGGATTCCGAACTCAGCTCTTCCACCTAGATATGCACCAAGGCCATCCGATGTGGCACCTCACCCAGCTCAGCAACATGCTCCACCTAGGCCTATTAGTGGACCACTTGCCAATGTAGGTCCACGTCCTTCCTCAGGAACTTGCTTCACATGCGGAGAACCAGGACACTACGCACGTGACTGCCCTCAGTCCAGTTATACCCCACCCCAGTCTAAGAGGTCTGTTGGCCGTGAAAAGCCATCAGGCAAGATGATCAGTACCAAGCCAGCCTCCATTGAACGAGCATGTGTGCACCATGCCTCAGCTACAGAAGCTCAAGATGATCCCGACGTCGTACTCGGTATGCTTCTTGTCAATTGTCATCCAGCTTCAGTTCTGTTCGACACTTGAGCATCCCACTCCTTCATATCCGAAGGTTATGCTCGGCAGCACGACATGTCATTTTCTGATATGCCAACTCCACTAATAATCCAGACTCTTGGTTCCAAATGGCAAACCTCCAAGGTAAGCCATGGTAATGAAATCCTTGTTGACAGACTGGTATTCCTTGCTTCTTTGATATCTCTCAAGCCTTCAAATATTAACATCATCTTGGGTATGGACTGGATGACAGCTCATCATGCCAAGATCGATTGTTACACCAGATCTGTTCAACTTACACATCCATCTGGCAAAATAGTCACTGTCTCCACTAGAGTTGCAAGGCGTCAACTCTATTCTCTTAATGCCAGCCCTCTTCCAGACCTTGAAGATATTCCGGTAGTCCGTGACTTCCTGGATGTTTTTCCAGAAGAACTGCCAGGAGTCCCACCTGACAGAGATGTAGAGTTTGTCATAGAACTTATCCCAGGAATTGTTCCAATCTCTAGGAGACCATACAAGATGGCATCTTTGGAGTTAGCCGAGCTTAAGAAACAACTTGATGAGTCCTTGCAAAAGGGTTTAATCCGTCCCAGTTCTTCTCCTTGGGCTGGTCCTGTCCTCTTCGTCAAGAAGAAGGATGGTACGGATCGTATGGTTGTAGATTATCGTCCCGTTAATTTGGTCACGATAAAGAACAAGTATCCACTCCCCAGGATCAACGACCTGTATGATCAGCTTGCTGGATCCTCAGCCTTTTTCAAGATGGATTTGAGGTTTGGCTACCACCAAATCAAGATCAGAAATGGGGACATCCCCAAAACGGCCTTTGTCACTCGTTATGGTCAATACGAGTACACCGTGATGTCCTTCGGCCTAACCAATGCTCCAGCTACTTTCTCCCGCTTGATGAACTCGATCTTTATGCAGTACTTAGATAAGTTCGTCGTGGTTTATCTCGATGATATTCTTATTTACTCGAAGAACGAGGAAGAACATGCCGAACATCTTAGACTCGTGTTAGAAAAACTCAGAGAGCACCGCCTTTATGCCAAGTTCTCCAAGTGTGAATTTTGGTTGCCAGAAGTGACCTATCTAGGCCACGTGATATCTGGTAAGGGCATTGCTGTCAATCCCGAGAGAGTCAAAGCCGTTCTCGATTGGACACCACCCGAAACGGTCAAAAAAGTTAGGAGTTTCATTGGTCTAGCCAGTTATTGTTGCCGCTTTGTTGAAAACTTCTCCAAAGTGGCCAAACCCCTCACGGAGCTTCTCAAGAAAGATAAAAGGTTTGAGTGGACCCCACAGTGTGAGCACAGTTTTCAGGAACTGAAAAGACGCCTGACTTCTGCGCCCATACTCGTGCCACCGGATTTCACTAAAGACTTTGTTATCTATTGTGACGCTTCGCGTCAAGGACTAGGTTGCATTCTTATGCAGGATTGTCATGTGATTGCCTATGCATCTCGACAGTTGCATCCACATGAGGAAAATTATCCTACACATGATCTGGAGCTTGCAGCCGTAGTCTATGCACTCAAGACCTAGCGACATTACCTTCGTGGTAACCATTGCGAAATCTACACTGACCATCAGAGTCTCAAGTATATCTTCACCCAAACGGATCTGAATCTCAGACAGAGACGTTGGTTGGAGTTGATCTCGGATTACGACTTAGGAATCACCTACACCCCAGGCAAAGCCAATGTCATGGCTGATGCTTTAAGTCGTAAATCCTATTGCAACAACCTCATGTTGCAACAATGTCAACCACCCCTCCATGAGGAATTCTGTAAGCTTAACCTTCACATAGCTCCTCATGGTTCCCTTTCTACCTTGGTGGCGAAACCTACCCTTACGGATCAGATCATAGAGGCTTAGAAGCATGATACGGGAATCTCCTAGATCAAGAAGAATATTTCCAAGGGAGTTGCTGGCTGTTTCTCTATGGATGAACGAGGTGTTGTTTACTTTGGAAACCGTTTGGTGGTTCCCAAATGTCAATAGATGCAGCAACTGATCCTTAAGGAGGCCCATGAATCCCCTCTCACGATTCATCCCGGTAGTACAAAGATGTATTAGGACCTATGCCAGAGGTTCTGCTTGACTAGGATGAAGATAGAAATTGCTCAGTATATTGCCAACTGTGACGTTTGTCGTCGCGTTAAGGCAGAGCATCAAAGACCTACTGGCACCCTTCAACCTTTAGCTATTCCCGAGTGGAAATGGGACAAAGTTGGTATGGACTTCATCACCAGCTTTCCTAGGACCAAGAAAGGAAATAATGCTATCTTCGTAGTCATTGACCTTCTTTCCAAAGTGGCTCACTTCCTACCGGTTCGAGAGAGTATCATTGCTAGTTAGCTCGCTAACTTATATATCTCCCGAATAGTGTAACTCCATGGTGTTCCACTAGAGATCAATTCAGACCATGCCAGTCTTTTCACCTCTCATTTCTGGGAAAGTTTCCAGAATGCCATGGGCACCCATCTTTCCTTCAGTACCGCTTTCCACCCTCAATCAGGTGGTCAGGTGGAAAGGGTCAACCAAATTCTCGAAGACATGCTTAGAGCTTGTGTTATCTCATTTGGTATGGATTGGGAGAAATGTCTTCCCTTTGCCGAGTTTTCTTATAACAATAGCTACCAATCCAGTCTTAAGAAAGCACCCTTTGAGATTCTGTATGGACGAAGATGTCGAACACCTTTGAACTGGTCAGAAACCGGTGAAAGACAATTCTTTGGACCAGATATGATCCAGGAGGCAGAAGAGCAAGTTCGCATCATTCGTGAGAATTTGAAAACAGCCCAATCTCGTCAAAAGAGCCAGTATGACCGTCGTCATAAGGAAGTGGCTTATGAAGTTGGCGACAAGGCTTACCTTCGGGTTACTCCTTTGAAGGGTACCCATCGTTTTGGTATCAAGGGCAAGTTGGCTCCTTGTTACATTGGTCCTTTTCGCATTCTCGCTAAACGAGGAGAGGTAGCCTACCAGTTGGAACTACCCCCACATCTTTCTCGAGTTCATGATGTCTTCCACGACTCTCAACTCAGGCGTTGTTTCTCGGATCCCATCCACGGAGTGGACCACGAAACGCTTGATCTCCAAGATAAACTCACTTATTGAGAGTACCCCATTCGCATTTTGGATCAAGCAGAGTGTGTCACTCGACGTCATAACATCAAGTTTCTCAAGGTTCAATGGTCTCATCATTCCGAGAGAGAAGCTACTTGGGAGCGAGAAGATCGTCTTCGACTTGAGTACCCGGCTTTCTTTCCGCCAACTCCTGAATCTCAGGACGAGATTTTTTCGAGTGGGGGCGAGTTGTCACATCCCTAGTTCTGGTATGACCTAGGCTTGCTTTGTGCATGATGTTTAAATTTCATATGAAGTTGATATGGGGATGTTTCAAACCCTAGCACCAAAACAAATTCAAATAGGTTCAAATTAAAAATGGAATTTCAATGAACCCAAAATGCTTTTCAAAAATGTTCATGGTCTTTGGATAATGTGGGGAACAACAACCAGAGGTGATGCACATTTTTGCTACACATTTTGGATTTTTGAATCAATGCATAAATATTTGATTTGGAGCTATTTAAATTATATAAATATTTTAATGGCTCCAAAAATGTTGGGAATTGGTGAGGGCCTCTGGAATATTATATCTAGATGCCACAAATATTTTCAACATTTATGGAAATGTTTTAACATTTCTTTTAGATGCAAAACAGAAGACAGAAAAGAAAAAAAAAAAATAGAAAACCCTTACCTGGCGCTCACCTATCAGCCCATCTGGCCGGCCCAGCCCACCAGGGGCAGGGAGGTCTTCTTCCTCCTGCCAGTCGGATGCACGGCGCGTGCCCAACGCACGCACGGCCGCCGCACGCCACCTCCTGCTTCCCGCCACTGCCTCGACGCCCAGGACGACGCCACTCAGTCTCCCCGATCCCCTCTCACTTCCTCTCGCTCCTCCCCCTCCTCTGTCCTCTCCCCACAGCACACCTGAACCCGCTCGTTGCTACCGATGCCGTTCACCGTAGCCACCGTGCCCCTCTAGGCCTCTCATCTTGTCCCAGAGCTCCACCTCGCCGCCTACTACGTCCTCAACGAGCCTGGCGACCCGGGAAGCTCTGCATTAACGCCATCTCCATCTTCTTCATTGTCGGCAACCGAAGCTCGCCGGCGTGGATTCGCGAGCTCCAGACCCTCCCCGGCCTCGCCGTTGACTCTGCTGGATTCGCCTTGAGCCCCTGTTTCTTTCCCCTCTCTTCCTGTGCTCGTCTGCGCCTTCTAGCCACCATGGCCATCGGAGCCGATTGCTCCTCGCCGCCGGCCATGTCTCCACCGCGGCTACGGCTGTGCAAGCACGCGTCCAAGCTTACCACTGCAGTGCCTACGCGCCTAACCGCAGCCCCCCTAGCGCCCTGCAGTGCCTAACCCGCATCAACCGAGCTCCGGCCGCCGCCGCGAGCCCTGCTCCAGTGAGCTCCGTCCACCCCACGGCCTCCCACCTGCTCCGTTAGATGCACGCGAGCGCCAGCCACCCTCAGCACCCATCCGCGCGTCGAATGGACGCCGGAGCAGCGTTTCCGGCGAACGTCCGCCGCGCAGTTTGGTCGCCGCCGGCCAACTCCGGCGGGCGCCAACGTGGCTGTCATTAGCGCTAATCCCGCAGCCTAATCCTGCCCACCAGCCGCTGACAGTGGGTCCTAGGCCAAGTTAAACCCTGGTCAGTGCGGGTTAGACCCGGGCTTAACCACTGTGTCACAGATGTGTGGCCCCCACACGTCAGGTTTGACCTGGTCAGCCTTGCTGACGCCTCTGTGATGTCATGCTGACGCAGTAATTGATTTTCTAGATTTTAAATAATTCAGAGAATTTCATAAAATAGTTAAAACTTCTAAAAATCATAGAAATTCAACCGTAACTCCAAATGAAATAATTATATATGAAAAATTATCAGAAAAATACAATCTATCCATTTACGCTACTTTCATGCATGATCAACAAACTTATACCCACTGTATAAGTGAAAATGTAATAATGGCATGTTTTATACTTAATTTGGGATTTGCATATGAACCCTTGGTTCATATGGACTTCAGCGAAATTGATGCTAGATGCATTAGGGCAAATCATAGCATCTTTGAAATGTCATCTTCATGCATCATATTGTTGCATATGGTTGTTTATTGATTGCCGGCACCATCCCTTCTCGATAGGTTCTACTCCGGAAGGTGTCCCGAGTACCTGTATGAGGAGCAGTGCTTCTTCGTGGATCTATCAGGCAAGCAAACCCCCTTGAGAATCTCGATAAATCCCACTCTCTCGCTCCTGCTCCTTTTACTGCATTAGGACAACAACGATTCAAACTGCTACTTTCTGCTGCGGTAGCTGAACCCATTCCTCTGCATGACCTATCATTGCCACAGTAAATAGTTGAAACCCACTAGTATGAGTAGGAGTTGCTTGAGCCTTGATGTGCCTACTCATCCATGCTTGTTTTCTTTATGCCAGCTATGTTTAGAGTTGCGTCAGGACTGATTCATCAGGAATGAATCGGAGTGGTGAACATGTCCTACCGACAAAGGCTAAGTGTGTGAACACGTTTTGGTGAAGGTAGCGATGAGAGGCCATGTAGGAGTACATGGTGTGTTGTCTCATTGGAACCGTCCCTAAGCACTGAGTTCTGTGTATGTTATCCAAGTCCAGTTACTACCACACATTGGGTTCCGGTTATCCGGCTCCTCTCGGCTTATTAATCCTCTTAATCTCTATCCAGGAGTTGCAACTAGTCTCTGGCGTTTGTAGGTAGTGCTATTTGTCTACCAGGTGGTGTCCGACGGGACGGGATTGGGACAGACTAGGCACCGTGGCACGGTGTACCAAGTGGCACCCGGATGGTGGGCTTGGGAACCTTGCACACATCGTTTGGGGCCGTGAGCGACACCCCGGTCGGATCTCCTTGCGGATGGAACCCAAATAGGCGATAAACCTGGATGAGAGACTTGTGTGGTTAGTCAGGTCGTGGCCGACACCCTCGCCCCGCTTCCGCTTGAAGGTTGCCGAGGTACATGACGTGTATAGGGCTATAAGTGGCGAGAGCGTGTGTGAAGAAGTACACCCCTGTAGGGTCAATATTATCTATTCAAATAGTCGTTTTCCTTGGATATGGAAACTTGGAGGACTTATGTAGTACATAGACAACTTGAAGTGGATACTCTAAAATCCGCAAGATAAGCGTGAGTACTATGGATGGCCTTCTCGTAGGGAGACGGGAACGGATACATAGTGGAGTATTGATATGGGGAATATGTGGACTCGTGTGCGTCTTCTCACCTCAAAGAAGTTCCTGATACTCGTAGTATAGATTAGCCACTGAGTCAAAGCTGGCTTGCTGCTATTAAAACTCCACCACCCCCTTTGTTGATAATGTTTCATATGTAGATAGTTCTGATGTAAGACTTGTTGAGTACCTTTGTACTCACGTTTTCTTAGTTATGTTTTGCAGTTGGTTACACTAGTGACTTCGACGAGTAGCTTGTATCCCAGCTACGATCTTGTACCCTTGGGAGGGTCGTGTTTATTCAGGCTTCTTAGTCTTTTACTTTTATAGTTGTCTGTACTCAGACATGTAATGCTTCCGTTGTTTGTATCCTCTGAATGATGGGTCATGAGACCCATGTTTGAATTGAATGCTATGTGGCTCTTCTGGGCCTTTAGCTATATGAGTTTGAGTTATGTTGTGATGCCATGTTGTACATCACATACTGGCATGTTATGCGTACGTGTAACGTGTATTGCTATGTGTGGGATCCTACAACCTAGTTGTTTACCTCTGGTAGCCTCTCTTATGGGGAAATGTAGGCTTGTGCTTCCATGAGCCATAGTAGTCCGCTACAGCCCGGTTCACCGGAGTCCTGCTAGCCAGCACTACTGCTCGGGAACACTTGACTAGCCGGCATGTGATTCACTTTGCTCCTGTGTCTGTACCTTTGAGGAAATGTCACTGGGTGACCTCCGAAGTCCTGCCTAGCCTGCTACATCCCGTGTTCCCGGTGTCCTGTTAGCCAGTGCTACAGCCCGGATTCATACGCTTTTGACCGACATGCTCGAGATTGATTCATGTATGCCTGTCCCTGTAAGTTAGTGCTACTTTGGGTTCACGACTTGTCATGTCGGCCTGGGTTCTCTGTCATATGGAAGCTAGCGACACTATCATATACGTGAGCCAAAAGGCGCAAACGGTCCCGGGCCAAGTAAGGTGGCATCCGTGGGAATACCGTGCGTGAGGCCGCAAAGTGATATGAAGTGTTACATGCTCGATCGGTGTGACTTAGGATTGGGGTCCCGACATTCAACTAACCTAAATTCAACTTTTAGAATTTTGACATGATGCATGGATGCTCTCTTATGCAACTATTGCAAACAATTCTAGGGCTATGACAACTAGTACTTCGAGTATGTGCAAAACACAATGGCACGCTACACAGTGTCTCTCTTATAGTTCATGAAGCCACATGGCACATGTGGAGGCGTTGTCGCGACATCCTCCCACATTTATGGTTAAAATGTGACACTAAATACGACTAGTAAGTAGTACAGTAGCAATACTAGTATTTGACCGCACGTGATACCTTCTTTGCCAGGCATGAATAGAACAATGCTAAAAATGAGATGACTAGCAAATTAGATCATTCTTTATCGCCAATAGAACAATGCCTCTTGCTAGTAATATATAATAAGAGTTGAGAGTAGAGGATATGGCATTGGGCTGCCGTGTTTCGTGCTCCTCCGTCGTACTCAAGTGGAAAATTTGAGTATACCGCACGGTTCTTTGCTCCTCCTCAGGTCGTCGGCACATTTATAGGAGCAGTCAAATCACAAGGCCCTACCTTCCAGTAGTAATGAGTCGTCAAATCACAAAGGCCCTCCCCTCTCGTGAAAAGGACCAATCTAGACTGCCCCGCCCTCTAGCCTTTTAAAAAATGTATACATTTGTACAGTAGTAGTATCGATGGATAGCGCCATGGAGCAAAACTAACAAGATGTAATTAAAGAAAAAAGGTGGTACATATAGAGAGCGCTTGTCACCAAATTATGCATATACTACATGACACTACCCACTATGAAGGTACTAGTAACATAGACTAGTAACTGGTGTATATTACTCTCCACTATGACCAGCCAAACTCAAGGTGCGGATACCAACGAGGGCCTGGTTGTGTCTATACTTGGACAATGCACCCGACTGCATGCGCAGGCAGACGAAGCTCGTGTCGTGTGGTGCCGTGTGCGGCCCGCAAATTAACCAAAACCTCGTGCCTCCATCTTAGCCTCCGCGTTTAAAACATCTCAATCTCAAGGCCAAGGAGCAACGTGAAACCTATGATAGAGCCAATCGGATGGTTGAGAACACTACTATTCGTAGCTACAGATGCGTGTGTGACAAAGGACGAGTGCATGCGTGTGTGAGAGAGTACAACTGTATGTGGGTGGCATCGACCTAGGGAGCAGTGATGGTGCGTGTGAGAAGTCCCGAGAGATAGGTGTAATGCGTCTGAAAAAAAGACTAGTCTATAGCTCGCCACGAGGCTATTCTTGTCGAATGCCAAGCGTAAGATATGTATCCGACGGTGCTAGTTTTTGCACGTACACAGCAGTAGAAAATGAACTAGTACCATGGCATATGTTACACCATGGCCGAGAAAATGTGCCGACGTTACGCCATCCAAGAATAGTTGTACCACCCTAGCTAGTTCATGCATTAGAGTGTTGCATCATGTTTAATTTCCCAGAAAACTGAAATGGGGATGACAGAACCCCCAGCACCCCCCTGGAACAACTAGGGTTTACTAAAAACTTTTTCAATGAACCTGAAATGCCCTTCTAAAAAGTCCACCCTTTTTGTTTTGGGTTAAAACCTTTGACAAAAATGGTGCACATTTTCTAGGACAACTTAAGGTCATTGGATTAATTCATATAGTATTTGCATTTGGTCATTTAAATGCTATAAAATATTTTAAATGCTCAAATAATCATAAACTAAAATGTTTACTGTTGGATATATTCTAAGCAGTAGCCATGATTGGTTTTAAGATTTTTGGAAATGCCCTGGCAATTTTAATAAAGCCCTGATGTTACAGAAATAACAGAATAAATAAAAAAATAGAAAAAGAGAGAGAAAGGAACTAACCTGGCGCAGCCCACCTGGCAGCCCACTGGCCGGCCCAGCACTGTGCTGGCCCGTGCCAGTCATCGCCTACCTCTGCTAGTAGGCAGAGGAGGGACACGGTGCACGCGCCCGATCTCGCCACGCCACTACCCTCCTCGTCTGCTTCGCCTGGCCACAGCCTCGACTCCGCGAACGCCTCCTCGGTGTCGCCCCGGTCTGCCCGACACCTCACACTCCCCCTGCTCTCTCCCTCGCTCCCTCGACGGCATGGCCGACGCAGCCGCGCCCGCACCGTCGTGAAACCCGCATCCACCGCCGTCCACTCATCGCCTCGCCGTGCCAACAAGCTTCGCCATCGTCCACTGCTTCGCCTCGACCGACCCCGAGCGCTCGCTCGCCCCGGAGACGCTGCACCGAGCTCGTCCCGATCCGCCATCGCCAGAGATCCCCCTCGCTACATCGACCGCTCCAGCTCTTCCCCGAGGTCGTCGTTCGCTCCCCTGCACTCGCAGCGAGCCACTGACCCTTCTCCCCCCTCTCCGTTCTAGCTCTCGTGCACCGTACGCGCCGCCTCGAGTTCGCCCACACGCACCGTCGCCTGTGCTCGCCGCCGACGAGTCTCTGACCATCTAATGGTCCGGCCGTCATGCCCAGCTTCCTCCCTGCGCCGTGTACAACACGTACATGCCCCGCATGAGCCACCACGACCGTCACAAAGACGACCCCGAGCTCCGGCGACCGCCAAGGTCGACGCCGGCAACGACCCCGGCCACCCCAGGCCCAACCACCTACACCACTCGATGCGAACGAGTGCCCGCTTCACGTAGATGCCCTCCGCCGGCCAATTGGTCACCGGAGGAGGAAACCCGCACCCCTCCGCCATCCCTGGCCTTGCCGACGACGAGCCCCGGGTCAACTCCGGCGAGTTTGACCTGGGTTGACCCCAGTTTGACCCCCCGCTTGAGTCAATGACATGTGGGGCCGGCCCCTAACTAAAATAGTTTAATATTTAGATAGTGCTAATCACACTGTTAGGGGTTAATGACCTCGCTAACTAACTCTGTGCCACTAACATGTGGCCCCAGGCCCTTAACTAACCAAGATTCGGATTAAATTAATGTTAATTAACTTGGTTAGTTAGGTTAGTCACTGACCAGTGGGTCCCACTGGTCAGGTTTGACCTGAGCCGCCTGTTGACCTGCTGACGTCAGCATGACCTAGTGCTGACGCAATAAATCATTTATTGGAATTATTCTTATATAGGAAATTCTAGAAAATAGTACAAACTTCAAAAATTCATAACTTTTAATCTGTAACTCCAAATGCAAAGATTTATATATGAAATTTGATCAGAAAAATTCAATCTTTCCATCTGTAATGGTTTCATGCATGACAAAACACTTTAACCTTGTTGTTTAGGTGAAACAAGCTAATACACTTATAATGCTTAAGAACATAAGCTTCCATTTGAATCTTTGATTCAAATGGACCCAAACCAACTTGTTTCACATTGCATTAGGCAGGACACCTCATATTGCCATGTCATAGAATGCATCATATTGTTGCATATTGCCATGTGATGTTTGTGTTCTATGGTGTCTTGCGTGGTAGGTTCTGCCTCCGAGGATATCTCCGAGTATCCAACTTAAGGGCAGTACCCTACTACTACTCCATCAGGCAAGCAGCCCCATTGATCATATCAATACAATCCCATGTTATCGCTTCTGCTCTCCTTTACTGCATTAAGACAACAATGTTTCAAACTGTTGTGTGCTGTGGTAGTTGACCCCTTATCCTCTGCATGACCTGTCATTGCCACAGTAACTAGATGAAACCCACTAGCATGTGTAGGAGTTGATTGAGCCATGTATGTGTTTCCTACCTTGCTATGCCTGCTATGCTTAGAGTTGTGTCTGGTCTGGTTCATCTGGGTGATGGGCTTGAGTGAAATGATTACGTCGGTAATGTGAGGGTTGTGTTGAACATGTTTTGGTAAAGGTATCGATGAGAGGCCATGTAGGAGTACATGGTGGGTTCTTTCATTGAGGCCGTCCCTAAGAACTGAGATCTGTATGTGTGATTTAAGAATCAGCTACTGCCATGCATTGGGTTCCTTAATTGACCCTCTCGGCTTTTAAACCACTCTAGTACTCTGCCCAGGAGTTGCAACTAGTTTCTGGTGTTTGTAGGTTATGTGTTGGCGGCCGTGCGTAGCGCTGACCCTAGGGGTGGGCTATGATGCGGTAGATACACCATGGCCAGGTATGCCAGGCGCCCGTTTTGCGTCTCGGGACCCTGTACACATCGTTCGGTGCCGTATGTGGAAACCTCGGTCGGACTCCCTACAGATGGAACCCGAATAGGCGATAAACCTGGAATAGAGACTTGAGTGTTTAGGTAGGCCGTGGCCGACACCCTCGTTGGGCTTCCGCTTGAAGGTTGCCGAGTACATGTTGTGTAAATGACGATAAGTGGTGAGAGCGTGTATGAAGAAGTACACCCCTGCAGGGTTAACATCATCTATTCGAATAGCCGCGTCCGCGGTAAAGGACTACTTGGTTGCCTATACAGTTCATAGACAAGTTAATGGTTACTACTAAAAGACTCAAGATAAGTGTGAGTACCGAGGATGGCCCTCTCGTAGGATGATGATGGAGGATCCCCGATGGAGTATTGTGTTCGCGATTAGTGGACTCGTGTGCGGAAACTATTTTACAGTGGTGTCTCATAGGATAGCTGTCACATCCCTAGTTCTGGTATGACCTAGGCTTGCTTTGTGCATCATGTTTAATCTTTCAAATAAATTTGAAATGGGGAAAGTTGCAAACCCTAGCACCAAAGTTTTTTCCAATAGGTTCAACTTTAAAATGGATTTTCAATGAACCCAAAATGCTCTTCAAAAATGTTCATGCTCTTTGGATAATGTTGGGAACAACAACCAGAGGTGATGCACATTTTTGCTGCACATTTTGGATTTTTGAATCAATGCATAAACATTTGATTTGGAGCTGTTTAAATTATATAAATATTTTCATGGCTCTAAAAATATTGGGAATTGGTGAGGGCCTCTGGAATATTATATCTAGAAGCCACAAATTTTTTCAGCATTTATGGAAATGTTTTAACATTTCTTTTAGATACAAAACAGAAGACAGAAAAGAAAAACAGAAAGAAATAAGAAAACCCATACCTGTCGCCCAGCCTATGGCCCGGCCGAACTGGCCGTAGCCAGTCATCTCCCTCGCCAGCAGGCAGTGGTGAAAGGGAGCACGGCGAGCGTGCATGCCCGCCAGGCAGCTGCTTGCTGCCACCTCTCCCTCCTCGACACTGTCCACCCCAGAGAGCTCCACCGAGCCCCCCTGGCCTCTCTGCATTCTTCCCCGAGCTCCTCCCCATCCTCTGTCTTGCTCTCCCCCTCTGTCCCAAGCACACCGGAGAGCACCGCCGTGCGCCACCGCGGCCGCCGCCATCGCCTCGCCTCCCTAACGTGTCTGCGAGCACCGCCGTCGTCGACTACGTCATCCCCGAGTAGCAAAGCGATGCGGAAGGCCCTGCAACGCCGCAATCATCGTCGTCTTCAACCTCCAGCAAACGACATCTCCGGCGACCCCTCGCTCGCTCCGGGCCTTCCCCGAGCCCGTTGGCCTGCTCTGCGTGATCCCTGTGAGCACCCCGTCGTAACCCCTCTCTCCTCCTCTTCGTTTCGCGCCGTAGTCGCCGTTTCGACGAGCCCGAGATGCTCCTGCCGCCGGCCATGGCGCCGCCATGTTCACAGCTGCTTCCAACCGCTTCTGAGCACGTCGCCATGCTCACTGCGTCCCTAGCAACCGAATGGGCCAAACCGCAGCCCCCTAGCGCCCTGCAGTGCCTAACCGCATCAACTGAGCTCCGGCCGCCGCCGCGAGCCCTGCTCCGGCGAGCTCTGCCGTCCCCGCGACCTCCCCTATGCCCAGGTGGATGCGGTCGAGCGCGGGCTGCCGATTGGTAGTCCCCGCGCGCTCTTCCGCCGCCTGTAGCGCGTTTCGGCGAAGCACCGCCGCGTGGTTTGGTCACTGCCGGCCAACTCCGGCGGGCGCTGACGTGGCGGCTTAATTAGTGCATAACCCCCCTTCTAAT
>NC_041390.1:255341109-255471812 GCF_002162155.2 Triticum dicoccoides | reverse complement strand
TGGGCCCCAGGGCTTAGTCAAAGCTAATTAGCCCAGGTTTGACTTGGGGTTAACCCCAGTGTCACTGATGTGTGGCCCCCACACGTCAGGTTTGACCTGGGCCCTGCTGACGCCTCTGTGACGTCACGCTGACGCAGTAATTAATTTTCTAGATTTTAAATAATTCAGAGAATTTCAGAAAATACTTAAAACTTCTAAAATTCCTAGAAATTAAATGGTAGCTCAGAATGAAATAATTTATATATGAAAAATCTTCCGAAAAATGCAAGGAATCCATTTATGCCAGATTCATGCATGAAAAACCAACTTATACTTGCTGTATAAGTG
Organism: Triticum dicoccoides; assembly: GCF_002162155.2. Taxonomy (NCBI): domain Eukaryota; kingdom Viridiplantae; phylum Streptophyta; class Magnoliopsida; order Poales; family Poaceae; genus Triticum; species Triticum dicoccoides. The sequence continues at coordinate 255,471,485 of NC_041390.1, read as the reverse complement.
AAGACATAATAATGGCATGTTATATACTTAATTTGGGGTTTGCATATGAACCCTTGGTTCATATGGACTTCAACCAAATTGATGCTAGATGCATTAGGGCAAATCATAGCATCTTTGAAATGTCATCTTCATGCATCATATTGTTGCATATGTTTGTTTATTGATTGCCGGCACCGTCCCTTCTCGATAGGTTCTTCTCCGGAAGGTGTCCCGAGTACCTGTCTGAGGAGCAGTGCTTCTTCGTGGATATATTAGGCAAACAACCCCCCTTGAGCATTTCGATAAATCCCACTCTCTCGCTCCTGCTCCTTATACTGCATTAGGACAACAACAATTCAAACTGCTACTTTCTGCTGCGGTAGTTGAACCCATTCCTCTGCATGACCTGTCATTGCCACAGTAAATAGTTGAAACCCACTAGCATGAGTAGGAGTTGCTTGAGCCTTGTTGTGCCTACTCATCCATGCTTGATTTCTTTATGCCAGCTATGCTTAGAGTTGTGTCAGGTCTGATTCATCGGGAATGAATCGAAGTGGTGAACATGTCCTACCGATAAAGGCTAAGTGTGTGAACACGTTTTGATAAAGGTAGCGATGAGAGGCCATGTAGGAGTACATGGTGGGTTGTCTCATTGGAACCGTCCCTAAGCACTGAGTTCTTTGTATGTTATCCAAGTCCAGTTACTACCACACATTGGGTTCCGGTTATCCGGCCCCTCTCGGCTTATTAATCCACTTGATCTCTGTCCAGGAGTTGCAACTAGTTTTTGGCGTTTGTAGGTAGTGCTACTTGTCTACCAGGTGGTGTCTGATGGGACGGGCTTGGGACAGACTAGGCGCCGTGGCACGGTGTACCAAGTGGCACCCGGATGGTGGGCTTGGGAACCCTGCACACCACATTTGGGGCCGTGAGCGACACCCTGGCCGGATCTCCTTGCGGATGGAACCCGAATAGGCGATAAACCTGGACGAGAGACTTGTGTGGTTAGTCAGGCCGTGGCCGACACCCTCGCCCGGTGTGACGCCCCGAGACCGTTGCGCCATGTGTCTTCCGGTGTTTCGTTGTTGTTGCCTTGTCATTTGATTGCGTGTTGCATCTTGCCATGTCATTATGTGCATTGCATCATCATGTTTTCAAAACTTGTATCCGTCCGGGTTTCCCCAGTTCCGTCCGTTGTCCGTTCTGAGCCCAGACACACTTGCACACGCCCGCGGCACGTCTGAAATATTATTTTATAAGTGGCTGGAAAATGTTCTCTGAATGGGTTGAAAGTTGGCATGTGGGGTTGTTATGTTGTAGGTAGGCCGCCTGCCAAGTTTCATCGCATTCGGAGATCGTTTGACGCCCAAACGATTTACTATAGCGACAATATAGTTTGTCAAACGTCGGACGTTTTCGGTCTCCGGAAACAGTCGTCGGGTCTCTCTCTCTTTTCTCTTCTCTTAGTCTGAGGCCTTCTGCACAGCCCACTACCCACTCACCGTCAGGCCCTACCTAAACTCTCTTGTCAGCCCGCGCCCTCCTCGTGCGCGTCCGAAATTGTCCCGGACCCGACCCGGGCAGTCGTCACCGTCGGATCCGGGTCATCCCCAAACGTCTACAAAACGTCACCATTTTCTTATTTGGACTTCCTAGCTATTTTATTCGCGATCGTTCGATTGGGATCGGAGGGACAATATACCCCTAAGTCAACCCACCTACTATATATATAGTCTATCCCTAGTCCATTTTGGACAACCCTAATTTTTAGGGATCCTCCCAGCCGCCGCCGCCGCACACATTTCCTACCTCGGGATCCTCTCATCCCCCCTGCACCAACCATCAGCCACACCCAGATCCAATCCATCCATCCCACCGATCCATCTCGAGTGAACGACCGCCAACGCTCAAATCCCGCAGGAGCCCGAGCTCCACCTCCTCGCCCACCAACCCCATCTCCTGGATCCCAGCGCGCCCGAGCTCTCTGCTGCTCCTTGCGCCAACCACCACCGGAGCGCAGCCACCCTTCCGCCGCTGTCGAGCGCCGGCCGTGCCGGACCTCGACCTCCAGGCCAGCCCCGCACCCTGCCTCTCTCCTTTCCTTCCTTAGTTTCTTCCTCTCTAACCTCTCTCCCTCTCTGCCATGGATGACCTCAGGAGATCCCTCCAATGCCTCCACCGAGCCCCGCTCCCAGGCCAGCCCCGCACCCTGTCGTCTTCGTTCACGCCAGCACCGAGCCCCGCTCCCCTCCGTCCTCCACCTTCCATCCATCGCGCCGCCCGTGGCCGAGTCCTTTGCTGCTGCGTGCTCTGCTTTCCTACATCGAGCAGCAAGAGCAAGCGCCGCCACGCGTTGACCCACGCCTGGGCTGCGACCAGCGCGTCCAAGGCCCAGCGGGCCTCCTCAGCCAGACGGCCTGCCCGGTCTCCTCCCCACAAGTTGAGTTGAAGCCCATGGTGAGACAGCCCAGCGCCCAACAGATTCAGCCCATGTCGTTTTTTTCCTGAGCAAATGTGTCTAATATCCAGTGTAAAATAGTTTTGCAGTTAAGTCCCTCTTCTTCATGCATTTAATAACTTCACAACTGTGCATCAGTTTAAAATGATTTATATATGAAACTTGATCAGAATTTCTCTAGTTTAATAATATGTCATTTTCATCCATGTTTAAAATGTTTAAAATGTTGTTTGTGTAAATTTGCTCCTATGCCATGTTAAAATGCTTTAATTCATAACTAAATAACCGTAACTCCGAATTTAATAAACTTTATATGTAATTGGGGTGCAATTTTGCCTAGTTTAACATGGTGGCATCATCTTGCATGTTTAACAACTCTAAAATAATTTTTAGGGCAGAACAGTACCGAACCTAATATATGCACATGAGGGGTTTCCGAATTTGTTGTTCGTTGCTTCCGGCCTCATTTAACCTTGACTAGTTAGGTAGTTTTACTTTGCTTCACCCTCTTGCCATGTTTGACAACATTTAATATTGTTGGGTACATAAACGAGATCGAACAAAATAACTTGAATGTGGTGTTTCGTCAATATGCAACCCGTTGCATATTGAGATCCACTTAATTTGTAGGATTGTTTGTGCACTTTGCCATGCCATGCCTCTTTAAACCGGACATGCATCATAATTGTTTGTGCATCATGCCATGTCTATGTGGTGGTTGTTTACTATGTTGTTTGCTTCTTTCTGGTGTTGCTTCTTCGGGTTGGTTCCGATAACATTGTGATTATGAGGAACCGTTCGTCTACGTCCGTTTATCATCTTCATGGACTCGTTCTTCTTCCTTGCGGGATTTCAGGCAAGATGACCATACCCTCGAAATCACTTCTATCTTTGCTTGCTTAGATGCTCGCTCTTTTGCTATGCCTATGTTGCGATACCTACCACTTGCTTATCATGCCTCCCATATTGTTGAACCAAGCCTCTAACCCACCTTGTCCTAGCAAAACGTTGTTTGGCTATGTTACCGCTTTGCTCAGCCCCTCCTATAGTGTTGTTAGTTCCAGGTGAAGATTGAAGTTTGTTCCTTGTTGGAACATGGAGATGTTGTTCCTTGTTGGAACATGTTTACTTGTTGGGATATCACAATATATCTTATTTAATTAATGCATCTATATACTTGGTAAATGGTGGAAGGCTCGGCCTTATGCCTGGTGTTTTGTTCCACTCTTGCCAGCCTAGTTTCTGTCATATCGGTGTTATGTTCCTGGATTTTGCGTTCCTTATGCTGTTGGGTAATAATGGGAACCCCTTGACAGTTCGCCTTAAGTAAACCTCTTCCAGCAATGCCCAACATTGGTTTTACCATTTGCCACCTAGCCTTTTCTTTTCCCTTGGGAGTCGCGCTCCTGAGGGTCATCATTATTTTACCCCACCCCGGGCCAGTGCTCCTCTGAGTGTTGGTCCAACTGAGCGATGTCCGGGGCTACCAGGGGCAACTCTAGGCTGTCCTACCCGACGTCTGGCTCATCTGAGTGTGCCTTGAGAAAGAGATATGTGCAGCTCCTATCGGGATTTGTCGGCACATTCGGGCGGTGTTGTTGGTTTAGTTTTACCCTGTCGAAATGTCTTGTTGTACTGGGATACCGAGTCTGATCGGAATGTCTCGGGAGGAGGTCTATTCCTTCGTTGACCGTGAGAGCTTGTGATGGGCTAAGTTGGGACACCCCTGCAGGGATTTGAACTTTCGAAAGTCATGCCCGTGGTTATGGGCAGATGGGAATTTGTTAATGTCTGGTTATAGATAACTTGAACCTTAACTTAATTAAAATGAGTCAACTGCGTGTGTAACCGTGATGGTCTCTTTCCGGCGGTGTCCGGGAGGTGAACACGGTGTTGGAGTTATGCTCGAGGTAGGTTGTTTAGGATCACTTCTTGATCATACTTTCTCGAACATGCTTTGCCTTCTCTTCTCGCTCTCATTTGCGATGTTAGCCACCATAAATGCTAGTCTCTTGCTGCAGCTCCACCTCATACCTTTACCTTACCCATAAGCTTAAATAGTTTTGATCGCGAGGGTGCGAGATTGCTGAGTCCCTGTGGCTCACAGATACTTCCAAAACCAGCTAGCAGGTGCCGATGAGTCCGTGCAGATGACGCAACCAAGCTCAAGAGGAGCTCGTTGAAGATCTTTTCCTTTGTGTTGTTTCGTTCTAGTTGGTCAATAGTGGAGCCCAGTTGGGGTCGATGGGGGACCTTTGTCGCATTTGGGGTTCTTCTTTTATTTTGGTTCCGTAGTCGGACTGTCAGGACCCCGATTCCAAGTCACATCGATCTAGCCGGTAACACCTCATATCACTTTGCGGCCTCACGCACGGTATCCCACGGGTGTCGCCTTACCATGGCCCGGGACCGTTTGCGCCTTTTGGCTCACGCATATGATAGTGTCGCTAGCATCCATATGACAGAGAACCCAGGCCAACATGGCTAGTCGTGAACCCAAAGCGGCACAGAGCTATGGAGACAGGCATACATGAATCACATCGAACATGTCGGTCATCATCGAGTGATTCCGGGCTGTAGCACTAGGCTAACAGGACTCCAGAAGTCACCGTGTGACATTTCCCCGAAGGGACAGACATAGGGACGAAGTGAAACACATGCCGGCCAGTCAAGTGTCCTGAACAGTAGTGCTGGGCTAGCAGGACTCCGGTGAACCGGGCTGTAGCAGACTACTATGGCTCGAGGAACACTATACTACATTTCCCCATAAGAAAGGCTGCCAAGGATAAACAACTAGATTTTTGGATCCCACTCATACCAAGCATTTCAATCATACACACAATATGCCCGATATGAGTACATACAACATGGTATCACAACAAAACTCTACAACTCAAGTACTTTATTTAAAGGCTCCAGAGAGCCATACATAACATGTTCATACAGATAGGGGTCACATGACCCGACACTCAAGTCATACAAACATACAAGAACATGCGGAAGCAACTAGTCTGAGTACAGACTCTAGAAAGAAAGAAGGCTTCTCGAAGCCTGTCTATCTACATAGGGCCCTCCATGGCCAGGATCACCACCTGGCTGGCTAGTCACTCGTCGACGTCAAGGTCTACATAAAACCCATCGGAGGGGGCAGTGTTGTCGTCTGAAAACAATAAATAAGCAAACATGAGTACGAAGGTACTCAGCAAGTCTTACATCAGAACCTACTATACATGCTAATTCTCAAGAAGGCGGTGGGGTTGATGCAGCAAGCCAGCTTTGACTCTTGGCTAAGCTATCCTACGGAACTCCACCAGTAAAATAGTTTTCGCACACGAGTCCACTACTCACCAACACAATACTCCACCGGGGATCCTCCCTCGTCATCCTACAAGAGGGCCATCCTCGGAACTCACACTTATCTTGAGTCTTCTAGTAGTATCCATTAACTTGTCTATGAACTGTATAGGCAACCAAGTAGTCCTTTACCGCAGACGCGGCTATTCGAATAGTTTAAACCCTGCAGGAGTGTACTTCGTCATACACGCTTTCACCACTTACCGCCGTTTACACGACATGTACTCGGCAACCTTCAAGCGGAAGCCCAGCGAGGGTGTCGGCCACGGCCTACCTAAACACTTAAGTCTCTAGTCCAGGTTTATCGCCTATCCAGGTTCCATCCCCAGGGAATCCGGCCAAGGTTTCCACATACGTCCCCGAACGATGTGAACAGGGTTCCCGAGACACCAAACGGGTGACTCGGTACACCGTGCCACGGTGTATCTACCGCAACATAGCCCACCCCTAGGGTTAGCGCTACGCACGGCCGCCAACACATAACCTACAAACACCAGAAACTAATTGCAACTCCTGGACAAAGTACTAGGGTGATTAAGAAGCCGAGAGGGTCCATTGGTTTCGGGCCCAATGTACGGTAGTAACTGCATCTTAAATCACACATACAGATCTCAGTTCTTATGGACGGCCTCAATGAAATAACCCACCATGTACTCCTACATGGCCTCTCATCGATACCCTTACCAAAACATGTTCAATACATCCCTCATATTACCGACATAAGCATTTCACTCTAGCTCATCACCCAGATGAACCAGACCTGACTCAACTCTAAGCATAGCAGGCATAGCAAGGTAGGAATCACATACATGGCTTAATCAGCTCCTACACATGCTAGTGGGTTTCATCTAGTTACTGTGGCAATGACAGGTCATGCAGAGGATAAGGGTTCAACTACCATAGCACACAGCAGTTTGAATCGCGATGTCTTAATGCAGTAAACAAGAGCAGGAGCGAGAACATGGGTTGTATCGGAATGATCAATGTTTGCTTGCCTGATGGAGTGGTAATGGGATACTTCCCTTCAGTTGGATACTCGTGAATATCCTCGGAGGCAGAACCTACCACGAAGAACACATCGAAACACAATCAACACATGACGATATGCAACAATATGATGCATGCTATGACATGGCAATATGACTGTGTCTTGGCCTAATGCAAGCTAAAATAGGAAGGGATGAACCCATTTGAATCAAAGATTCAAATATTAGCTCATTAAACATGGCATTTATAGTGCATTTCCTTATTCTGCTTTAAACAGCAAGGTAAACTTGTTTTGTCATGCATGAAACCATTACAGATGGATAGATTGAATTTTTCTGATAATGTTTCATATATAATTTATCTCATTTGGAGCTATGGTTGAATTTCTATGAATTTTTGAAGTTTGAACTTTTTTCTGGAATTTCCTGAATAAGAATAAATCCAGAAAACCAATTACTGCGTCAGCAACGCGTCAGGGCGACGTCAGCAGGTCAAAGGTGCCAGTCCAGGTCAAACCTGACTGGTGGGGTCCACTGGTCAGTGTCTCTGTGCACTAACTACGTTTAGTTAGCCTAATTGACTGGTAGGGCCCACTATTCAGTGACTATACTAATTAACTAACCTATTTAGTTAGCACTAACAGAGTAATTAGTCGGGAGGGGCCCGCATGTCGGTGAGAGAGAGGGGAGAAGTCAACCCATGTCAGCAGGTCAACCTCGCCGGTCAGCGGGTCAAAACCTGCCGGCGTTTAGCCGCCAGCGAGGCCAGACGCGGTGGCGCGCTGCGGAAATCGCCCACAGGGCACCAATTGATGCGCGGAGAGCAGCTACGGGTAGCTGGGAACGAACCGCGGCATTTGGTGCTGGTGGTTGGGCTCGGGGTGGCCGGAAACATCGCCGGCGACGAGCCTTGCGGTCGCCGGAGTCGGGCGAAAGTGAGCTTGAGGCTACGGGGCACGGCGAGGCGTGTGGTGAGGTGCGTTATGCCCCTAGGGATGCAGTGAAGTAGTTAGACCAGGTGGCGTGGCCAGTGTTTGGCCGGAGACACGTTGGCGATGAGCTCCACGGCGGGGTGTGCGGGTGAGCTTCGTGTGCTCGTTGTGGTGCACGAGAAGAAGAACGGGGAGGATGGGGAGGTGCAGCAGCTCATGGCGATCACGTATAGGCAGACGGCGCGGTCGGGGACGAGTCGATGCGGCGGCCACGTCGAAAGGGATCTCAGGCGATGCTCGGTGAAGATGAGGTCGAAGAAGACGTTGTAGAGCGTGTGAGCGCTCGGGGCTCAACTGCTCGACAGAGTCGACGATGGCGGAGAGGATGGACACGGTGGTGCAACACGGGGACGACGGTGGACGCGGTTTCACGGTGGCGCGAGCACGGCAGCATCGGCCATGGCGGAGGAAGAGTGATGGAGAGGGACCAGGGGGAAAGTGCGGTGTCTGCGAGGTCGGGGGATGCAAGGGAGTTCGTCCCACGTCGACAGGTCGACGAGGGGAGCGGCGAGGCGGCGGCAGCTGCGTGGCGCGCATGCGGAGCTCGCCGTCGAGCACCTGCCTGCTTGGCCAAGCCAAGCTGCTCGCTGGCAGGGTGGCTGGGCTGGGCCGGCAGGTGGGCCTGGTAGGTAGCACCAGGTAAGTTTTTCTGTTTTTTTGTTTTGTTTTCTATTTTTTCTGTAGCATTAGGGCTTTATTTAAAATACCTAGGCACTTTCTAAAATCCTGAAAATAATTGTGGGCTCTGTTGGGATTATTCCTAACAGCCCTGACTTAATTCCAGAATTATTTGAACATTTAAAATATTTATTAGCATTCAAATGTCCAAAGGCAACATACATATGATTTAATCCAGTGACCTTTTGTTGACCTAGAAAATTGTGCACCTGTTTTGCCAGAGGTTCTAACCCAAGGCAAAGAGGGTGAACATTTTAGAAGGGCATTTCAGGTTCATTGAAATTATTTTTAGTAAACCCTAGTTGATTTCAAGAGGGGTGTTGGGGGTTCTGCCTTCCCCATTTCAAGTTTCTGATGAACAATAAAGATGATGCACACTCTAATGCATGGACTAGCTAGGGTGTGACAACTCACCCCCACTCAAAAGAATCTCGTCCCAAGATTTAGGATCCTCTGGGAAGAAGGTGGGGTACTCGAGTCGAAGACGATCCTCCCTTTCCCAAGTGGCTTCTTCCTCGGAATGATGTGACCATTGAACCTTGAGAAACTTGATATTATGACGTCGAGTGGTACGCTCAGCTTGATCAAGGATACGAACGGGATATTCCCGATAAGAGAGGTTATCTTGTAGATCAAGCGTTTCGTGGTCCACTCCATGGATAGGATCCGCGAAGCAACGCCTGAATTGTGAAACGTGGAAGACATCGTGAACTCTGGAAAGATGTGGAGGTAGTTCCAATTGGTAGGCAACTTCTCCTCGTTTAGCAAAAATGCGAAAGGGTCCAATGTAACGAGGAGCCAATTTGCCTTTGATACCGAAACGATGGGTTCCCTTTAACGGGGTAACCCGAAGGTAAGCCTTCTCGTTGACTTCATAAGTCATAGGCTTATGTTTACGATCATATTGACTCTTTTGATGAGATTGGGCTGTTTTCAATTTCTCACGAATAATGCGAACCTGCTCTTCTGCTTCCTGAATCATATCCGGGCCAAAGAGTTGTCTTTCCCCGGTTTCTGACTAGTTAAGAGGTGTTCGGCATTTTCGTCCATAAAGAATTTCGAAAGGAGCTTTGCCCAAGCTAGCTTGATAACTATTGTTATAAGCAAACTCCGTGAATGGAAGGCATTTCTCCCAACTCATTCCGAACGAGATAACAGAAGCTCGGAGCATATCTTCCAGAATTTGATTGACTCGCTCTACTTGACCACTTGAGTGGGGATGGAAGGCGGTACTAAAGGAGAGACGAGTTCCCATAGCATTTTGGAAACTTTCCCAAAATCGAGAGGTGAAGAGACTCCCACGGTCTGAGTTAATTTCCAATGGAACACCATGAAGAGACACTATTCGGGAGATGTATAACTCAGCTAGCTGGCTAGCGGTGATACTCTCACGAACAGGTAGAAAGTGGGCTACTTTGGAAAGTCGGTCGATCACAACGAAGATGGCATTATTCCCTCACTTGGTCCTGGGAAACCCAGTGATGAAATCCATACTGATTTTATCCCATTTCCATTCAGGAATAGCCAAAGGTTGAAGGGTGCCAGCAGGCTATTGATGCTCTGCTTTAACACGACGACAAACATTGCAATTAGCAATGTATTGAGCGATTTGTCTCTTCATCCTAGTCCACCAAAACCTCTGGCGTAGGTCTTGATACATTTTGGTACTACTGGGATGAATGGTGAGGGGGGATTCATGAGCTTCCTTAAGGATCAGTCGCCTCAGGTTTCGCGCCTTTGGAACCACTAGGCAATTTCCAAAGTATACGACACCTTGATCATCAATGGAGAAACAATTCGCGACTCCTTTCCTAGTGTTTCTCTTAATACGGGAGATTCCCGGATCTACCTTCTGTGCCTTGATGATCTGATCCGTAAGGGTAGGTTCCGCCACCAGGGTGGATAGGAATCCTCGAGGAACAATGTGAAGGTTTAGCTTACAAAATTCCTCATGGAGAAGTGGTTGACTTTGTTGTAACATCAGGTTGTTACAATAGGACTTACGGCTTAGCGCATCAGCCATGATATTGGCTTTGCCCGGGGTATAAGTTATTCCTAAGTCGTAGTCCGAGATCAACTCGACCCAACGTCGTTGCCTGAGATTCAAATCTGGTTGGGTGAAGATATATTTCAAACTTTGGTGATCGGTGAAGATCTCGCAACGATTACCGAGAAGGTAATGTCGCCAGGTTTTAAGTGCATGGACTACAGCTGCAAGCTCTAGATCATGTGTAGGATAATTTTCCTCATGTGGGTGTAATTGCCGTGAAGCATAGGCAATTACCTGACGATCTTGCATGAGTATGCAACCTAGTCCTTGTCGCGAGGCATCGCAATAGATAATAAAGTCCTTGAAGAAGTCTGGTGGTACCAGTACGGGGGCAGATGTCAGGCGTCTTTTCAGTTCTTGAAAACTGATCTCGCACTGTGGAGTCCACTCGAACTTTTTATCTTTCTTGAGGAGTTCAGTTAGAGGTTTAGCAACCTTGGAGAAATTTTCGACGAAGCGGCGGCAATAGCTCGCTAAGCCAAGGAAGCTCCGAACTTGCTTGACCGTCTCAGGTGGAGTCCAATCAAGGACGCCTTGAACTCGCTCGGGATTGACAGCAATACCCTTACCAGAGATTACATGGCCTAGATAGGTCACTTCTGTGAACCAAAATTCACACTTGGAGAATTTGGCATAAAGGCGATGCTCTCGAAGTTTCATCAATACCAGCCTTAGATGTACGGCATGTTCCTCTTCATTCTTGGAGTAGATGAGTATGTCATCGAGGTATACTACGATGAATTTATCCAAGTACTCCATGAAGACCGAGTTCATTAACCGAGAGAAGGTAGCCGGGGCATTGGTTAAACCGAAGGACATGACGGTGTACTCATATTGGCCATAACGAGTAACAAAGGCCGTTTTGCGAATGTCCCCGTTTCTGATTTTGATTTGATGGTAACCCAACCTCAAATCCATCTTGGAGAAGAGTGAGGATCCAGCGAGCTGATCATACAGATCATTGATCCTGGGAAGCAGATATTTGTTCTTGATGGTAACCAAGTTCACAGGTCGGTAATCCCCAACCATTCGATCCGTTCCATCCTTCTTCTTAACGAAGAGGACGGGGCAAGCCCAAGGAGAGGAACTAGGACGGATGAAACCCTTGTTCAAGGACTCATTGAGTTGGTTCTTAAGCTCGGCTAGTTCTAGGGGTGCCATCTTGTAAGGTCTTCTAGAAATTGGAACGGTTCCTGGAACAAGGTCTATCACAAACTCGACATCCCTGTCAGGTGGAACACCTGGCAGTTCTTCTGGAAAGATATCCGGAAAGTCTCGGACTACCGGAACATCTTCAAGGTCTAGAAGGGGGTTGGCATTTAGGGAGTAAAGTTGGCGCTTGGCCACTCGAGTTAAGACATTAACTGTCTTGCCCGAGGGGTGGGTAAGTTGAACGGTTCTAGTGGCACAATCGATCTTAGCATAATGAGCTAACATCCAGTCCATACCCAAGATGATATTTATGTCGGAGGACTTGAGAGCTATTAAGGATGCAAGGAAGACAAGTCTATTGACAAGAACTTCGTTCCCATGGCTTACTCTAGAAGTTTTCCATTTGGAACCCGGAGTTTGAATTACCATGGAAGTGGGCATGTCGCAGAATGTCGTGTTATGCAATCGAGCATAGTTCTCGGATATGAATGAATGAGATGCTCCAGTATCGAAAAGAACAGATGCCGGATGGCAGTTAACAAGGAGCGTACCAAGGACGACGTTAGGATCCTCATGAGCCTCCTCGGCTGAAACATAGTTGACATGGCCACGTGTAGTGGTGGCCGGCTTGGCGTAGAAAGTCTTCCCCGCTGGCTTACCACGGCCAACGAACTTTCTAGTTTGATTGGGGTTGTTGTTCTGGGGACACTCTCGGCTATAGTGACCCGGCTCTCCACACTTGAAACATGTCACCACATTGGGGCGTGGAGCAGCATTAGCAGCGGGGCCACCATAGGGCTTGGGCGGTGCAAATTGTTGGTTGGGACTAGGCCCCTCAAAGGATGGCCCCGGAATGAACCTGGGTGGCAGTGCCGTGCTTGGAATCCACACCCGGCGCTTCTGAGCCCCAGAGCCGGATGAAGAGCCAAAATCACGGGAGTGCTTGCGTGAAGCGTCATAATCAGTCTGGCCTGTCTCAGCACTGATGGCTTTATTGACCAACTTCTTAAAGGATGTGCACTCGTGCAGACGGAGATCTCGGCGAAGCTCAGGGCTAAGTACCTTGCGGAACCTTGCCTGCTTCTTAGCGTCAGTAGATACCTCTTCAGGAGCATAACGTGCCAGATTCCCAAATTCACGACTGTAAGCATCCACAGTCAGTCTTCCTTGGGTGAAGTTGTAGAACTCCTCCCTCTTGCGATCCATGAGACCTTCCGGAATGTGATGCTCACGGAAAGCCTCACTGAATTCAGCCCAAGTAGTGATTTGACCGACCGGGCGCACAGCTTCGATGTTTTCCCACCAAAGGCTAGCAGGGCCTTCGAGGTGATAGGCAGCATAAGCAACCTTGACGGCTTCGGCTACATTGGTAGAACGTAGCTTGTGGGTGATGCTGCGAATCCAGTCATCCGCGTCGAGGGGCTCGACGGAATGGTTGAACTTTGGTGGGTACAGCTTGATAAAGTCATTAATTGACACCAAGTCATTTCGCGGGTGGCGTGTAGTGTTCTGCTCAATCCGCTCCAGCAGGCGGTTAGTCTCACGCTTGTTTCTTTCCGCCTCTAGCATCACTTCGGCCAGAGAAGGCGGGTGAGGCAGATTTTCACCTCTAGCTGCACTGGCTTCCCCCTGCTCCGGGACAGCAGGGTTTCCGCGGGTGTTGACCATCCTAGGAGAAAACAAGACAACGGTTTAGACAAGGATGGCTCAAACTTAGCAAGGAAGTGCAGAATGTAATGGATAACACGGAATGCAGAGATGTTCATCCGTATGTCATGGTAATATAAAACTGCCATATATATACCAACGGTCATACACATCATACATAGTTTAGTACAAGCCCAGGCTACAGTACAACTATGATGAAAGACGTTACATCTCATCGGAGGCATTCCAAGCTCCTATACATTATTTGTCTACACCTCCAGAATCGATTACACGCCAAGTCATATTCCACAAGTCACGCAGGACAGTGGAGATACAACTACTACAATACTAGTGGTATTACTACTAACTCAGACAGCTCCGTAGTAGCCCTCATAGAAGTCACCTCCGTAGCCTGGAAGTTCAACATGACCATCCGGAAACAGACGGTCCTGAGGAGCCTGTGGACCATAGGGGCTAGGATGAGGTCTTGGACCAACAAACGGTGGCCTGCGGGGACCACGGGGCGGGGTGATGCCTCCCACATCACGCCAATCCACCATGTCTGGCAGAGCTGATCTCACAGGATACAGATCCCTTGTATCCATACATCCAGCTTGCACCGCAGGTGCAAACCGAGTCAATGTGGCCCAATGATCAGCTCCAACCTCAAGGCCCGATTCTCTCGGTCCTTATCTTCGAGCATCTCGGCAGTGGTATGACTTAATGAGTCCTCCTGAGTGGAGTCAGCATAGATGGCCTGAAGATACCCTTGCGCTCCCGGAAGTGAAGCTGGCATGTAACGGAAGTCGGTGTTCTGAAGCAGGCCAGTCCGGACTCGCATGATGGTCATCATGGAATAGGCAGCATCCTGCACAGCCATCTCAACGGTAAACCCGAGTCCATAGGAACAGTGAAGGGGCTCGGTAGATCTAGGATAAGAAGGAAATATCCTGATGGTGCAGAAATATTGGCTTTGGTTAAAGTCGCGGAACTGCTCTTCGACAGTGTATTCGGGATACCAACGGTAACCTGTCTCGATCATGACCCAGACTAACATAGCAGTATGACCGGGCACGTCGAGGCACCTGGTCAGGCGAACCACTTGGTTTTGAGGACGGTTGGCTATCTGAAAGCACAACCACAATGCAAAGACATTAGAATTTCTAGGGAAAATTGGACAACATAACGGCTGTAAATGCTCAGAAAAAGATTTGAGACATCCACAACAGTTCACAATACCACTCAACAACATCATATCAAGGTTCTGATACAATTTGCAACATACTAAGAATAGTAGAAACTGAACTGGGACTTGTAACAACAATCCTATAAGCTACTACGGATTAGTAACACGTGAACCTGATAGAGGAAGAGAGCCTAGTCCTTAACCCACGTTGAATGAGGAGAGAATGACTCAGATCAGAGGCATAGGTAAAGGAGTAAAAGAACCTTACGTTCCCTCCCACAATCAATTCCCCTACATATAACTAGAGCATTTCTAGACTCGACATCGACCAGTTTGGCTCAACGAACCTACAGGCAGTCCGGCTCTGATGCCAACGCTGTCAGGACCCCGATTCCAAGTCACATTGATCTAGCCGGTAACACCTCATATCACTTTACGGCCTCACGCACGGTATCCCACGGGTGTCGCCTTACCATGGCTCGGGACCGTTTGCGCCTTTTGGCTCACGTATATGATAGTGTTGCTAGCATCCATATGATAGAGAACCCGGGCCGACATGGCTAGTCGTGAACCCAAAGCGGCACAGACCTATGGAGACAGGCATACATGAATCACATCGAACATGTCGGTCATCAACGAGTGATTCCGGGCTGTAGCACTGGGCTAACAGGACTCCGGAAGTCACCGTGTGACATTTCCCCGAAGGGACAGACATAGGGACGAAGTGAAACACATGCCGGCCAGTCAAGTGTCCTGAACAGTAGTGCTGGGCTAGCAGGACTCCAGTGAACCGGGCTGTAGCGGACTACTATGGCTCGAGGAACACTAGACTACATTTCCCCATAAGAAAGGCTGCCAAGGATAAACAACTAGATTGTCGGATCCCACTCATACCAAGCATTTCAATCATACACACAATATGCCCGATATGAGTACATACAACATGGCATCACAACAAAACTCTACAACTCAAGTACTTTATTTAAAGGCTCTAGAGAGCCATACATAACATGTTCATACATAACCTTCAAGCGGAAGCCCAGCGAGGGTGTCGGCCACGGCCTACCTAAAAACTTAAGTCTCTAGTCCAGGTTTATCGCCTATCCAGGTTCCATCCGCAGGGAGTCCGGCCGAGGTTTCCACATACGGCCCCGAACGATGTGAACAGGGTTCCCGAGACACCAAATGGGTGACTCGGTACACCGTGCCACGGTGTATCTACCGCAACATAGCCCACCCCTAGGGTCAGCGCTACGCACGGCCGCCAACACATAACCTACAAACACCAGAAACTAATTGCAACTCCTGGACAGAGTACTAGGGTGATTAAGAAGCTAAGAGGGTCCATTGGTTTCGGGCCCAATGTACGGTAGTAACTGCATCTTAAATCGCACATACAGTTCTCAGTTCTTATGGACGGCCTCAATGAAACAACCCACCATGTACTCCTACATGTCCTCTCATCGATACCCTTACCAAAACATGTTCAATACATCCCTCATATTACCGACATAAGCATTTCACTCTAGCTCATCACCCAGATGAACCAGACCTGACTCAACTCTAAGCATAGTAGGCATATCAAGGTGGGAATCACATACATGGCTCAATCAACTCCTACACATGCTAGTGGGTTTCATCTAGTTACTGTGGCAATGACAGGTCATGCAGAGGATAAGGGTTCAACTACCGTAGCACACAGCAATTTGAATCGCGATGTCTTAATGGAGTAAACAAGAGCAGGAGCGAGAACATGGGTTGTATCGGAATGATCAATGGTTGCTTGCCTGATGGAGTGGTAATGGGATACTGCCCTTCAGTTGGATACTGGTGAATATCCTCGGAGGCAGAACCTACCACGAAGAACACATCGGAACACAATCAACACATGACGATATGCAACAATATGATGCATGCTATGACATGGCAATATGATTGTGTCTTGGCCTAATGCAAGCTAAAATAGGAAGGGATGAACCCATTTGAATCAAAGATTCAAATATTAGCTCATTAAACATGGCATTTATAGTGCATTTCCTTATTCTGCTTTAAACAGCAAGGTCAACTTGTTTTGTCATGCATGAAACCATTACAGATGGATAGATTGAATTTTTCTGATAATTTTTGATATATAATTTATCTCATTTGGAGCTATGGTTGAATTTCTATGAATTTTTTAAGTTTGAACTATTTTCTAGAATTTCCTGAATAAGAATAAATCCAGAAAATCAATTACTGCATCAAGAACGCGTCAGGGTGACGTCAGCAGGTCAAAGGCGCCAGTCTAGGTCAAACCTGACTGGTGGGGTCCACTGGTCAGTGTCTCTGTGCACTAACTACGTTTAGTTAGCCTAATTGACTGGCAGGGCCCACTAGTCAATGACTATACTAATTAACTAACCTATTTAGTTAGCACTAACAGAGTAATTAGTTGAGCGGGGCCCGCATGTCGGTGAGAGAGAGGGGGGAGGCCAACCCACGTCAGCAGGTCAACCTCGCCGGTCAGCGGGTCAAAACCTGCCAGCGTTTAGCCGCCGGCGAGGCCAGACGCGGTGGCGCGCTGCGGAAATCACCCACAAGGCACCAATTGATGCGCGGAGAGCAGCTACGGGTAGCTGGGAACGAACTGTGGCGTTTGGTGGTGGTGGTTGGGCTCGGGGTGGCCGGAAACGTCGCCGGTGACGAGCCTTGCGGTCGCCGGAGTCGGGCGAAAGTGAGCCTGAGGCTACGGGGCACGGCGAGACGTGTGGTGAGGTGCGTTATGCCCCTAGGGATGCAGTGAAGTAGTTAGACTAGGTAGCGTGGCCAGTGTTTGGCCGGCGACGAGCTCCACGGCGGGGTGTGCAGGTGAGCTTCGTGTGCTTGTTGTGGTGCACGAGAAGAAGAACGGGGAGGATGGGGAGGTGCAGCACCTCATGGCGATCACGTATAGGCAGACGGCGCGGTCGGGGACGAGTCGATGCGGCGGCGACATCGAAAGGGATCTCCGGCAATGCTCGGTGAAGATGAGGTCGAAGAAGGCATTGCAGAGCGTGTGAGCGCTCGGGGCTCAACTGCTCGACGGAGTCGAGGATGGCGGAGAGGATGGACACGGTGGTGCAACACGGGGACGACGGTGGACGCGGTTTCACGATGGCGCGAGCACGGCAGCGTCGGCCATGGCGGAGGAAGAGCGATGGAGAGGGACCAGGGGGAATGTGCGGTGTCTGCGAGGTCGGGGGATGCTAGGGAGTTCGTCCCACGTCGACAGGTCGACGAGGGGAGCGGCGAGGCGGCGGCAGCTGCGTGGCGCGCATGCGGTGCTCGCCGTCGAGCACCTGCCTGCTTGGCCAAGCCAAGCTGCTCGCCGGCGGGGTGGATGGGCTGGGCCGGCAGGTGGGCCTGGTAGGTGGCGCCAGGTAAGTTTTTCTGTTTTTTTATTTTCTTTTCTATTTTTTTCTGTAGCTTTAGGGCTTTATTTAAACTACCTAGGCACTTTCTAAAATCCTGAAAATAATTGTGGGCTCTGTTGGGATTATTCCTAACAGCCCTGACTTAATTCCAGAATTATTTGAACATTTAAAATATTTATTAGCATTTAAATGTCCAAAGGCAACATACATATGATTTAATCCAGTGACCTTTTGTTGACCTAGAAAATTGTGCACCTATTTTGCCAGAGGTTCTAACCCAAGGCAAAGAGGGTGAACATTTTAGAAGGGCATTTTAGGTTCACTGAAATTATTTTTAGTAAACCCTAGTTGATTTCAAGAGGGGTGCTGGGGGTTCTGCCTTCCCCATTTCAAGTTTCTGATGAAAAATAAACATGATGCACACTCTAATGCATGGACTAGCTAGGGTGTGACACGGACCTTGATTGTATTTGGTTGATGTAATGCTTTATTCATGTAATTGTGTGAAGTAGCGATTGTAAGCCAACTATGTATCTTTCCCTTATGTATTACATGGGTTGTGTGAAGATTACCTCACTTGCGACATTGCTTTCAATGCGGTTATGCCTCTAAGTCGTGCTTCGACACGTGGGAGATATAGCCGCATCGAGGGTGTTACAAGTTGGTATCAGAGCCTTCCCCGACCTTAGGAGCCCCATTACTTGATCATTTTTAGCGGCCGAGTTTGAGTCTAGAAAAAATGTTTTGAGTCATTTAGGAATTATATATCGGAGAGTTTAGGAATACTTTTTACTTCCCAGTCTCCTCATCGCTCTGGTAAGGCATCCTGACGTAGAGTTTTGACTCTTCTCTTCTCAAATTTCACTAAATTTTTTTAGGATCACGCGGGTATCTTGGAATCGTTCCGATGGTTTTATGATGAGAACATTGTCTTGGTGCCTCCTGTCAGGGGTTTTCTGGAAGTGTCCCGGGGAGTTGAGCTCTGAGGTGTTGTCGTCATAATTTTATCGTTGCAGTTTTGGAATACCTGAGTTTAGTTCGCCGACATCGAAAATCTCTTTTATGCAGTTGTTGGTGAGATAACCTCGACGCCACCCAGTACTGGGGCGGGAGTTCGGGAGTATCGCCATAAATTGTATAATAGATGCTTTTCGAAGGTTGAGGTAGATGATTTCCGAAGGTTTCTTGGTTATGTGTTGAAGGATGGATACAGCTGGATGTAGGTTTTGTTAGTTTTGGGTGAGATATTATGCTTCCCCTGTATCCCCAACACATGATTGCATAACCGGAAAGGTTCGGGAGTTTCATAGGTGGGAATTCAAGTAGCTCTTAGGATATCTTTCCGACAGATGTATGATATGAAATTGGGGTTCGACGTCTAGTGGTCCGCCTATTCACGGTCGGTTTTACAGTGGTCTCATTGTGTCTTAAAGAGTCCTTGGCTATGCCGACTCGGAGACGCTTCGTATGTCATGTGCACTGCCTTGTACATGATGGTGCTGTACGATCGAGCCCGTGTAGGCCCCACCACGAAAACTTCGGACGAAATTTCTATCATATGTTTGTTCCGGCTTATTCTGCAAGCCAATCCATTTGTTTTATTTTGAGTTGTGGTATTCGGGTTGCTTCGAAGTCAAGTGTTGATTCCATACCTTTCCCAAATGGTGTTCTCATACATCGATGTGAATACTAATCCTTCTCGATCATCGAGTTTGTCATTTCAATTTCTTCTCAACCGGCGTGTTTCTCTTCAAGTGGATCCGATCATTTCAATTTCCGCAAGATCAATTATCACTTCTTCTCAACGGTGTTCGTTTCATCCGTCCCCAAGTTGCCTTTGTTTTCCCGCCCTCCCAACCCTTTTCTTCAAGGACTCAGATCTCTTAATCAAGTATCCTTTTATTCATGAAAATTCTCTCCATTCTTGTTTTTCCTTCATGTTTTACCCGGTGTTTCTCATGAAGATGCTCTACAAGTTCATCATTATTCATTCTCTTTCTTCTCCGGTGGAACTAATTCAAGCTTTATTGATCATATCCTTCCCTTGTTTCAAATGCCTTCTCATACCAGTGCTCCTCATGTTCATTCTTTTCTCGCTATTCAATTGTTCCGAAGTGCTCATAATATCTAGAAGAATCATGTTTCCACTCTCCTTTCATTCAAGCTCTTTCGAGGATGTTATCTCTTTTGAGCCATGTAATTCAACCGGTGCAATCTATCTTTAATCATTTCAACGGTGTTTCTTTTGAGTGGGCCCTGACCCACAGGTCTTTTCCTAGGATCTTACCTGACTCTTCTTATTTTCCCGGAGCTATCCTCAAATTTCTTTTCGAAGTTTGACGTAAGAATGATTTATCATCATCCAAATGCTTTTCTCCAAGATCTTTCAATTTATTTTCATTGTTGGTTCAACCTCTTCATTTTTTTTGGGATTCTTCCAGAGTGCCTCAATAATTCATGGTGGTGTTTCTCATCGTCATTCTCAGATTTTGGAAGACCGAAGAAGAGATTTTCCTATAAATCTTGCTCCTTTCTCTTCAAGATTTATGACTCTAGCTTCGTGCCATCCTCTCTTAATTGGTTTGATTGTGAAAATTCTTTTCACCTATCCGGAGCAATTTAGGAGCCTTTTCAGTTTGTTCATCCGGAGACCATCATCTAAGATTTATTCATTCTCGGCTTTCAGCTATGGTTCTCCAAATCTTACCGGTCCATCATTCAAGTATTTCTCCAATCAGCTCATGATCTCTTCGTTTTACCTCAAGTATCTTCATTCGTTCTCCAATTCTTTCTGGTGAATTGTGCCTTTATTACTTTCATTTTCAACCTTTACGGTGGTTCACTCAAGATCTCTTCCTTGGTTGTCATACAAATTCTTCCGTTGTTTTCTATCCTACCGGTGACTTGTTGAAGACTTTCTCAAGTTGGCGCTATATCTATCATAATCCTTTCTGTGAGAATAAGTAGTGTGCCAAATCTGTTGCTTGTCAGCAATTAAATAGTTGAAGGATACCCATAACATAATTCTTATTCTTGTTCCATCCAAGTGATTAATTCCTTTTTCCGGAGTGGTTCATCATATCATATTCTCAGTTCGAGATGCTTTATCTTTTCTTTCCCGGAGTTCCAAGCTCTAATTATCACGGAGATCCATCTAAATCATCGCAAGGCTTCACCTTGTGTTTTTCAACTTCTCTTTTTTCTCATTATCCTTTTGTTACCGGAGTTCTTCATGAAGGTTCTACTTGATGGATTCATCAAGGATTTAATTCCTTCTCGAAGTGTTCATCGACAGTCTTTGCTAAGAAGCTCAAGTTTTCTTCTTCTTGCTATCCGGAGTGCAAATCTTTCTACCGTATCATTGGAGGTGGTATTCTGTCATTCTTGATAATTTGAGCTCATGTTTCATGATTCACATATTGTTAACAGTGAGGTATTTTAATTCCATCAACCTATTCGTTGGAATTATCTTGGGTTATATTTCACCTAAAGCCTTCCCTAAGGATTGTTGCTATTATGGTGCTCATAAATGACCCAAGTTCTTCATCTATCATACCGGTGTAATAGTTTTTCTCGTCTCCTTGTTCATATCAATCCAATTCTTCTTCCCGTGAGTGGCTAGTTGTCACCTCATAATTTGGGATGTATTCCATAAGACCATATCAAGTTTATCCTTTTCGTTGTTGGTTTTTTCCAACAATTCCATTCTAGCTTTTGGTGTCAGCGTGCTCCCTCAAGATCGTGCTTTCCTTTGTTCAGTCCATTCCATTCTTACTTTTGTTCCAGAGGCATTGTGATGTTGCTCTTTTCTATCATCATCTCGGATTGTGAAGATCATGTTCTTTTCGTGCATTCCATTTAACCGAAGTGTGTGCCCGCTGCTCAAGTTCTTTCAATTTATCAAGCCTTTCATCTCTTTTCAACTGGAGTGTTGTCTGAGATCCTTCTTGCCCCTTGTTCCATTCATTCAATAGTTTCAGAGGCAGTGTGTTGTGATTTCATCAAATATCTTCTCATCTTACCAAGTTCTTATTCAATTCCTTTTCTTTTCAACCGGAGTGCTGTCCGAATCGGTTCTTTCTTATTCCTCTTTCTTAACGGAGTGCTTTCAACTTCGTTTATCCCCGTTGCATTCTTTCTTTCAATTTGCTCAATTTTTTTTCAAGGTTCGTGGTTTCACTCGTTTGTCAAAGAAGCAACTTAGTTTTACCTCTTCTCTTTCTCTTCCGTTTTCCCTCCGGTGCCATTCTAGATCTCGGGACGAGATCCTCTCGTAGTGGTGGAGTGTTGTGACGCCCCGAGACCGTTGCGCCAGGTGTCTTCCGGTGTTTCGTTGTTGTTGCCTTGTCATTTGCTTGCGTGTTGCATCTTGCCATGTCATCATGTGCATTGCATCATCATGTTTTCAAAACTTGCATCCGTCCGGGTTCCCCCAGTTCCGTCAGTTGTCCGTTCTGAGCCCAGACACACTTGCACGCGCCCGCGGCACGTCCGAAATATTATTTTATAAGTGGCTGGAAAATGTTCTCGGAATGGGTTGAAAGTTGGCATGTGGTGTTGTTATGTTGTAGGTAGGCCGCCTGCCAAGTTTCATCGCATTCGGAGATCGTTTGACGCCCAAACGACTTACTATAGCGACAATATAGTCGGTCAAACGTCGGACGTTTTCGGTCTCCGGAAACAGTCGTCGGGTCTCTCTCTCTTTTCTCTTCTCTCAGTCCGAGGCCTTCTGCACATCCCACTACCCACTCACTATCAGGCCCTACCTAAACTCTCTTGTCAGCCCGCGCCCTCCTCATGCGCGTCCGAAATTGTCCCGGACCCGACCCGGGCAGTCGTCACCGTCGGATCCGGATCATCCCCAAACGTCTACAAAATGTCACCATTTTCTTATTTGGACTTCCTAGCTATTTTATTCGCGATCGTTCGATTGCGATCGGAGGGACGATATACCCCTAAGTCAACCCACCTACTATATATATAGTCTATCCCTAGTCCATTTTGCACAACCCTAATTTTTAGGGATCCTCCCAGCTGCCTCCGCACTCATTTCCCACCTCGGGATCCTCTCATTCCCCCTGCACCAACCATCAGCCACACCCAGATCCAATCCATCCATCCCATCGATCCATCTTGAGTGAACGACCGCCGACGCTCAAATCCCGCAGGAGCCCGAGCTCCACCTCCTCGCCCACCATCCCCGTCTCCTGGATCCCAGCGTGCCCGAGCTCTCTGCTGCTCCTTGCGCCAACCACCACCGGAGCGTAGCCACCCTTCCGCCACCGTCGAGCGCTGGCCGTGCCCGACCTCGACCTCCAGGCCAGCCCCGCGCCCTGCCTATCTCCTTTCCTTCCTTGGTTTCTTCCTCTCTAACCTCTCTCCCTCTCTGCCATGCATGACCTCAGGAGATCCCTCCGATGCCTTGGCTCCTGGACCTCAAGCCTTCGCCGGAATCTGACTGGGAATGGATGGACTAGTCCATCCCCGACCTCCGGCTGTCCCCTGCCTCGCCGGAGGGGCTCCAAGCCATGACATCCTGAACCTGATGCTCCATAGTCGCCGGGACCAAGTCTTTCTGCCCCATGGAGCGACCCCGCAGGACCTCCTCCTCGCCGCCCGTCGTCTTCGTTCATGCCAGCACCGAGCCCCGCTCCCCTCCGTCCTCCACCTTCCCTCCATTGCGCCGCCCATGGCCGAGTCCTTTGCCACTGCGTGCTCTGCTTTCCTGCATCGAGCAGCAGGAGCGAGCGCCGCCGCGCGTTGACCCACGCCTGGGGTGCGACCAGCGCGTCCAGGGCCCAGCGGGCCTCCTCAGCCAGACGGCCTGCCTGGTCTCCTCCCCACTAGTTGAGTTGAAGCCCATGGTGAGACAGCCCAGCGCCCAACAGATTCAGCCCATGTCGTTTTTTTTCCTGAGCAAATTTGTCTAATATCCAGTGTAAAACAGTTTTGCAGTTAAGTCCCTGTTCTTCATGCATTTAATAACTTCACAACTGTGCATCGGTTTAAAATGATTTATA
This sequence comes from Triticum dicoccoides, assembly GCF_002162155.2. Taxonomy (NCBI): domain Eukaryota; kingdom Viridiplantae; phylum Streptophyta; class Magnoliopsida; order Poales; family Poaceae; genus Triticum; species Triticum dicoccoides. Next base: position 255,447,591 of record NC_041390.1, on the reverse strand, counting down.
TATGAAACTTGCTCAGAATTTTTTCTAGTTTAATAATATGTCATTTTCATCCATGTTTAAAATGTTTAAAATGTTGTTTGTGTAAATTTGCTCCTATGCCATGTTAAAATGCTTTAATTCATAACTAAATAACCGTACCTCCGAATTTAATAAACTTTATATGTAATTGGGGTGGAATTTTGCCTAGTTTAACATGGTGGCATCATCTTGCATGTTTAACAGCTCTAAAATAATGTTTAGGGCAGAACAGTACCGAACCTAATATATGCACATGAGAAGTTTTCAGATTTGTTGTTCGTTGCTTCCGGCGTCATTTAACCTTGACTAGTTAGGTAGTTTTACTTTGCTTCACCCTCTTGCCATGTTTGACAACATTTAATATTGTTGGGTACATAAATGAGATCAAACAAAATAACTTGAATGTGGTGTTTCGTCAATATGCAACCCGTTGCATATTGAGCTCCACTTAATTTGTAGGATTGTTTGTGCACTTTGCCATGCCATGCCTCTTTAAACCGGACATGCATCATAATTGTTTGTGCATCATGCCATGTCTATGTGGTGGTTGTTTACTATGTTGTTTGCTTCTTTCCGGTGTTGCTTCTTCGGGTTGGTTCCGATAACGTTGTGATTGTGAGGAACCATTAGTCTATGTCCGTTTGTCATCTTCATAGACTCGTTCTTCTTCCTTGTGGGATTTCAGGCAAGATGACCATACCCTCGAAATCACTTCTATCTTTGCTTGCTTAGATACTCGCTCTTTTGCTATGCCTATGCTGCGATACCTACCACTTGCTTATCATGCCTCCCAAATTGTTGAACCAAGCCTCTAACCCACCTTGTCCTAGCAAACCGTTGTTTTGCTATGTTACCGCTTTGCTCAGCCCCTCTTATAGCGTTGTTAGTTGCAGGTGAAGATTGAAGTTTGTTCCTTGTTGGAACATGGAGATGTTGTTCCTGGTTGGAACATGTTACTTGTTGGGATATCACAATATACTTGGTAAAGGGTGGAAGGCTCGGCCTTATGCCTGGTGTTTTGTTCCACTCTTGCCGCCCTAGTTTCCGTCCTATCGGTGTTATGTTCCCGGATTTTGCCTTCCTTACGCGGTTGGGTAATAATGGGAACCCCTTGACAGTTCGCCTTAATTAAAGCTCTTCCAGCAATGCCCAACATTGGTTTTACCATTTTCCACCTAGCCTTTTCTTTTCCCTTGGGAGCCGCGCTCCTGAGGGTCATCATTATTTTGCCCCCCCCGGGCCAGTGCTCCTCTGAGTGTTGGTCCAACTGAGCGATGTCCGGGGCTACCAGGGGCAACTCTGGGCTGGCGTACCCGACATCTGGCTCATCTGAGTGTGCCCTGAGAAAGAGATATGTGCAGCTCCTATCGGGATTTGTCGGCACATTCGGGCGGTGTTGCTGGTTTAGTTTTACCCTGTCGAAATGTCTTGTTGTACCAGGATACCAAGTCTGATCGGAATGCCTCAGGAGGAGGTATATTCCTTCGTTGACCGTGAGAGCTTGTGATGGGCTAAGTTGGGACACCCTTGTAGGGATTTGAACTTTTGAAAGCCGTGCCCGCCGTTATGGGCAGATGGGAATTTGTTAATGTCCGTGATGGTCTCTTTCCGGCGGTGTCCGGGAAGTGAACACGGTGTTGGAGTTATGCTTGACGTAGGTTGTGTAGGATCACTTCTTGATCATACTTTCTCGAACGTGCTTTGCCTTCTCTTCTCGCTCTCATTTGCGTATGTTAGCCACCATATATGCTAGTCGCTTGCTGCAGCTCCACCTCATACCTTTACCTTACCCATAAGCTTAAATAGTTTTGATCGCGAGGGTGCGAGATTGATGAGTCCCTGTGGCTCACAGATACTTCCAAAACCAGCTTGCAGGTGCCGATGAGTCCGTGCAGATGACGCAACCAAGCTCTGGAGGAGCTCGTTGAAGATCTTTTCCTTTGTGTTGTTTCGTTCTAGTAGTGGAGCCCAGTTGGGGTCGATCGGGGACCTTTGTCGCATTTGGGGTTCTTCTTTTATTTTGGTTCCGTAGTCGGACCTTGATTGTATTTGGTTGATGTAATGCTTTATTCATGTAATTGTGTGAAGTGGCGATTGTAAGCCAACTATTTATCTCATTCCCTTATGTATTACATGGGTTGTGTGAAGATTACCGCACTTGCGACATTGCTTTCAATGCGGTTATGCCTCTAAGTCGTGCTTCGACACGTGGGAGATATAGCCGCATCGAGGGCGTTACACCCGGCTTCCACTTGAAGGTTGCTGAGGTACATGGCGTGTACAGGGCTATAAGTGGCGAGAGCTGTGTGAAGAAGTACACCCCTGGAGGGTCAACATTATCTATTCGGACAGCCGTTTTCCTCGGATGTGGAAACTTGGAGGACTTATGTAGTACATAGACAACTTGAAGTGGATACTCTAAAATCCGCAAGATAAGTGTGAGTGCTATGGATGGCCTTCTTGTAGGGAGACGGGAACAGATCCATAGTGGAGTATTGATATGGTGAATATGTGGACTCGTGTGCGTCTTCTCACCTCAAAGAAGTTTCTGATACTCGTAGTATAGGTTAGCCACTGAGTCAAAGATGGCTTGCTGCTGTTAAAACTCCACCACCCCCTTTGTTGATAATGTTGCATATGTAGATACTTCTGATGTAAGACTTGCTGAGTACCTTTGTACTCACGTTTGCTTATTTATTTTTTGCAGTTGGTTACACTAGTGACTTCGATGAGTACCTTGTATCCCAGCTACAATCTTGTACCCTTGGGAGGGTCGTGTTTAGTCAGACTTCTTAGTCTTTTCCTTTTGTAGTTGTCTGTACTCAGACATGTAATGCTTCCGTTGCTTGTATGCTCTGAATGATGGGTCATGAGACCCCTATTTGTATTGAATGCTATGTGGCTCTTCTGGGCCTTAATCTATATGAGTTTGAGTTATGTTGTGATGCCATGTTGTACAACTCATACTTGCATGTTATGCGTACCTGTAATGTGTATTGCTATGTGTGGGATCCGACAACCTAGTTGTTTACCTCTGGTAGCCTCTCTTATGGGGAAATGTAGTCCTGTGCTTCCATGAGCCATAGTAGTCCGCTACAACCCGGTTCACCGGAGTCCTGCTAGCCCAGCACTACTGCTCCGGAACACTTGATTGGCCGGCATGTGATTCACTTCATTCCTGTGTCTGTCCCTTCGGGGAAATGTCATGCGATGACGACCGAAGTCCTGCCTAGCCTGCTACAGCCCGGGTTCTCGGAGTCCTGTTAGCCCAGTGCTACAGCCCGGATTCATACACTGTTGACCGACATGCTCGAGGTTGATTCATGTATGCATGTCCCTATAAGTTAGTGCTACTTTGGGTTCACCACTAGTCATGTCGGCCCGGGTTCTCTGTCATATGGATGCTAGCAACACTATCATATACGTGAGCCAACAGGCGCAAACGGTCCCAGGCCAGGTAAGGTGGCACCCGTGAGAATACCGTGCGTGAGGCCGCAAAGTGATATGAAGTGTTACATGCTAGATCGGTGTGACTTAGGATCGGGGTCCCAACAGCGTTGGTATCAGAGCCTGACTGACTGTAGGATTACCAAGCCAAACTGGTCGAAGTTGAGTCTAGAAATGCTTTAGGTATATAAGGGAATTGATTGTGGAAGGGAACATAAGGCTCTTTTTACTCCTTTACCTCATGTCATTCTTTCTGAGTCAGCCTCTTCCTTTCTACGAGGGTTAAGGCCTAGGCTTCTCCTCTATCTCTCAGGATGACGTGTTACTAAACCGTAAAGTCTTAGGATTGTTGGGTTGTGTCTCCGCATAGTTCTACTACTTCCGTGTGTCCTCAGTTTGACCTAGAACCTTGATATTATGATGCTGATTGATTATGCTATTCCTTTGATGAATGTCTCAAAAATCCTTTTGAGAATTTACAGCCGTTATGCTGCCGAAATTGTCCCAGGATATCAAGAGTTTCCAATGATTTTGCATTACATTCCGCATCCTTATGTCGATGCTAATTCCATCCTTGTTTCCTTGGTTTCTGTGCTAGGATGTCATCTGCTAACCGAGGTTCAGTTGCTCATAGCAAGAACCACGGAGATGGTAGGGAAGAGGATCCTCCTGACCAGCCTTTGATGGCAGAGCTCTTGTTAGCATCCGAGAGGAACAAGCGTGAGACTAACAGCTTGCTGGCACAGATTGAGCAGAACACCGCACATCAGTGTAAGAAGTTGGTTTCCATTACCGACTTCATTGGTCTGAAACCACCCACCTTCCATCACTGCATTGAGCCACTCGATGCAGATGACTGGCTCCGAAGCATCACTCACAAGTTGCATTCTGCAAACGTAGCTGAAGGTGACAAGGTCACCTATGCTACCTATCACCTGGAAGGTCCTACTAGTATTTGGTGGCAGAGCTATGAGGCTATGCTACTAGCTAGTCAGATTCCTACCTAGAAGGATTTCACCGAGGCTTTTCGGGAGCACCACATTCCTCAGGCTCTCATTGACCGCAAGAGGGAAGAGTTATGTAGTTTTACCCAGGGTAAGCTGCCTGTTGATGCTTACAGTAGAGAGTTTGGAAACCTCGCCCGCTATGCTATAGAAGAAGCGTCCACAGACGCTAAGAAGCAGGCTAGGTTCCGGAAGGGTCTCAACCCTAAGTTGCGTCGTGATCTCCACCTGCATCATTGTGATACTTTCTAGGCTCTTGTGAACAAGGCCATTAATGCAGAGACAGCTCAGCTCACTTACGAGGAGTCTCGTAAGCACAACCGTGATCTGGGTTCTTCCTCCCGCTCTAGCTCTCAGAAGCGACGGATTTGGATTCCAAACTCAGCTCTTCCACCTGGATATTCACCGAGGCCATCCGATGTGGCGCCTCACCCGTCTCAGCAACATGCTCCACCCAGGCCTATTAGTGGACCACTTGCCAATGTAGGTCCACGTCCTACCTCAGGAACTTGCTTCACCTGCGGAGAACCAGGACACTATGCACGTGACTGCCCTCAGTCCAGTTATACTCCACCCCAGTCTGAGAGGTCTGTTGGCCGTGAAAAGCCATCAGTCAAGATGATCAGTACCAAGCCAGCCTCCATTGAACGAGCATGTGTGCACCATGTCTCATCTTCACAAGCTCAAGATGATCCCGACATCGTACTGGGTACGCTTCTAGTCAATTGTCACCCAGCTTCAGTTCTGTTCGATACTGGAGCATCCCACTCCTTCATATCCGAAGGTTACGCTCGGTTGCACGACATGTCATTTTGTGATATGCCGACTCCACTAATAATCCAGACTCCTGGTTCCAAATGGCAAACCTCCAAGGTAAGCCATGGTAATCAAATCCTTATTGACAGACTCGTATTCCTTGCTTCTTTGATATCTCTCAAGTCTTCAGATATTAACATCATCTTGGGTATGGACTGGATGACAGCTCATCATGCCAAGATCGATTGTTACACTAGATCTGTTCAACTTACACATCCATCTGGCAAAATAGTCACTATCTCTACTAGAGTTGCAAGGCCTCAACTCTATTCCCTTAATGCCAGCCCTCTTCTAGACCGTGAAGATATTCCGGTAGTCCGTGACTTCCCGGATGTTTTTCCAGAAGAACTGCCAGGTGTCCCACCTGACAGAGATGTAGAGTTTGTCATAGAACTTATCCCAGGAACTGTTCCAATCTCTAGGAGACCATACAAGATGGCACCTTTGGAGTTAACTGAGCTTAAGAAACAACTTGATGTGTCCTTGCAAAAGGGTTTCATCCATCCCAGTTCTTCTCCTTGGGCTTGTCCTGTCCTCTTCGTCAAGAAGAAGGATGGTACGGATCGGATGGTTGTAGATTATCGTCCCGTTAATTTGGTCACGATAAAGAACAAGTATCCACTCCCTGGGATCAACGACTTGTATGATCAGCTCGCTGGATCCTCAGTCTTTATCAAGATGGAATTGAGGTTAGGCTACCACCAAATCAAAATCAGAAACGGGGACATCCCCAAAACGGCCTTTGTCACTCGTTATGGTCAATACGAGTACACCGTGATGTCTTTCGGCCTAACCAATGCTCCAGCTACTTTCTCCCGCTTGATGAACTCGATCTTTATGGAGTACTTAGATAAGTTCGTCGTGGTTTATCTCGATGATATTCTTATTTACTCAAAGAACGAGGAAGAGCATGTCGAACATCTTAGGCTTGTGTTAGAAAAACTCAGAGAGCATCGCCTTTATGCCAAGTTCTCCAAGTGTGAATTTTGGTTGCCAGAAGTGACCTATCTAGGCCACGTGATATCTGGTAAGGGCATTGCTGTCAATCCTGAGAGAGTTAATGCCGTTCTCGATTGGACTCCACCCGAAACGGTCAAACAAGTTAGGAGTTTCCTTGGTCTAGCCTATTATTGTCGCCACTTTGTTGAAAACTTCTCCAAAGTGGCCAAACCCCTCACGGAGCTTCTCAAGAAAGATAAAAGGTTTGAGTGGACCCCACAGTGTGAGCACAGTTTTCAGGAACTGAAAAGACGCCTAACTTCTACGCCCATACTCGTGCCATCGGATTTCACTAAATACTTTGTTATCTATTGCGACGCTTCGCGTCAAGGACTAGGTTGCACTCTTATGCAGGATCGTCATGTGATTGCCAATGCATCTCGACAGTTGCATCCACATGAGGAAAATTATCCTACACATGATCTAGAGCTTGCAGTCGTAGTCTATGCACTTAAGACTTGGCGACATTACCTTCTTGGTAACCGTTGCAAAATCCACACTGACCATCAGAGTCTCAATTATATCTTCACCCAACCGGATGTGAATCTCAGACAGAGACGTTGGTTGGAGCTGATCTCGGATTACGACTTAGGAGTCACCTACACCCCAGGCAAAGCCAATGTCATGGCTGATGCTTTAAGTCGTAAATCCTATTGCAACAATCTCATGTTGCAACAATGTCAACCACCCCTCCATGAGGAATTCTGTAAGCTTAACATTCACATAGCTCCTCGTGGTTCCCTTTCTACCTTGGTGGCGAAACCTACCCTTACGGATCAGATCATAGAGGCTCAGAAGCATGATACGGGAATTTCCCGAATCAAGAAGAATATTTCCAAGGGATTGCTGGTTGTTTCTCTATGGTTAACGAGGTGTTGTTTACTTTGGAAACCGTTTGGTGGTTCCCCTCTCACGATTCATCCCGGTAGTACAAAGATGTATCAGGACCTATGCCAGAGGTTCTGGTGGACTAGGATGAAGAGAGAAATCGCCCAGTATATTGCCAACTGTGACGTTTGTCGTCGTGTTAAGGCAGAGCATCAGAGACCTGCTAGCACCCTTCAACCTTTAGCTATTCCCAAGTGGAAATGGGACAAAGTTGGTATGGACTTCATCACCGGCTTTCCCAGGACCAAGAAAGGAAATAATGCAATCTTCGTAGTCATTGACAGTCTTTCCAAAGTGGCTCACTTCCTACCTGTTCGAGAGAGTATCACTGCTAGTCAGCTCGCTGACTTATATATCTCCCGAATAGTGTCACTCCATGGTGTTCCACTAGAGATCAATTCAGACCGTGGCAGTCTTTTCACCTCTCATTTCTGGGAAAGTTTCCAGAATGCCATGGGAAACCATCTTTCTTTCAGTACCGCTTTCCACCCTCAGTCAAGTGGTCAGGTGGAAAGGGTCAACCAAATTCTCGAAGACATGCTTAGAGCTTGCGTTATCTCATTCAGTATGGATTGGGAGAAATGTCTTCCTTTCGCCGAGTTTGCTTATAACAATAGCTATCAATCCAGTCTTAAGAAAGCACCCTTCGAGATTCTGTATGGACGAAGATGTCGAACACCTTTGAACTGGTCAGAAACTGGTGAAAGACAATTCTTTGGACCGGATATGATCCAGGAGGTAGAAGAGCAAGTTCGCATCATTCGTGAGAATTTGAAAACAGCCCAATCTCGTCAAACGAGCCAGTATAACCGTCGTCATAAGGAAGTGTCTTATGAAGTTGGCGACAAGGCTTACCTTCGGGTTACTCCTTTGAAGGGTACCCATCGTTTCGGTATCAAGGGCAAGTTGGCTCCTCGTTACATTGGTCCTTTTCGCATTCTCTCTAAACGAGGAGAGGTTGCCTACCAGTTGGAACTACCCCCACATCTTTCTCGAGTTCATGATGTCTTCCACGTTTCTCAACTCAGGCGTTGCTTCTCGGATCCCATCCGCTGAGTGGACCACGAAATGCTTGATCTCCAAGATAACCTCACTTATCGAGAGTACCCCGTTCGCATCCTGGATCAAGCAGGGCGTGTCACTCGACGTTATAACATCAAGTTTCTCAAGGTTCAGTGGTCTCATCATTCTGAGAGAGAAGCTACCTGGGAGCGAGAAGATCGTCTTCTACTTGAGTACCCCGCTTTCTTTCCGCCAACTCCTGAATCTCGGGACGAGATTCTTCCGAGTGGGGGCGAGTTGTCACATCCCTAGTTCTGGTATGAGCTAGGCTTGCTTTGTGAATCATGTTTAATCTTTCAAATAAATTTGAAATGGGGAAAGTTGCAAACCCTAGCACCAAAGTTTTTTCCAATAGGTTCAGCTTTAAAATGGATTTTCAATGAACCCAAAATGCTCTTCAAAAATGTTCATGCTCTTTGGATAATGTTGGGAACAACAACCAGAGGTGATGCACATTTTTGCTACACATTTTGGATTTTTGAATCAATGCATAAATATTTGATTTGGAGCAGTTTAAATTATATAAATATTTTAATTTCTCCAAAAATGTTTGGAATTGGTGAGGGCCTCTGGAATATTATATCTAGATGCCACAAATATTTTCAGCATTTATGGAAATGTTTTAACATTTCTTTTAGATACAAAACAGAAGACAGAAAAGAAAAACAGAAAGAAATAATAAAACCCTTACCTGTCGCCCAGCCTATGGCCCGGCCCAACTGGCTGTTGCCATTCGTCTCCCACGCCAGGAGGCAGCAGTGAAAGGGAGCACGGTGAGCGTGCATGCCCGCCAGGCAGCTGCTTGCTTCCTCCTCTCCCTCCTCGGCGCTGTCCACCCTAGAGAGCTCCACCGAGCCCCCTGGTCTCTCTCCATTCTTCCCCGAGCTCCTCCCCATCCTCTGTCTTGCTCTCCCCCTCTGTCCTGAGCGCACCGAAGAGCAGCGTTGTGCGCCACCGCGGCCGCCGCCATCGCCTCGCCTCCCTAACGTGTCTACGAGCACCACCGTCATCGACTACATCATCCCCGAGCAGCGAAGCAACATGGGAGGCCCTGCAACGCCGCAATCATCGTCGTCTTCAACCTCTAGCGAACGAGATCGCCGGCGACCCCTCGCTCGCTCCGGGCCTTCCCCGAGCCCGCTGGCCTGCTCTGCATGATCCCCGTGAGCACCCTGTCGTAACCCCTATCACCTCCTCTTCATTTTTCACGCCGTAGTCGCCGTTTCAACGAGCCCAAAATGCTCCTGCCGCCGGCCATGGCGCTGCGGCATTCACAGCTGCTGCCAACTGCTTCTGAGCACGTCGCCATGCTCACTGTGTCCCCAGCAACCGAATGGGCCAAACCCCAGCCCCCCTAGGGGCCTGCAGTGCCTAACCGCATCAATCGAGCTCCGGTCGCCGCAGCGAGCCCTGCTCCGGCGAGCTCCCCCGTCCCCGCGACCTCCCCTATGCCCAGGTGGATGCGGTCGAGCGCGGGCTGCCGATTGGTAGTCCCAACGCGCTCTTCCGCCGCCTGTAGCGCGTTCCAGCGAAGCACCGCCGCGCGGTTTGGTCGCCGCCGGCCAACTCCGGTGGGTGCTGATGTGGTGGCTTAATTAGTGCTTAACCCCCCTTCTAATTACCCCCCTGAGACTGACCAGTGGGCCCCAGGGCTTATTCAAAGCTAATCAGCCCAGGTTTGACTCGGGGTTAACCCCAGTGTCATTGACGTGTGGCCCCCACACGTCAGGTTTGACCTGGTCAGCCCTGCTGGCGCCTCCATGACGTCACGCTGACACAGTAATTGATTTTCTGGATTTTAAATAATTCAGAGAATTTCAGAAAATATTTAAAACTTCTAAAATTCCTAGAAATTAAACCGTAGCTCAGAATGAAATAATTTATATATGAAAAATCATCAGAAAAATGCAAGGAATCCATTTATGCCAGTTTCATGCATGAAAAACCAACTTGTACTTGCTGTATAAGTGAAAACGTAATAATGGCATGTTATATACTTAATTTGGGGTTTGCATATGAACCCTTGGTTCATATCGACTTCAACCAAATTGATCCTAGATGCATTAGGGCAAATCATAGAATCTTTTAAATGTCATCTTCATGCATCATATTGTTGCATATGGTTGTTTATTGATTGCCGGCACCGTCCCTTCTCGATAGGTTCTACTCCGGAAGGTGTCCCGAGTACCTGTCTGAGGAGCAATGCTTCTTCGTGGATCTATCAGGCAAGCGACCCCCCTTGAGCATTTCGATAAATCCCGCTCTCTCGCTCCTGCTCCTTATACTGCATTAGGACAACAACGATTCAAACTGCTACTTTCTGCTGCGGTAGTTGAACCCATTCCTCTGCATGACCTGTCATTGCCATAGTAAATAGTTGAAACCCACTAGCATGAGTAGGAGTTGCTTGAGCCTTGATGTGCCTACTCATACATGCTTGATTTCTTTATGCCATCTATGCTTAGAGTTGTGTCAGGTCTGATTCATCGGGAATGAATCGGAGTTGTGAACATGTCCTACCGATAAAGGCTAAGTGTGTGAACACATTTTGATAAAGGTAGCGATGAGAGGCCACGTAACAGTACATGGTGGGTTGTCTCATTAGAACCGTCCCTAAGAACTGAGTTCTGTGTATGTTATCCAAGTCCAGTTACTAACATACATTGGAACCCGGTTATCCGGCCCCTCTCGGCTTATTAATCCACTTGATCTCTGTCCAGGAGTTGCAACTAGTTTCTGGCATTTGTAGGTAGTGCTACTTGTCTACCAGGTGGTGTCCGATGGGACGGGCTTGGGACAGACTAGGCACCGTGGCACGGTGTACCAAGTGGCACCCGGGTGGTGGGCTTGGGAACCCTGCACACATCATTTGGGGCCGTGAGCGACACCCCGGCCAGATCTCCTTGCGGATGGAACCCGAATAGGCGATAAACCTGGACGAGAGACTTGTGTGGTTAGTTAGGTCATGGCCGACACCCTCGCCTGGCTTCCGCTTGAAGGTTGCCGAGGTACATGACGTGTACAGGGCTATAAGTGGCGAGAGCGTGTGTGAAGAAGTACACCCCTGCAGGGTCAACATTATCTATTCGGACAGCCGTTTTCCTCGGATATGGAAACTTGGAGGACTTATGTAGTACATAGACAACTTGAAGTGGATACTCTAAAATCCGCAAGATAAGCGTGAGTGCTATGGATGGCCTTCTCGTAGGGAGACGGGAAAGGATCCATAGTGGGGTATTGATATGGTGAATATGTGGACTCGTGTGCGTCTTCTCACCTCAAAGAAGTTTCTGATACTCGTAGTATAGGTTAGCCACTGAGTCAAAGCTGGCTTGTTCCTGTTAAAACTCCACCACCCCCTTTGTTGATAATGTTGCATATGTAGATAGTTCTGATGTAAGACTTGCTGAGTACCTTTGTACTCACGTTTGCTTATTTATGTTTTGCAGTTGGTTACACTAGTGACTTCGACGAGTAGCTTGTATCCCATCTACGATCTTATACCCTTGGGAGGGTCATGTTTAGTCAGACTTCTTAGTCTTTTCCTTTTGTAGTTGTCTGTACACAGACATGTAATGCTTCCGTTGCTTGTATGCTCTGAATGATGGGTCATGAGACCCCTGTTTGTATTGAACGCTATGTGACTCTTCTGGGCCTTTATCTATATGAGCTTGAGTTATGTTGTGATGCCATGTTGTACAACACATACTTGCATGTTATGCATACGTGTAACGTGTATTGCTATGTGTGGGATCCGACAACCTAGTTGTTTACCTCTGGTAGCCTCTCTGATGGGGAAATGTAGTCCTATGCTTCCATGAGCCATAGTAGTCCGCTACAGCCCAGTTCACCGGAGTCCTGCTAGCCCAGCAATACTGCTCTGAAACACTTGACTGGCCGGCATTTGATTCACTTCGTTCCTGTGTCTGTCCCTTCGGGGAAATCTCACGCGATGACAGCCGGAGTCCTGCCTAGCCTGCTACAGCCCGAGTTCCCGGAGTCTTGTTAGCCCAGTGCTACAGCCCAGATTCGTACGCTGTTGACCGACATGCTCGAGGTTGATTCATTTATGCATGTCCTTGTAAGTGAGTGCTACTTTGGGTTCACAACTAGTCAGGTAAGGTGGCACCCGTGGGAACACCGTGCGTGAGGCCGCAAAGTGATATGAAGTGTTACATGCTAGATCGGTGTGACTTAGGATCGGGGCCCCGACAATAGCTTAGCCAAGAGTCAAAGCCGGCTTGCTACCATAACTCCACCACCTTCTTGAGAATACGCATGTATAGTAGGATCTGTTCTAAGACTTGCTGAGTACCTTTGTACTCATGTTGCTTTAATTATTGTTTTCACATGATAACACCGCCCCCTCCGATGGGTTTTATGTAGACCTCGACGTCGATGAGTAACTTGCCACCCAGGTGGTGATTCTGGCCATGGAGGGCCCAATGTAGATAGATAGGCTTCGACAAGCCTTCTTTCTTTCTAGTGTCTGTACTCAGACTTATTTGCTGCCACATGTGCTTGTATGCTTGTCTGACTTGAGTGTCGGGTCTTGTGACACATACTTGTATGAACATGTTATGTATGGCTCTCCGGAGCCTTTAAATAAAGTGCTTGAGTTGTAGAGTTTTGTTGTGATGCCATGTTGTATTTGCACATATCGAGCATATTGTGTGTATGATTCAAATGCTTGGTATGTGTGGGGTCCGACAATCTAGTTGTTTATCCTTGGCAGCCTCTCTTATGGGGAAATGTAGTCTAGTGCTCCTTGAGCCATAGTAGTCCGCTACAGCCCGGTTCACCGAAGTCCTGCTAGCCTAGCACTACTACTCAGGACACTTGACTGGCCGGCATGTGTTTCACTTCGTTCCTATGTCTGTCCCTTCAGGGAAATGTCACGCGGTGACATCCGGAGTCCTGCCTAGCCTGCTACTGCCCGGGTTCCCCGGAGTCCTGTTAGCCTAGTGCTACAGCCCGGATTCACACGCTGTTGACCGACATGCTCGATGTGATTCATGTATGCCTGTCCCCATAGGTATGTGCCGCTTTGGGTTCACGACTAGCCATGTCGGCCCGGGTTCTCTGTCATATGGATGCTAGTGACACTATCATATACGTGAGCCAAAAGGCGCAAACGGTCCCGGGCCATGGTAAGGCGACACCCGTGGGGATACCGTGCGGGAGGCCGCAATGTGATATGAGGTGTTACCAGCTACATCGATGTGACTTGGAATCGGGGTCCTAACAGCGTTGGCATCAGAGTTGGACTGCATGTAGGTTCGTTGAGCCAAACTGGGCGATGTCGAGTCTAGAAATGCTTTAGTTATATGTAGGGGAATTGATTATGGGACGGAACGTAAGGCTCTTTTACTCCTTTACCTTATGCCCTCTAATCTGAGTCGTTCTCTTCTCATTCTACGTGGGTTAAGGACTAGGCTCTCTTCTCTCTATCAGGTTCACGTGTGACTAATCCGTGGTAGCTTATAGGGTTGTTGTTACAAGCCTCAGTACAGTTTCTACTACTTTTAGTATGTTGTCAGTTGAATCAGAACCTTCATATGATGTTGTTGAGTGGTTTTGCAAACTGTTGTGAATGTCTCAAATCTTTTTCTGAGCATTTACAGCCATTATGATGTCCGATTTCTCCTAGGAAATTCTAATGCCTTTGCATTATTCTGTGCTTTCAGATGGCCACCCGTTCCCAGAACCAAGTGGTTCGTCTGACCCGGTGCCTCGATGTACCCGGTCACACGGCCATGTTAGTTCGAGTGATGATCGAGACAGGCTATCGATGGTATCCAGAATATACCGTCGAGGAGCAGTTCCGAGACTTCAACCAGAGCCAGTACCTTTGTACCGTCAGGATATATCCCTCTTATCCTGGAGCCACTGAACCCCTTCACTGCTCCTATGGACTTGGGGTCACTATTGAGATGTCTGTGTAGGATGCAGCTTACTCAATGATGACTATCATTCGAGCCAGGACTGCCTTGCTTCAAAACACCGATTTTCCGCTACATGCCAGCCTCACTCCCTGGAGCACAGGGGTACTATCAGGCTTTGTACTATGACTCTACACATGAGGAGTAACTACTCCGCACCACTGCCGAGATGCTCAAGGATAAGGACCACAAAAATTGGGCCTTGCGTATGGAGCTTTTCAACTCTCGTGCTGATCACTGGGCCACTTTGACTCGGTTTGCACCTGCGGTGCAGGCAGGATACATGGACCTGAGGGACCTGTAACCTATGCGGTCCGGATTGCCAGATTGTATGGAGTGGCATGATGTAGGAGGCATCACCCCTCCTCGTGGTCCCCGTCTTCCATTGTCTGTGGGACCAAGGCCTCATCCGAGTCCCTATGGTCCGCAGGCTCCGCAGGACCGTCTGTTCCCAGATGATCATGTTCCACTTCCAGGCTTTGGTGGTGACTTTTATGAGGATTACTACGGAGCCGTCTGAGCTAGTAGTAGTTTCACCAGTACTGTAATAGTTGTATTCTCCACAGTCCTACGTGACCGTGGGATACGACTTGGTGTGTATCTTGCTCCGGGGGTGTAGAAAAATAATGTATAGGGGCTTGGAATGCCTCCGATGAGATGTAATGTCTTTCACCGTAGTTGTACTCTAGCCTGGGCTTGTACTAAACTATGTACGATGTGTATGACCAATGGTATATATATGGCAGTTTCTATATTACCATGTCGTGCAATCAACATCTTAGGATTCCATGTTATCCATTACATTCTGCACTTCCTTGGTCACTAGGATGGTCAACACCTGCAGCAACCCTGCTGCCCCGGAGCAGGGCGAAGCCAGTGTAGCTAGGGGCGAAAATCTGCCTCACCCGCCTTCTCTGGCCGAAGTTATGCTGGAGGCAGAAAGAAACAAGCGTGAGACCAACTGCTTGCTAGAGAGGATTGAGCAGAACACTGCACGTCAATAGCGAAACGACTTGGTGTCAATCAATGATTTATCAAGTTGTACCCACCAAAGTTTAATCATTTCGTCGAGCCCCTCGACGCGGATGACTGGCTTCGCAGCATCACCCACAAGCTATGTTCTGCCAACGTAGCCGAAGCTGATAAGGTTACCTATGTTGCCTATCACCTCGAAGGCCCTGCTAGCCTTTGGTGGGAAAAGTTTGAGGCTATGCGCCCGGTCGGCCAAATCACTACTTGGGCTGAATTCAGTGAGGCTTTCTGTGAGCATCACATCCTGGAAGGTCTCATAGATCGTAAGAGGGAAGAGTTCTGCAATTTCACCCAAGGTAGACTGACTGTGGATGCATATAGTCGTGAATTTGGGAATCTGGCATGTTATGCTCCTGAAGAGGTATCCACCGACGCTAAGAAGCAGGCAAGGTTCCGCAAGGGACTTAGCCCCAAGCTTCGCCGCGATCTTCGTCTGCACGAGTGCACCTCCTTACAGAAGTTGGTCAATAAAGCCACCAGTGCTGAGACAGGCCTGTCTGACTATGACGCTTCATGCAAGCACTCTCGTGATTTTGGTTCTTCATCCGACTCTAGATCTCAGAAGCGCCAGGTGTGGATTCCAGGCACAACACTGCCACCTAGGTTCATCCCGAGGCCATCCTTTGAGGTGCCTCGCCCCAACCAGCAGTTTGCACCGTCCAAGCCCTATGGTAGCCTCGCTGCTAATGCTGCTCCATGCCCCAATGTTGTGACATGTTTCAAGTGTGGAGAGCCGGGTCACTACAGTGGAGAGTGTCCCCGGAACAACAACCCCAACCAGTCTGGAAAGTCTGTTTGTCGTGGTAAGCCAGCGGGAAAGACCTTCTACGCCAAGCCAGCCACCACTACACGTGGCCATGTCAACTATGTCTCAGCTGAGGAGGCTCATGAGGATCCTAACGTCGTCCTTGGTATGCTCCTTGTTAATTGTCATCCGGCATCTGTTCTTTTCGATACTGGAGCATCTCATTCATTCATATCTGAGAGCTATGCTCGATTGCATAACACGACATTCTGTGACATGCCCACTACCATGGAAATTCAAACCCCTAGCTCTAGATGGCAAACCTCTAGAGTAAGCCATGGGAATGAAATTCTTGTCGATAGACTTGTCTTGCCTGCATCTTTAATAGCCCTCATGTCCTCGGACATAAACATCATCTTGGGTATGGATTGGATGTCAGCCCATTATGCTAAGATTGATTGCTCTACTAGAACTATTCAACTTACTCACCCATCGGGCAAGACAGTCAATGTCTTAACTCGAGTAGCCAAGTGCTATCTTTACTCCCTAAATTCCAACCCCCTTCCAGACCTTGAAGATATTCTGGTAGTCTGATACTTTCGGGATGTCTTTCTAGAAGAACTGCCAGGTGTTCCACCTGATAGGGATGTCGAGTTTGTGATAGACCTTGTTCCAGGAACCGTCCCAATTTCTAGAAGACCCTATAAGATGGCACCCTTAGAACTAGCCGAGCTTAAGAACCAACTCGATGAGTCCTTGAAAAAGGGTTTCATCCGTCCTAGTTCCTCTCCTTGGGCTTGCACCGTCCTCTTCGTCAAGAAGCAGGATGGAATGGATCGGATGGTTGTAGATTACCGACCTGTCAACTTGGTCACTATCAAGAACAAGTATCCACTCCCCAGGATCAACAATCTGTATGACCAGATCGCTAGATCCTCATTCTTTTGCAAGATGGATTTGAGCTTGGGCTACCATCAAATCAAAATCAAAAACGGGGACATTCCCAGAACGGCCTTTGTTACTCGCTATGGCCAGTACGAGTACACCGTTATGTCCTTCGGTTTAACCAATGCCCCAGCCACCTTCTCTCGGTTAATGAACTCGGTCTTCATGGAGTATTTGTATAAAATCATCGTAGTATACCTCGATGATATACTCATCTACTCCAAGAGCGAGGAAGAACATGCCGAACATCTAAGGCTGGTATTGACGAAACTTCGAGAGCATCGTCTTTATGCCAAATTCTCCAAGTGTGAATTTTGGTTGCCAGAAGTGACCTATCTAGGCCATGTAATCTCTGGTGAGGGTATTGCTATCAATCCCAAGCGAGTTCAAGCCGTCCTTGATTGGACTCCACCTGAAACGGTCAAGCAAGTTCGGAGCTTCCTTGGCTTAGAGAGCTATTGTCGCCGCTTCGTCGAGAATTTCTCCAAGGTTGCTAAACCTCTAACTGAACTCCTCAAGAAAGATAAAAAGTGCGAGTGGACCCCACAGTGCGAGTTCAGCTTTCAGGAACTGAAAAGACGCCTGACATCTGCTCCCATACTGGTACCACCAGATTTCTCCTAGGACTTCATTATCTATTGCGACGCCTCGCGACAAGGACTAGGTTGCATACTCATGCAAGATTGTCAGGTAATTGCCTATGCTTCACGGCAATTACACCCCCATGAGGAAAACTATCCCACACATGATCTAGAGCTTGGAGCGGTAGTCCATGCACTTAAAATTTGGCGACATTACCTTCTCGGTAATCGTTGTGAGATCTTCACTGATCACCAAAGTTTCAAATATATCTTCACCAAACCGGATTTGAATTTCAGACAAAGACGTTGGGTCGAGTTGATCTCAGATTACGACTTAGGACTAACTTACACCCCGGGCAAAGCCAATGTCATGACTGATGCACTAAGTCGTAAATCTTATTGTAACAACCTGATGTTACAACAAAGTTAACTACTTCTCCACGAGGAATTTCGTAAGCTTAACCTTCACATTGTTCCTCAAGGATTCCTATCCACCCTGGTGGTGAAACCGACCCTTATGGATCAGATCATAACCGCCCAGCGGTATGACAAGGGTATATCTTGGATCAAGCAGAACATTGCTAGCGGAGCTGCTATGTGTTTCTCTGTGAACGATCAAGGTGTTGTCTTCTTTGAGAACCGCCTGGTGGTTCCCAAGAAACAACAACTACGACAACTGATCCTTAAGGAAGCTCATGAATCCCCTCTCACTATTCATCTCGGTAGTACTAAAATGTATCAAGACCTACGCTAGAGGTTTTGGTGGACTAGGATGAAGAGAGAAATTGCTCAATACATTGCTAACTGCGACATTTGTTGTCGTGTTAAAGTAGAGCATCTACGGCCTGCTGGCACCCTTCAACCTTTGGCTATTCCCGAATGGAAATGGGACAAAATCAGTATGGATTTCATTACTGGGTTTCCCAGGACCAAGAGAGGGAATAATGCTATCTTCGTCGTGATCGATCGTCTTTCCAAAGTAGCCCATTTCCTACCTGTTTGTGAGAGTATCACCGCTAGCCAGCTAGCTGACCTATACATCTCCTGAATAGTGTCTCTTCATGGTGTCCCATTGGAAATTAACTCAGACCGTGGGAGTCTCTTCACCTCTCGATTTTGGGAAAGTTTCCAAAATGCTATGGGAACTCGTCTTTCTTTTAGCACGCGTTTCACCCCCAATCAAGTGGTCAAGTAGAGCGAGTCAATCAAATCCTGGAGGATATGCTCCGAGCTTCGGTCATCTCATTCGGAATGGATTGGGATAAATGCCTTTCATTCGCGGAGTTTGCTTATAACAATAGTTATCAAGCTAGCTTGGGCAAGGCTCCTTTCGAAATTCTCTATGGACGAAAATGCCGAACGCCTCTTAACTAGTCAGAAACCGGGGAAAGACAACTCTTGGCCTGGATATGATTCAGGAAGCAGAAGAGCAGGTTCGCGTTATTCGTGAGAAATTCAAAACAGCCCAATCTCGTCAAAAGAGCCAATATGATTGTAAACATAAGCTCATGACTTATGAAGTTGGCGAGAAGGCTTACCTTCGGATCACTCCGTTAAAGGGAACCCATCGATTCGGTATCAAAGGCAAATTGGCTCCTTCTTACATTGGACCCTTTCGCATTCTTGCCAAACGAGGAGAAGTTGAATACCAATTGGAACTACCTCCACATCTTTCCAGAGTTCACGATGTCTTCCACATTTCTCAACTCAGGCGTTTCTTCGTGGATCCTATCCGTGGAGTGGACCACAAAACACTTGATCTACAAGATAATCTATTATATTGGGAATATCCCGTTCGTATCCTTGATCAAGCCGAGTATACCACTCGACGCCATAACATCAAGTTTATCAAGGTTCAATGGTCACACCATTCCGAAAAGGAAGCCACTTGGGAAAGGGAGGATCGTCTTAGACTCGAGTACCCCACCTTCTTCCCAACGGATCCTAAATCTCGAGACGAGATTCTTTTGAGTGGGGGTGAGTTGTCACACCCTAGCTAGTTCATGCATTAGAGGGTTGCATCATGTTTAATTTCCTAGAAAACTAAAATGGGGATGACAAAACCCCCAGCACCCCCCTGGAACAACTAGGGTTTACTAAAAACTTTTTCAATGAACCTGAAATGCCCTTCTAAAAAGTCCACCCTTTTTGTTTTGGGTTAAAACCTTTGACAAAAATGGTGCACATTTTTCTAGGACATCTTAAGGTCATTGGATTAATTCATATAGTATTTGCATTTGGGCATTTAAATGCTATAAAATATTTTAAATGCTCAAATAATCATAAACTAAAATGTTTACTGTTGGATATATTCTAAGAAGTAGCCATGATTAGTTTTATGATTTTTGGAAATGCCCTGGCATTTTTAATAAAGCCCTGAAGTTACAGAAATAACAGAATAAATAATAAATAGAAAAAGAGAGAGAAAGGAACTAACCTGGCGCAGCCCACCTGGCAGCCCACTAGCCAGCCCAGCACTGTGCTGGCTCGTGCCAGTCATCGCCTACCTCTGCCAGTAGGTAGAGGAGGGACACGACGCACGTGCTCGAGCTCTCCATGCCACCACCCTGCTCGTCTGCTTCGCCTGGCCACCGCCTCGACGCCACGAACGCCTCCTCGGTGTCGCTCCGATCTGCCCGACACCTCACACTCCCCCCTGCTCTCTCCCTCGCATCCTCGACGCCATGGCCGACGCAGCCGCGCCCGCGCTGTCGTGAAACATGCAGCCACCGCCGTCCACTCGTCGCCTCGCTGTGCCAATAAGATTCGTCGTCGTCCACTGCTTCGCCTCGACCGATCCCCAAGCGCTCGCTCGCCCCGGAGACGCTGCACCGAGCTCGTCCCGATCCGCCATCGCCAGAGATCCCCCTCGCTACCTCGACCGCTCCAGCTCTTCCCCGAGCTCGCCGTCCGCTCCCCTGCACTTGCAGTGAGACACTAACCCTTCTCCCCCTCTCCGTTCTAGCTCTCATGCACCGTACGCGCCGCCTCGAGTCTCCAGCCATCTAATGGTCCGGCCATCGTGCCCAGCTTCCTCCCCGCTCCGTGTAGAGCACATACATGCCCCGCATGAGCCACCACGACCTTCACAAAGACGACCCCGAGCTCACCCGAGCTCCAGCGACCGCCAAGGTCGACGCCGGCGACGACTCCTGCCACCCCAGGCCCAACCACCTACACCACTCGACGCGGACGAGTGCCTGCATCACGTAGATGCCCTCTGCCGGACAATTGGTCGCCGGAGGAGGAAACCCGCACCCCTCCGCCGTCCCTGGCCTTGCCGACGACGAGCCCCGGGTCAACTCCGGCGAGTTTGACCCGGTTGACCCCAGTTTGACGCCCCGCGTGAGTCAATGACATGTGGGGCCAGCCCCTAACTAAAATAGTTTAATCTTTAGTTGGTGCTAATCACACTGTTAGGGGTTAATGACCTCGCTAACTAACTCTGTATCACTGACATGTGGCCCCAGGCCCTTAACTAACCTAGGTTAGGATTAGATTAATGTTTACTAACTTGGTTAGTTAGGTTAGTCACTAACAAGTGGGTCCCACTGGTCAGGTTTGACCCGAGCCGCCTGTTGACCTGCTGACGTCGGCATGACCTAGTGCTGACGCAATAAATCATTTACTGGAATTATTCTTATATAGGAAATTCCAGAAAATAGTACAAACTTCAAAAATTCATAACTTTTAATCTGTAACTTCAAATGCAAAGATTTATATATGAAATTTGATCAGAAAAATTCAATCTTTCCATCTGTGATGGTTTCATGCATGACAAAACACTTTAACCTTGCTGTTTAGGTGAAACAAGCTAATACACTTATAATGCTTAAGAACATAAGCTTCCATTTGAATCTTTGATTCAAATGGACCCAAACCAACTTGTTTCACATTGCATTAGGCAGGACACCTCATATTGCCATGTCATAGCATGCATCATATTAGTGCATATTGCCATGTGATGATTGTGTTCTGTGGTGTCTTTCGTGGTAGGTTCTGCCTTTGAGGATATCTCCGAGTATCCAACTGAAGGGCAGTACCCTACTAGTACTCCATCAGGCAAGCAGCCCCATTGATCATATCGATACAATCCCATGTTCTCGCGTCTGCTCTCCTTTACAGCTTTCAGACAACAACGTTTCAAATGCTGTGTGTTGCAGTAGTTGAACCCTTATCCTCTGCATGACCTGTCATTGCCACAGTAACTAGATGAAACCCACTAGCATGTGTAGGAGTTGATTGAGCCATGTATGTGTTTCCTACCTTGCTATGCCTACTATGCTTAGAGTTGTGTCAGGTCTGGTTCAGCTGGGTGATGGGCTAGAGTGAAATGATTACGTCGGTAATGTGAGGGTTGTGTTGAACATGTTTTGGTAAAGGTATCGATGAGAGGCCATGTAGGAGTACATGGTGGGTTGTTTCATTGAGGCTGTCCCTAAGAACTAAGATCTGTATGCGTGATTTAAGAATCAGCTACTACCATGCATTGGGATCCTTAATTGACCCTCTCGGCTTCTTAACCACTCTAGTACTTAGTCCAGGAGTTGCAACTAGTTTCTGGTGTTTGTAGGTTATGTGTTGGCGGCCGTGCATAGCGCTGACCCTAGGGGTGGGATATGATGCGGTAGATACACTGTGGCCGGGTATGCCGGGCGCCCATTTGGCGTCTCGGGACCCTGTACACATCGTTCGGGGCCGTATGTGGAAACCTCGGCTGGACTCCCTGCGAATGGAACCTGGATAGGCGATAAACCCAGACTAGAGAACTTGAGTGTTTAGGTAGGCCGTGGCCAACACCATCGTTGGGCTTCCGCTTGAAGGTTGCCGAGTACATGTCGTGTAAATGATGATAAGTGGTGCGAGCGTGTATGAAGAATTACACCCCTGCAGTGTTAACATCATCTATTCGAATAGTCGCGTCCGCGGTAAATTACTACTTGGTTGCCTATACAGTTCATAGACAAGTTAATGGTTACTACTAAAAGACTCAAGATAAGTGTGAGTACCGAGGATGGCCCTCTCGTATGATGACGAGGGAGGATCCCCGGTGGAGTATTGTGTTGGTGATTAGTGGACTCGTGTGCGGAAACTATTTTACAGTGGTGTCTCGTAGGATAGCTTAGCCAAGAGTCAAAGCTGGCTTGCTGCAATAACTCCCCCACCTTCTTGAGAATAAGCATGTATAGTAGGATCTATTGTAAGACCTGCTGAGTACCTTTGTACTCATGTTGCTTTAATTACCGTTTTCAGACGACAACACCGCCCCCTTCGATGGGTTTTATGTAGACCTCGACGTCGATGAGTAACTTGCCACCCAGGTGGTGATTCTGGCCATGGAGGGCCCTATGTAGATAGACAGGCTTCGACAAGCCTTCTTTCTTTCTAGTGTCTGTACTCAGACTTATTTGCTTCCGCATGTGCTTGTATGCTTGTATTACTTGAGTGTTGGGTCTTGTGACCCCTACCTGTATAAACATGTTATGTATGGCTCTCTGAAGCCTTTAAATAAAGTACTTGAGTGTAGAGTTTTGTTGTGATGCCAGGTTGTATTTGCACATATCAAGCACATTGTGTGTATGATTGAAATGCTTGGTATGTGTGGGGTCTGACAATCTAGTTGTTTATCCTTGGCAGCCTCTCTTATGGTGAAATGTAGTCTAGTGCTCCTTGAGCCATAGTAGTCCGCTACAGCCCAGTTCATCGGATTCCTGCTAGCCCAGCACTATTGCTCAGGACACTTGACTGGCCGGCATGTGTTTCACTTTGTTCCTATGTCTGTCCCTTCAGGGAAATGTCACACGGTGACATTCGGAGTCCTGCCTAGCCTGCTATAGCCCGGGTTCCCCGGAGTCCTGTTAGCCCAGTGCTACAGCCCGGATTCACACGCTGTTGACCTACATGCTCGATGTGATTCATGTATGTCTGTCCCCATAGGTCTGTGCCGCTTTGGGTTCACGACTATCCATGTCGGCCCGGGTTCTCTGTCATATGGATGCTAGCGACACTATCATATACGTGAGCCAAAAGGCGCAAACAGTCCCGGGCCATGGTAAGGCAACAACCGTGGGGATACCGTGCGTGAGGCCGCAAAGTGATATGAGGTGTTACCAGCTAGATCGATGTGACTTGGAATCAGGGTCCTGACAATAGTGCCGCACTTAGAAACTAGAACTGTCAATAAATTTTGAGCATGTCTCATCACATTCCAAATTACTACTACTACCACGCTATATTTAATTGCAAACATGTTCACACCGATCACAACCTAAACGGTTTCCCACTTACGGCGCGTATTAGTAGTACTCCTACTCGTTTATAAATACCGCTATGCTAAGATGACCGCATATTCCTCCTCAACTCCTCATCCACAAAAAACAATCAAGCCAATCAAGCCATAGCCAACGTGAGTTCTGGGTCGAGAGATTTCCACCAGGGAGAGGTGAGCATAGAAGAGGAAGCACGAGAGATGTCCCGCCTCGCTGCGAAAGCAGCCGACATGTCCAGCCGCGCAATAGTAGCAGCACAGAGGTCCTGTCGCACCGCCGAAGCAGCACAGAGGTCCCGCCATGCCATCGATGTAGCAGACTGGTCCGGCCACACCGCAGAAGCAGCAGAGATGTCCCGCCATGCCGCCGAAGTAGCTGGGAGGTCCCGCCGCGCCACGGCAGCCTGGGAAAATTTCTAACGGGCAGGCGAGGACTCTTACAAGCGCATGCATGCGATAGTCTATAGCAAGATGGATCAGATCTCCGGCTGGGCGAGGATGCAGGACGAGGCTACCTGCGTCATCCGGCAATTGGGGGAGGGCAATGCGAAGCTCCGAGGCGAGTGCGACTTGCTGAGGGCAAAGATCACCGGATGGGCGAAGCAGGAGGAGGATACCGCTGCCATGTTGCAAAGGACGGGTGTCATCATCAAGAAACTTATGGACGAGAATGCCATGCTCCGCATCGAGCGCAACAGGCTAGTGGAGGAATCCATGGATGCTGCCAAGCAGCATATTAAGGACATGAAACTGATGAAAGAGATCATCGCACGCTGAGAGAACTAGTCTCTGCGACCTACAACGCATAAATAAAGTAGAGATCAACGAGACAGATCGTTGTATGCGTCTTCCTTCTTCTTTTGCCCTTGTGTATTTCGGGCGTAGCCGCATGTGGCTTTTTTAATTATCTTCCTAATTATGTAAGACAATTATTATCCACTCTTGTCGTCCTTATATATATTCATCAGTCTTTCTATAAGTCGAAGTAGATGCTATATAGGTCCATCGGATCTTACATCAAGATTCGTGCAAAATTTTCTTTTCAGATTTCCTTTTTTCTCTCTTAAATCTTAGTCTAGTGAGACATTAACACGCTATTAAATAGAGGCTCGGGCGCCATTAATGGAGACCTTGGCAGAGAGGTGGATGGCAGATGGAGGTCAAAGGGCTCTCCTCCCGATAAGCAAGAGCAGGGGTCTGATCGCACGCCTCCCGTACTCAAAAGGGGACGTGTGGCGGCACATAAATGGTAAATAGAACACCCACGGTTTCAATAATACTTGTGTTCCCGATTGTAACGTGACAACACTTGTTCCAAAATGACTTTGTCAATTGTTAATGTGTGCGCCTTCCAAATCGGACAGCAAATGCCATCGATCCATGAGATGCCTGCTCAAAATTGCAATAAGATATCTAAAAAATGCCATCGTTAAGTTAGATGTTTGCTTAGAAATGCCATTATACATTGTTATTTTCACGTCAAACCCATTGACCATGTTACATGACGAAATTAGGCCGATTCTCGCAATGATAAGTTAATGGTGTCCATCACAACATACCCCTCAAATAAAACTAAGCACCCTGGAATTCTTTGACAAAACTAAGCACCCTGAAGTTCTTTGACAACTATACCAACTAAAAGATGAAATGTTGGCTATATATATATTGTACGTATATAATGGCAAGAAACGAGTGGTAGTACTATACCAACTAAAAGATGAAATGTACGGAATATAACGAGAAGAAACATAACATAGTTCTGCTGGGGGCTCAGCACAACACACCCCTCAAATAAAACTAAGCACACCAGAAATTAAACTAAGAAACTAATCCGCTAGACACTGCATTAGAACCACCATGAGCAATGACACTGCCACCTTACTCGAAGTCCTCGTCCACGTCCTTGACTTCGTCCTTGTCCCTCTTCCTCTTGGGCGATACTTCTTTGCTTGAACCGCACACATGGTTCTTGCTCTTCATCCAACCCTTGTAGATATTGAAATAAAGGTAGCCATCCATTGCAGCATAGTGCATGTGGTCTATATCTAGAACAGTCCACTGCCATGCACGATGAAATGTGTGCGAATCTTTCTTCAGTTCACCATACATAGGATGAACCGTGGCTCCTTCCAGGGTCAACATTGAAGGCTGATCAAGGGAGGGCACCAACCCTTCCTTCTGGAGGTCGAAGGGGTCGCCTACAACGAAGCCTATCTGACACAGGATTTCCTTATTGTTCCTAAAGTCTACAGTAAGGAATTTGACTCGGTTGCCCTTGAGGAAGTCCTTAAATTCCTCGCACTCAACATCGGCATGGCATATGTGGTAGACCAAGCATAAGTCATGCACGCAAACCTGGATCACGGCGGGCGTCTTCTTCTCTGCCTCCTTTAGTTTCTTCTCTTTTCCCAGGACTGTGGTGTACTCAACATCTAGCCCAGCGACCCACTCATCATTTGAGTTTTCGAACATGCATTTGAAGAGAGCAAGGCATTCTTTCACCGTTGCGGAAGAACGGGTGTAGATGATGTCGAACTGATCACCGGTGATGGTTCTAACCTTGTACTCACCGTCGATCATGGAGATTTGGAATGCCATGGATTTGGGAGGAGGGTTAGGATTAGTGGAACTGCCGTCATGTGAAAGGATGGGACGACTAGGAGCGGTTTATCGATTGTAAAAATGTTGAGTGGGGGGGGGCGTGCGAATGGCAGGGTAGTGGCTTGCCTGGTGGATAAATGGATTCATGCACAGTACTATGGGTGAATATCCTATCCAGGAGGGTTATTCTGCAAATTTTCAGCAAGTTAGCATGCGACCGTTCGATCACAGATAAAAGGGCTGCCAGCAGCCCGTATCATGTTCGTGCCTACCATTACCGTCACCTCGCTCGGGTGGTCGCGCCCTTGGAGATTTAACACGGTGCGTTAGGCTATCTGATGTTGGCATGTCATACATAGTCATCACTTAGTCACTCATATAACAAGGTTAGTTATAAGGTTGGCTATGAGAGTATTTTTTTTGTTTACTTCTCTCTATCTCTTTCTTTGTAGTATTTATTGCATTTGCCCAGGAGTGACCTCTTCCAAGTAAATGGTGCTTAGATGAGGTGCTATGGGCATTAAATGGCTTAGCAACTCAAGTCCCCAATGCATTGGTGCTTAGTTTTTTGTTGCTAAGTTTGCTTCATCTATGTACACGCGCTTATCACCGTTTCTTCCTGGGGTCACCAAACTAGTCTCTCTCTTCTTAATTAACTTGCCACATCAGACTTTATGCCCATGTGGCAGGCTTAGCACCTGTAGGATCATGTACAATAGTGGGCTATAAGCTCGCTTTACATGGCATTTTTGCATATGTGGGGAAAAGAGGCAAGGAAAAAGTGGAGGAGTGGGCTCTCAAGCAAGAGGCAGCCTCTACATGGTGGAGCATCGGGAGAGGCACCTGTATGGAGGTGGTCAGGAATCGGGAGACTCAAGCCGGTCGTAGCACCGCAGTTAAAATGATAATGGCAAGTCAAATCACCGGGCCCCACCTGTCCAGCAGTAACTCACTGTCAAATCACACAGCCCTATGTTTGCAGTAGCCTACTCCCTCATCTTCTCGCGTCTCTATCGAACCGACTAGGCGGAACTGTCCCGCCTACCGTGCGGGAAAGCCCCACCCTCGACTTCTAAATACTCCCTCTGTTCCTAAATATCTATTTTTCTATACATTTCAAATGGACTACCACACATGGATGTTTGTAGACATATTTTAGAGTGTAGATTCACTCATTTTGCTCTGTATGTAGTCACTTGTTAAAATATCTAGAAAGACAAATATTTAGGAACGGAGGGAGTAGTACAATATACTAATTTTGTATCCATGGATTGTGCCATGGAGCAAAGCCTCAAGAAAACAGCGGTACACATGTACAGAGTATACAGGACGCCCGTCACGTTCGCGTCGCACCCTAGACAGTCGGTCAGTCTGGCACGCTGCTCTCTGAATGGAACGCGCGTCATATTGCGTTTGCACACACATGTCGGACCACAATTGAGAATCGACCATAGGAACACTCCCCGGCCCCGCAAGTCGGGTGAGTTAATAGAAGTACATTGTTGGTACCTGGATGATCCCTGCAAGACACGGAAGATCAGTTCATCCATGCATGTGACTAGATTCTAGCAGACACGCCTGGATTGGCTATCGTCTACATATCATGCAGGCTGTGTTGTACACGGCTGTAGTTTTGGTGAGAAGTCTAAAAAAAGGATTCTTGACCAGACAAAAGAAAACTAGTACTCCACTATATAGGCAGGAGCCTCTGCGCTTGCTTGCTAGTGTTGCTCTCTTCACACTGTCTTGTCCTCTCCAGATCTAAACAGGACAGCAGTGGGCACACTCTCTCTCTCTACTCATCGCTGGTCACAGATCCAGCTGGATCCTCTCCGTCGGGGAAGGTGAGAAGGTGCAACATTCACGCGGTCGTCCTCGGCGACGGATCTTACCCACTGCCGGCGCGTCCCAATCAGCGTGCCTTGCCGTTCTCTACGAAGCATCATTGGCGAGGGAAGGCCACCCAACCCTTCTTCCTTGCTGCCGCAGTGTGGGCAGTTCCGGCCTCCCGCCGCCCACCTAGCGACATCCCGGCGACCCTCAGGTATAACTTCCTTTGAAACCGGCCTTGCTCTACTTCTCGAGCTCGTGGTGTCGCTGCATTTGTATATTTTACTATTTCTCAGGGCCCCTCGTGTAGATAGGATCGATCGGCTGTTCGTAAACCACCTAAATTTTTACTATTAAGAGGTAAACCTAGTTCATGCACTCGAATCTAGTAGTACTTGGTTCAAACAAGCAAGAAAGGGGGTGGGGGTGGGGGAGATTTGTTACCTGAATCTAGAACTTGGTCGAAAGAGGAAATAATGGGGGCGAAAACTAGCAGAGACTGGCTATCCAACTGGTCTCTAGGTCTAATAGGGAAATAAAGGGAACGCAGTACAAACTCAATATAAACCCATCTATTGGTTGAAAAAGGAAAGAAAGTGGGGAATGGGGGAAAAGTCAACAGAGTAAGTCCAGCACTAGATTTGCTAGCCTCACATATACTGAACAAAAATGGGACCAACCCAGATATCCTCTTCGGATGTTTGTTGCCCCGAGCCGCTCTTATGTAATGCCACTGGTAAAATGTAGCAGTCGCACTGTTAAAAGTAAGGACACGTTAAACCAATGTTGTTTTCAATGTACTGCCTCCAGTAATATGAATCAATGGCACTTTTTTCATGTCCTGCTAAATTTCCCATTAAGATAAGTTTCTTCTTTTCGTTAGAGATGCAACTGTCCTGGTCCGCCTACTCTCTAGGAGCTTCACGACCAACCTTGATGTTGCTCAATTTTATTGCAACAAATGAAGAAGAAGCTCTGTGGGTTTCGTTTTCTGATGGAAATGGAATCGGGGCTGTTTTTTTAATATATCGAAACAGGGGGTTCCCTCCGATTTCATTAAAGAAACCCAACCATAAAGAACCATTATCCGAAACATCTTAGTGTAAGCGGGCAGTTATGCAACTACTACTAGAACGGACTGAGTACTAGCAGGAGACAAGTTCGCCACATAAGCTAGGCAGGTAGGTGGACGCAGCACCAGCTCGACTAAGTTTGGATTACAACCCAAATGCTACCACAGAAACATCGGGGGGAAGATAGGGACTGAAAGAGCCAGCTTTAGCATCCTAGTCTAAGCACCCCCGTCCTTCATCCTTGCGACGCACGGTACACCTCGTTTGCCACCTGCTCGCCCCTAGTGTCACTGATAAAATGAAGTAATAATAGAGTTAAAATAGAGTGAGTGTCCTCTCTATCATTTCATTTCCAATGTAGATAAAGAAAGTGCTTCTCTTTGTTAATGTATGTTTCATCAACTAGTCCCATTGTTAATGTTTAAGCGTTTCTGCAAACTGGGGTGCTTAATTTTAGTTGATCTGCACAAAAATAGAGATTTGAATGTCTCAAGGCCCCTCTACCGTTGTACACTGATGTTCATCACTGACAGAAGATGTATCAGGGAGAGTTGGGTCGATTTCTAGTATGATGTAATATTTTCTTCTGCTTATTAGTGTATGTTTCATCAACTAGTGCCACTATAATGTAATCACGCCTTTTCATTCTCTACGCAAACAGGGTTATTCAGCTGCATTTTGGTGGAACTACACAAATTTAGGGATGGAACCGGCATATATGCAGAGTGCGAGGTGCCAAGTAAAAAATACCAACACCAACCCTGTGCCATCTAAGCATTGGCATCCACCACCATTAGTGGGATGTGTGGTGCTCACTTTGGACGGATCTTTCTCAGCAGCAAATCCTCTAACCAAATTCTAGTAGCTTAGACTTCAAAAAATACTAGTAGCTTATATTGGCAGTTTTCTAGGGGTGTACTCTTTTCTGAAAGAAGCACCAATCTATTTTTCTTTATTTGTACACAGTATCACAACTTTGACCCAAAGGTCTAGAGCTATTTTAGGGTGATTGGCGTAGTACTCAGAGACTGATTGTAAGCATGATTTTTATTAGTTATCACACTGATTGTAAGCTTGAGCATATGGAAGATTAGGTTAGTGCGAAGCTCACCTTAAACCCTACTGACACCGTTGAAACGAGGCGAGCGTCGACGGAACTGTGGAGAACAGCGGGGAAGCGATGTCATGCCATCCAGACTCCTCTTGCGGTGGGAGAATGAATACTCCTGTGGCTCCGGCTGGCTCTGCACCCTCACAAACGTCACACCGTACTCGATCGATTGGTTATCCTCTGGGTGCTCGACCTTCGACCTATACGCCCACCACCTCCGCCTGACTTTCGCCTCGGGCGAATCTGTCTGCTCCATTGCCCAAAGGAGATACTCGATGAACTCGAAGGACTGCGGTGTGACTGCCGCCGAGGAGTACATCGCCGCCCTCATCGATGTCGTCTCGCTCTTTCGCATACATTGCCACATGGCCCTGACGGTCCTCGAAATCTCCCACTCCTTGTGAAACCAAGTAAGGATCTCCTTCAACCTGGCTAACTTTGCCTGGTCGTCGCCGGTGATCTTCCTGATTCGCTGCTGCATCCCCTCCATAGATCCTCGTCCAAGGAGAGAGGAGGTGGTTTTGCAATGGAGAAGAGGGAGAGGCGAGACGGTGGTTTTGGAATGGAGATGATGGAGAGGAGAGGAGGTGGTTTTGCAATGGAGAAGAGGGAGAGGAGCGTGCGGTAACGATTTAGGATTGGACGAGAGGGCCGGCGCGCTGTGACTGGATCAAAATCAAAATCAATTTACCCTTCAATTAAGAAAGCGACCCCACATTAACTAGTCTCCCTTTTATTCAGGGTCATAATTGACCATGATTTTCGCAAATAAAATATATGTTATACGTTGCAAAAATAATATAATTTGAAAGTACATTTAGATACGAACCAAACGATACAGTTTTTGGTGACATGCATTCACATTTTGCTTGTCCAATATAGTACGTGGTCAAACTTTGACCCAAAATACGCAAAACAAAAAAAATACTTCCAAGACCAGTGCCGCTCTTCCGCTCTTCTCCTCTTAAACCACCTCTCTTGTTCCAATCTAAATCCAGCGCCGCGCCTCTCCTCTTCCATTTCAAAACCACCGCCCCTCCTCTCCTGTTCCAAATCCAAAACCAGCGTCGCTCCTCTCCCGTTCTAAACCAAAACCAGCGCTGGTCCTCTCTTCTTCCATTCAAAAACCACCGCCGGCGAGTGAAGGTGCTGTGGAGAAGTAGATCGATGGAGGAGTACACCCAATATGTGAGGATCGCAGAAGGCGCCCCTGTGAAGCTAGCTAGGATGTTGGAGATACAGTCTTGGTTTGACAACAAGGACCAACTAGTGGCGACGGCGACATCCATGGCCAAATATCTGCAACAGAGCGAAAAGGCGGTGATACTACCGGAGGGAGTCGCACGGGAGAACATGGTGCTGCTCCTCTCGGCCATGGAGCAAACAGATTCACCAAATCCGATCGTGAGGGAGCGGTGGTGGGAGTATCAATACCAGATGGAGCATACATCGGAGATTGAAGGATCAAGCATCTACAGGGTGCCGTTTGTGAGGGTGTCATGCCAGAGTGAGCCGGTGGAGTCTTCGTCTATCGAACCCA
This sequence comes from Triticum dicoccoides, assembly GCF_002162155.2. Taxonomy (NCBI): domain Eukaryota; kingdom Viridiplantae; phylum Streptophyta; class Magnoliopsida; order Poales; family Poaceae; genus Triticum; species Triticum dicoccoides. Next base: position 255,415,689 of record NC_041390.1, on the reverse strand, counting down.
ACTGCAAGAGGAGAAAAACAGTTGGCCCGATGATGCTTCCCCGCCATCCTCTCCCTCGTCGTTCACATCGTCTCATGGGGAGGCTATCTGCCGCCGAGGAATAGGAGGGATTGCCCCCCCCCCCAGACCAATAGTCGAGCAGGTTGTGAATTGTCGGGAGGAGCTTAGGGTTGTTAGTATTTGCAGGTTGTGAATTCTGTTTTGTGTTGTGTATTTTGAGAGTAGTTTCAGATATGAATGTCTTTTGAATTTCAAATTTGCAGTATATAGCATATGAAGTATTTTATGAATTCTAGAGATCTATTTTTAGCACTTAAAAAATGTAGTTTCATAGGAGTATAACAGTGTAGACAATGTGATTCTCAGAGAAGAAACTGCAAGTTTCAGTTTCAGATAAGAAACTATAAGTTCAGTTTCATATAAGAAACTGCAACTTTCAAAGGCAGAGCATTTACATTAACACGGCCTTTTCAAACAGTGTTACATCATGCTGGAAGTTTTATTCATGGTCAAAATTGGAACTACAAGCCAGTTAACATCATGCTGATCAACATACATGCATAGTACATCTTCATATGATGCACAGTCAAAAAGATATGCTATTTTAAAAATGCCCACACAATGTCGAGTGTGCGAAAAACACAGAAAGCGAGGGACAAAGTTTTGGCAAGTGTAGGACGTGGTGTGCGTAGATGAAAATTGGGACCCACATGTCAATAAAGGCAGAGGCAAAAAATTTGGAGATATTTTCTCTGCACAGGTGGAATCGAACCTGGGCGGAACAACTGTCGGGTAGTGTCACTCGGCCACTGGGCTAGTTCAGTTGTTTCATTACTAATAAGGCACTTCCTCAGATGGTCGGATCTCCTCCTGCGCCTTTGTGCGCTCGCCGCGACGACGCTGTCTGCCGTTGTGAACATGCTGAACAAACGAGAGGAATCTGGAGAGGACTGTTGGCCGTACACAAGCAAGTGCCTCATCGAAAAAATACTTCCTCCTAATGCTATACTGACAGTGGGGCCCACGGGTTTGTCAACATAGTTACATTTTTTAGGTGCTTCAACGTAGTTACTATAGGACATAAATTCACAACTAAGCCGGGGAGCTGGCAGGTATCATTTATTATCACTGGGGCAGCAAGTATCAGCTGGGTTTTGGGCTGCCCCATCTAGGCTTTCTTTTTTAACATGCGTAGCCCACGACCTCGGATGGGAGGTCCATAGGCCTGTTTGTATTTTCCTGAAACATCTGCAGCCCAATTTATGTATTTTTTCTTGATTGAAAACGAAGAGGTGTGTTCTATTTTTCTATATAAGAATAGGAATGCCTGGTCCAACTTATGTTTCCCTTCTAACTATATTATATATATTTAAATTATTTTATATGTTATTATATATTATTGTTATTGTCATCATATATTTATCAGATACTTACGTATGTAAGAAAATAATATACCACATCTTGTTAACTTATAAAAATAATTTCTCAACAATAAAATCCTGGATTTTTTTTGGCATCGAAAATCCTCGTGATTGTGTACAAAACCTTGGAAAGATTTAAGGACCAATGTAATAATAAATCACTTATTATTTAAATATATATATAACAAAATGCTCAGCCCCTGTTTATTTCTTGATAACATTGCTGCGCCCACCCCCACATTATAATTAGAATCAGCCCAGTAAAATCGTGTATTTCGAGAAAGTGCAAATGACCTGTAATTTTTTTAGGAAAAACATAAATGGGCCACATGGACGCTACATTATTTGTTCACCCAGCCCAGCTAATGGACTGTAATTAAAAAAAAAGATCAAATGGACTGTAAATTCTACCCCACAAAAAAAGACTGGAAATTCTGAAAAAATGGGTTGAATACGTGCCACATTTTTGGAGGCTGAAATGTGGGCCAATAGGCCAAAGCCAATGCAAGTCGTTGTCAACTTAGTCAACAAATGATTCTTACATCGTTAGCCATTGGATTTACATCCAACGACCCGCACTACTAGGAAAAGGGCTATAGCTAATATGGACATTAATGGCGCACCACATATGTGGTGCGCCACCGCTATATAGCAGTGGCGCACCATGTGTAGGTACGCCATTAATGTCCATATCACTAATGGCGCACCATACCCATGGTGCGCCACTACTAACATTTTTTTTATTTTTCCAAAACTAGTAATGGCGGACCAGGGCATAGTCCGCCATTACTAGTTTTAACTAGTAATGGCGCACCACACACTCTGTGCGCCACTACTAACATTTTTTTTTACTTTTTTTTCAAAACTAGTAATGGCGCACCAGTGTATAGTGCGCCATTACTAGTTCAAACTAGTAATGGCGCACCACAACCACGGTGCGCCACTACTAACATTTTTTTTATATTTTTTTTGCAAAAACTAGTAATTGATGTGGTCTAGCTGTCAAAAAATAAAAGAAAATGATGGAAATGTCAAAAAATAAAAGAAAATAAGTTTCCCACGTGATATGTGGTCTACTTGTTGGGAAAATTTACAAATATGAATTTCGACTTTATTTGCAAAATCTCTCTGGAATTTAGTAAAATGGGCATAAATTTTGCATACGAACTCGGATTAAAAAGTTTTTTATATGAAAAATCATCTACTCGAAAAGTTACATCCGAATTGAATCGGGGGAACAATGTTCAAGATTTTCAGAATCCCCAAAAACCTAACATAATAAAAGATACGTGGCTTTTAAAATCTAGAGGGGGGGGGGAATGGAAAAAAATCAAACTTACTAGTGGCGCACCATTTGCTAGGTGCGCCACTAGTAACAGAAAAAAAATTGGGAATTTTGTTTTGAATTTTTTTTCAAAATATGATACGTATGACTGAGAAGTTTGAAATATTTTTCAAAATTTCATCACACTCACGAACATGAACAAAGTCCTAGACATCAACAAGGTTTAATAGGATTGATATGATAGATATATGAATAAGTGCCTGTTAAGTGAGCTGGTGCTGGGGTTGGATAGAACTACGAAGTTAAGCGTGCTCGGGCTGGAGTAGTGTGAGGATGGGTGACCTTTCGAGAAGTTTGACCATGGAGTGTGATTTGACTTGAGATTAAGCATATTGACCCGAGATTAAGAAAAAAATGAAGAACAAAACTTGAAATAAAATTCTGAATTTTTTTTGGAAAAAAATTGTTAGTAATGGAGCACTTCTATGTGGTGCACCATTACTAAGTCAGATAGTAATGGCGCACTTCTAGGCATAGTAATGGCCCACTATAGGTGCGCCATTACTATCTGTGATAGTAATGGCACACCTATAGTGCGTCAGTACTATTTGTTACTAGTGGCATGGTTATAGTGGCGCACCTATAGTGCGCCATTAATGGCAAAAATAGGTGCGCCACTAATTAGCCCTTTCCTAGTAGTGCGGCAGCCATCTTCAATCTCTCGTCTTCTTCCACCAGTGCCACCAGGACCACCTGCTCCCGCCTCCTTCTGCTAGCAGCTCTGCTTAGCACGCTTCGCTGTGAAGCGCTACTCCACCGTTGGCCAGGCCATCCCTCCACCCCCCACACCTCCTGTTCTTCTCCACCGACTGCCGAACCACACTCCACCAGAATCAGTTAACCCTCGTACACCTCTTCGTGTGCGACTCTAGTCTTGCGTCTTCCCATCTCCGGCTCGTTGCTATCCGGGGCCTCGCCGTCGTCCACCACCTTGGATGCGCTCGGCGCGGAGTGGCCAACGTGGTTAAAGAATGACACCATCGGAAGTAGACTGTGCGTGGAGAGGCTGAACGCTGGGTCCATGGCCGCATGTAAGGAAATGCCTCCTTATTACAAGCAAAATAATGATTCCTCCACATGACTGCTGGGACCCATCGGAAGGGCCTCTATATTTCGCGAAAAAAACGTTCCCACCACTGACATGTCGGACCCACCAGCAATATCTTCGCACGCAAGGAAGTGCCTCCTTATTACGCACAAAAAAATGAGTACTCCCCCTGCTAGTTGGGACCACCTTGGTGGGAGGCTGACTTGTGGGCCTACTAAGTTGATGGGGACGGAGTGCTTTGTCAACTTAGTCAATATGAACGATTCTTGCTCTAGTGACCGTACGATGTCCATCCAACAGCCGTAGTGCTTCTTTAACCTCTGGTCTTCTTGCTCCAGCCGCCCAAAGCAGCGCCGGTCGTGCCGCATGCTCCTGCCTCCCGTGGCCGGCTGTGCAGCCGCGGAGGCCTCACCACCCCTACTATTCCCAGCGCTGGCCACGCCCTGCGGCAACGGCAGCCTCACACCGTAGCCGAACCAGTGAACCCTCGTACTCCTCTCCGCGCGGGCTTCCACTACCGCGTCTTCCCCGGCTCCGCGTCGTCCCCTTCCTAGGCCTCGCCATCGTCCACCGCCCTGGTGCTCTCGGCACGGCGTGGTTAACATGGTCAAGGATCGGCTTCCATTGGACATGGACTGTACGAGGAGAGGCTGACAACTAGGTCCACGGCCGCAGCAAGGAAGTGCCTCCTTATTACATGCAAAATAATTATTCCTCCTCCTGACAGCGGGGACCCACTGGACGGGCCACCATATTTCGTGAAAAAAACATTTCCCCCTGACTACTGGGACCCACCAGCTACATCTTCGCACACAAGGAAGTGCGTTCGGGCAAAAAAAATGATTCGCCCCCCTGAGTGCTGGGACCCACCAGCTACATCTTCGCACGCAAGGAAGTGCCTGACAGTCAGGACCCACCTAGTTGAAGCGTACGTAGCGTTGTCATTCTGGTCGCGAACGTGTACGTACATACTAGTCGATGTAGAGGCGCACACGTGTCGTAGTAGAGACGCGCATGTAGCATGTACATGTACATACAACGACCAGTGGGCAAGAAAGAAAATACGGCCACGTATGTACATACGGGCAGGGTCTTGAACACCTACTCGCTCATACGTACGGCCAGGGCTAGTGTACATGGCTGGGTCGGAACGGAGAAATTGTGTCGTCGTGTTGATCGGGTGGGCTTAAACGGAACAACCGATGGAAACAAGGTCTGGGGTACCACAGAATGGAGGAAACGGCTTTGTGTATGACAGGCCATGTTCGAAACGAGATCCTGTTCATCGGGAGGGGTCTCGCGTACCGCAAAATGGTGGAAACGGACCTCCTACGGTCGAAACGGGGGTCCTGTTGATCGGGAGGGGTGTGGCGTACTGCAAAACGGAGGAAACAGACTTGTGTTGGAGCACTATGGTCGAAACGGGGGTCCTATTTATCGAGAGGGGTGTGGCGTACCGCAAAACGGGACTCCACGGGATACGGTTCATCTCCACAGTCGACACCCTCAAGCCTCCACGAGCTACTGTTCATCCACCGTCCACCTCCTCCAGCCTCCACCTGCGACTGTTCATCCACAGGCTCCTGTTCATCCAGCCTCCACCGTGCGCTACTCCACCAGCTACTGTTCAACCAGCCCTCTCCACGGGCTCCTGTTCAACCACCCCTCCACGGGCTACTGTTCATCCAGCCATCCATCGTGTACTGTTCATCCTGCCCTCCACGGGGTGGTCCTATTCATCTAGCCCTCCACGGGGTCCTATTCATCTAGCCCCAACCGGCTCCATCGATCGGGGGTCCTGTTCATCCAGAGGCAACACCACGGGGTCCTGTTCATCCACCCCCATAGGGAACTATTCATCCAAACCCCCCAACAACGCTCACTGTTCATCCAGACGCAGCACCACGGGGTCCTATTCATCCACCCCACCAGGAACTATTCATCCAAACCCCCTAGCAACGCTCACCGTTCATCCAGAGGCAGCATCGATCAGCTTCAGTTAGCAGCAGTAGCAAAGGAATCGCTCGATCAGGTTCAGTTGACACCCATCGATCAATCGCTCGGGTTCAGTAACGCGTAGCTTGCAGTGCAATCGCCCGGGTTCAATTAGAGCCCAACGCCTCGCTTGGGTTCATTTAGAGCCCAACGCCTCGCGTGCGTGTACAAGAGAAACGCGGATGGCTCGGCCTCGACCACCGACCGTAACCGGGAAGACCTCGATATTTTCCTCGCCCTCGCTTCTACCACGGTTTTTTCCGTCATGGACGGCCCAAAGAATGTCATGCAACTGCGTCTCCGGCCCGCCCAGGATGAAAAGCCCATTTTCTGTCATGATATTCTGTCATAGAAGTAGTACCCCACCAAATCTATGATGATACCGGGTTTTGTCACAATTATCGTCATAGAAGTGTCATAAGTATGGCAGAAAAGATTCCGTTTGGCCCAAATTGTCATGGATGTGTCTTTTTTGTTTGTAGTGCTTGGATCTCACTACTATCTTTGCTATGCTAGTTGTCTCGATGATATCGCTATGTCACGCTACCTACCACTTGTTTATCAAGCCTCCCAAATTTCCATGATAGCCTCCAACTTTTCTCACCCTTCCGAGCAAACCATTGTTTGGCTATGTTACCGCTTTGCACAGCCCCTCTTATAGCATGGCTAGTTGTAGGTTGTTCCATGTTGGGACATGGATATCATGGGATATCACACTATCTCTTACTAAATTAATGCATTTATATACTTGGTAAAGGGTGGACGGCTCGGCCTTATGCCTGGTGTTTTGTTCCACTCTTGCCGCCCTAGTTTCTGTCATACCGGTGTTATGTTCCTTGATTTTGCGTCCCTAACACAGTGAGGGTTATGGGGCCCTCTTGAGAGTTCGCTTTGAATAAAACTCTTCCAGCAAGGCCCAACATTTGTTTTGCCATTTGCCTAATAACAACTAAAACTTGCATAGGGACTAGCTAGCCCCCGAGGACTCTTAATCAACCTCTGGGCCAATGCTCCGAATGAGTGTTGGTCCAAACTAGGTGATGTCCAGCGCCCCCTGGGTAACCAGGGTCTCAGCCAACCTGACGTCTGGTCCATCCGGTGTACCCTGAGAACGAGATACGTGTGACTCCTATCAGGCGAGGTCGGTGCATTGGGAAGTCTTGCTGGTTTTGGTTTACCATTGTCGAAATGTCTTGTGCACCGGGATTCCTAGTATGATCGGAGGGTCTCCACGGATCGTGAGCTTGTCATGAGCTAAGTTGGGACACCCCTGCAAGGTTTAAATTTCGAGAGCCGTGCCCGCGGTTATGTGGCAGATGGGAATTCGTTAATATCCGGTTGTAGCGTGTAACATCCCAAATTTTCAATTTGGAATGTTATGCATAGAACATCATTCATGCATATCATATTTTATTGCATTTTGTTTTGCGATCCTAAAAATCCTAAGAAACTCAAGGACCATGAAGAGAGTTGGGGATTTCATGATTTTCATATTTGAATTTTTATCAAATATTGAAACGAGGATCATTTTTGGTTTTAATTATTTTTCTCTCCGAAAATATTTCATATTATAATATCTGAGAGGGGATAATATGACTTCTCCAAAATAAATAAAATATTGGAGGAAAATATTAAAATCAAATAAATAATTTTATTTGGATTTTATTGCTATTTTATTCGAATTAGAAAAATGTGCATTTTTCGAAAGTGCATTTTAGTCCAAGAAAATGTTCACTTTGTTCGAAATATTCTATTTAGACGATGAAAAATTGTTTTGGTATTTTCAGATTTTTATTTTAATTTCTAGTATTTTTTCGGCGAAATTTGTTTAAAAAAGTCAATGCCCGAGTGGGCCGAAGGCCCAGCCGAGCCAGGCCGGCCCGCACCGCGCCACCACCTCCGCCACCGAGCCCGAGTCTGGCCGGGACACGGGCGAGCCGCCGTCGCCGCCCGGGACACCTCAGAGGCCGAGCCCTCCCCCTCCTTAAATAGTGCCGCCCGCACCCCCTGGACCCCAAGTCACCGCCGCCACCGCCCCTTGTCGTAGCGCTGCCGCCCAAGTCGCGCCGCTGCCGCCGCAAACCCCGATGGAGCTGCCGCCATTCGCCAGATCTCACAGGAATCCGACGCCTGGTTATTTTGGTTTAGGTAAACCGATCAGATTTTTTAGAAACCCTATATGCATTTTTTTATTTTGTTCGGTTCGTTTTTCTCGGTTCAGTTATTTAGCGGACGTTCGTCCATTCGTTCATTTTAATGAACGTTGTTCATCAGTTAACCGCAGACAGCGAACGTTCGTTCATTGGCCTGTTCGTCTCATTTTATTTTCCAGGGTTTTTCTGTGATTATTTTCGATCGCGATTTCTGCCATGATCTTCGTTTTAGTTTATCTTTTCGCTCGTTTATCCAAATCGGGTCAAACAAGCACCTAGATTTTCGTCTCGGAGCCCTCTTTCTGTTTAACCAACTTGAACAAGATTTTGGTACTGCAAAATTTGACTTTAGTCTAGATTAGTAAATGGATCTTGTTTCTTTCGTAGTTTGAGTTTCGTTGCCCTGTTTGATTTGATTCTTTTTGCAAACCGGAGTACTTTAGTTGAACTTTCTAGTGAGATCTTCTTATTTGAGTTTTACCCGTGCATCTTTGATTGATTGCTTATGTATGCTATTGTTTGTTGCGATAGAATTCCCGGAGTGCGAAGCGTGATACAACGAGTCTTTAGGATTTGCAGATCGTCAGCAAGGCAAGTAACACATTGATCATACCCCCTTTATTACCCAGTTTTTATGCATTAGTTACAATCCTCGCACATTGCATGAGTACAATCTCTTAACATGTGGGTTTTGGGATGTAGTGGATAAGGTAGAACCTATTGCCTGTTTTATCATCAAATCCTTGGGAGTTACTTCTACGCTATGCTTATATTGCCATGCTATGCTCATAGACGTGGATTGGGTTTGAGTGTATCCATGAAAGATGTGATTTGTTAATTAATGGTTCAACTTAAGGTGGCAACTTTAATACACATATGGGTGGATTGCTTGTGGGCACCTGGAGAATCCAGTGTTGTCCTAGGATATCCTGGAGTACCTGTGTGATCATCCTACGGTCCGCCATCCAGGCTCAAAGGGATAATAAGATTATTCATGCTAGAAACTTCCGTGTGCAACCACAAGCTATTATGGGCTCTAGCATAGTTGAGTAGGTTGCAAGATCTCTTTCAGTGGTGGGCTAGCAAATGTAGGGGAAAGTAGGTGTAACCGTCCACATAGAGTAAAGAGTTAATGTTTCTGAAAGACTGTGTCTCGGTCATCCATTTCTCAAACACCATGTAGTGCGAGAAATCCAACGGAGGAGATTGAGACTTGTGGGGAAAAGTGTGCAAACCTCTGTAGAGTGTACAAACTAATCATGGTTAGCCGTGTCCCCGGTTATGGACATCTTGAGTATTTGGTACTTGAATTACTAATTTGATCTCATCACTATAAAATTAATTTGTTGGGTTGTAAATGATTACTTTAATTAGGATTGAGTTGGAGGAACCTTCTCAATGATGTTTCAACTAACATGATAGTTAAATAAAATATATTCCTTCGTTGTAGGGAAAAATTGGCTTTTCGCAATACATTATAACCATAGAGCCTCCACCAGCCATATATGCATGTAGTGATAGCATTTATCGGTTCATTGCTCTACTGTGTTATATTGCCAGAATATTCCATGTGCTGACCCGTTTCGGGCTGCAACATATCATGTTCCAGACTTTTCAGACGAGGAGTAAGGTGCGCTAGGTCGTTTGTCATGCACTCAGCTATGACATTGGAGTTGATGGACTCACTTTATCTTCCCAGCCTTCCGCTGTTATCTTATTTAGATGGTCTTAAGCCATATTTGTTGTAATAAGTTCTCTCTTGAGCCATTCGATGTAATAAGTGTGTGATTGCTACTCTGTTATAAATCATTCGAGTACTGTCTGTGTCAGCATTACCGATCCAGAGATGACACTGAAGCACAGAGACTTGACCGTCTGAGGTCGGGTTTCTACAAGATGGTATCAGAGCACACGCTGAATGTAGGACACGACCACTAAGATGAGCGATAGGTCATTCTTCTCTACTCATTTTTGACTCCTCTCCATTTTCTACTCTTTAGGATGGCGGACTCAAGGAACAAGTTTGCTCAACCGGATGAAGACACACCCTCTGGACGACACTTGAAGGAAGTCACCAGGTATTTGAACGTCGGAATACCAAGCTTCACCGGGACCTACACTGCCACACTACCAGAAGAGGAGCGTTGGATGATTTGAGTTCAAGTTCTAGGAAGGACATTCACACCAGTAACTGAGCCCATAGAGTTTTCCTTTGATGCACCAACCTGGAGTCTAGGAACGCGCATGGAAGCCCACATCACCATAGGACGCATCGGAGAAGTTTATCACAAGGAGCTTAAGGACACTATCTACAAGATATGTGGGCGCCGAGATGAGCAATGGCAGATAGTCAGCACTAGGAAGGACATGTCCATTGCAACCTTCATCCAGGAGTTAAATCATCACATTCGTCGCCAGGAGAACCAGATGTGCGCAAGCATGATAGATCTGAAGAAGTTGATGACTAGGAACATGGAGATGGAAGAGGAACTCAAGTCTACACGTGATGGATATGAAGAGGAAATGACAATACTCGTGGAGAAGAATGACGACCTAACATGGAAGCGAGGAGTTTTTATGGGAGACCCCGCGCCAGGAGGAAAAGACGGGGAACCTAAGGAAATTTGTTCTGAAGACTACATCATCATCGATGACACTGACTCCGACCCTGATGGTAGTGATGATGATTATGAAGACGAAGCTAGATCAGATATCATGGAGTCTTCTACAGATCAAAATTTCTAGTAGACCACCATATTAATAGTAGTATTCCCCCATGTATATACTAGTAGCCCGAGCACTATGACGATAGTTAGATCGATTGTATGCCCTTGATTGGTTTTGTTTTGGAGTGATATTGATTGTGTTTGTCTCATGTGCATATGGGTAGTGCTTTCTCATTAGACCTCATTCTATTCTAATCTCTCCCCTCTAAAACCATCAGATGCCTCCGAGACGTGACCCCGGATTTGCCTTCCTATCAGAGCTCACTAAGTTGATCCAGCAGCAGAATACACTAATGTAGTTGCTAGTTCAGAATCAGGGCAACAACAACAACAACAATAACAACAACAACCCTCCGCCACCACCTCTAGTTGACAACTTAGCCCATTTTCTGAGGTTACAACCGCCGGTCTTTCTAGTAGCACTGAGCCAATAGTTGTGGATGACTGGATACATAGGATTGGAAGGGAGTTAACCACTGCCGGTTGCATAGATGCGGAGAAGGTGTGTTTTGCCGCACACCAATTGGATGGACCCGCAGCCGCATGGTGGGAGAATTACGCAGCCACTTTCCCAATAGCCAATATTACTTGGGAGCAGTTTCAGCAAGCATTCCGCACTGATCATGTCTCAACTGGAGCTATGAGCATGAAGAAGCGTGAGTTCCACAACTTATGCTAGGGCAACCATACTATAGGACAGTACATGGAGGAGTTTAGCTAGCTAGCTCGTTACGCCCCGGATGACATGGCCACCGATGCCGGGAAGCAGGAGAAGTTTATGGAAGGTCTGAATGATGAGATGAGTATGTAGTTGATGGTGGCAACATTCAACAGCTACCAGGAGTTGTTAGATAAAGCTCTTATGATTGAAGGGAAGCAGCAGCAGATTGAGAGCCGCAAGAGGGAGTATGGACAAGGGAAGTACAATTAAGGAGCTCAGCAGAAACCCCGTTTCACTCCGAATCCGGGAGTATTTGAGGCCATAACCACAATGGAGGAATTCCGCATAACCACAATGGCTCTAGGAATGGAAATGGGAGTGGAGCAAGCAGTCAAAACCGCTCTAATCCTGCCACCCCCGCCAAGAAGGACCTAAGTCACATTACTTGTTGCAAGTGCAGGAAAACTGGACACTATATCACTGAGTGCCCTGAAGCGACGAACAGAAATGGCAATGGAAGCTCCGAAAAGAAGCCAAAGACTTTCAACAAAGGGACAAGTGAACCACGTGAACGTGGGGGAGGTCGAGGAGCAGCCAGATGCAGTTATCGGTAAGTTTTTGGTTAAGTCATTTACTGCAATAGTTCTTTTTGATACTGGTGCATCACATTCATACATATCAAGGGGATTCGTGGATAAGTATAAGTTGCCCACCAAAGTTCTTAAGACGCCTATGTTAGTAGGCTCACCCGGAGCAGAGTATGTGGTAAGAAGTGGATGTTTTCAGATGCAATTGACCATAGGTAGTCATGTTTTTCCCTCAGACTTGATAACTTTGGAATCACAAGGATTGGATGTGATACTTGGTATGGATTGGCTATCGAAGTATGGAGGAAACATTGATTGCTCCAGTAGGTCAATTCTACTCACTACACCGGAGGGAAAAAGGATTAAGTATGTATTCAGGCATACTCCTAAGAGTACTCACGTAAATTCCCTCATGGGAGTTGTTCAGGAAGAAGTGCCTGTAGTAAAGGATTACCCAGACGTATTTCCAGTAGAACTACCAGGCATGCCCCTAGATCGAGACATTGAGTTTTTGATAGAGTTATTGCCAGGCACCGGACCAATATCAAAGATACCATATGGGATGCCCGCAAATGATCTGGAGGAGATTAAGAAACATATTAAGGAGTTATTGGAGAAAGGTCACATTCGACGAAGTTCGTCACCATGGGGAGCCCCCGTGCTCTTGGTTGAGAAGAAGGATAAGTCTCTGAGAATGGTTGTTGATTATCGGGCATTGAATGAAGTGACGATCAAGAACAAGTACCCACTGCCGATGATCAATGATTTGTTTGACCAACTACAAGGAGCTAAAGTCTTTTCCAAGATCAATCTTCTATCAGGTTACCAGCAGCTGAAGATTCAAGAATAGGATATACATAAGACAACTTTCACCACCAGGTACGGGTTGTATGAGTGTACGGTTATGTCATTCGGATTGACTAACGCCCCTGCCTATTTCATGAGTATGATGAACAAGGTGTTCATGGAGTTCTTGGATAAATTTTTTGTGGTATTCATTGATGACATTTTGGTGTACTCGAAGAATGAAGAGGAGCATAAGGAGCATTTGCGTTTAGTTCTCGAGAAGCTCAGGGAACATCAGTTATATGCCAAGTTTAGCAAATGTGAGTTTTGGTTGAAGGAAGTTGGATTCCTTGGACATGTTATATCAGGAGAAGGTATAGCCATAGACCTTACGAAGGTTCAGTCAGTCACTGAGTGGTTGGGACCCACCTCAGTTGGAGAGATCCGCAGTTTTCTAGGACTCGCGGGATATTATTGGAGATTCACTAAGAATTTCTCTAAGATTGCAAAGCCCATGATGGAGCTGTTAAAGAAGGATACCCAGTTTAAATGGGAAGATGAATGTGAGGCAAGTATTCAGGAGTTGAAGAAACGTTTGACTACAGCCCCAGTGCTGATTCTGCCGGATATACGTAAGGATTTCCAAGTGTATTGCGACGCATCTCGTTTAGGACTTGGAGGAGTACTCATGCAAGACGGAAGAGTTGTTTCGTATGCCTCACGACAGCTTCGACCGCATGAATTGAATTATACCACACATGATTTGGAGTTAGCATCTGTAGTGCATGCACTCAAGACTTGGAGACATTTTCTTATTGGAAACCATTGTGATGTGTACATAGACCATAAGAGTTTGAAGTACATTTTCACACAGAAGGAGTTAAATCTCAGGCAAAGGAGGTGGTTGGGGATCATAAAGGATTATGGTATGAAGTTGCACTATCATCCAGGCAAGGCCAATGTCGTAGCAGATGCTCTGAGCTGGAAGAGTTACACCAATACCCTCGTGAGCGGAGGATTGCCAAAGGAGTTAGCTGAAGATCTCAGGGAGCCCCTTTTGGAGAGTCCCTAGAGGTTTTGTTGCAGCATTAGAAATTCAGTCAACATTATTGGCAAAAGTTCGAGAAGCTCAGAAGGATGATAACGAAATTGCTGAGATAAAGGAGAAGATGAGCAAAGGAAAGGCCAAAGGTTTTCGTGAGGATGAGCAAAACACCTTGTGGTTTGAGGACCGTGTTTATGTGCCCAATAATGTCGATATCACGAATTTGATACTACATGAAGCTCATGACTCGCCATACTCCATACACCATGGAAACACCAAAATGTATTTGGATTTGAAGGAGTGTTTCTGGTGGACTGGAATGAAGAAGGATATTGTTGAGTATGTAGCGGTGTGTGATGTATGTCAAAGAGTGAAGGAAGAACATCAGAAGCTAGCAGGATTACTGCAGCCTATGCCGATACCCGAATGGAAGTGGGATAAGATTGGCATGGATTTCATCACCGGATTACCCAGGACCCGATCGGGATATGATTCTATCTGGGTAGTAGTAGATCGCTTGACCAAAGTGGCTCACTTTATTCCAGTGAAAACCACCTATACAAGTGTGAAGTTGGCCAAGATATATATGACCAGGATCGTATGTCTGCATGGAGTTCCAAGGTCCATCATATCAGATAGGGGAACACGGTTCACTTCAAAGTTTTGGCACCAGCTGCACCAGACTTTGGGTACCAGACTAGAGTTTAGTACAACCTTTCATCCGCAGACAGATGGACAGACCGAGAGAGTCAATCAGATTTTGGAGGACATGTTGAGAGCTTGTGCGCTAGGTTATGGATCTAGTTGGGATGATAACTTGCCCTACATGGAGTTCTCATATAACAATAGCTACGAGGCCAGTTTGAAGATAGCACCTTTCGAAGCCTTGTACGGACGAAGGTGCAGAACATTGTTGATGTGGGATGAAGTTGGAGACCGTCAGTTGTTTGGACCGGATTTGATTAAAGAGTCAGAAGAAAAGGTTAAGCTGATTCGAGACAGACTAATGGTATCTCAATCCAGGCAGAAAAGTTATGCAGACTCTAAACGCAAGGAGTTAGTCTATGAAATCAGAGACAGGGCATATCTGCGAGTGTCACCTCTGCGAGGAGTTAAATGTTTTGGAGTTATGGGAAAGCTAGCCCCGAGATTTGTAGGGCCATACCGAGTATTGGAACGTATGGGAGAGGTTCCATACAAGTTGGAGTTACCCGAAGGACTGTCAGGAGTTGATGATGTGTTTCATGTTTCCCAGTTGAAGAAGTGCGATGCACAAATGGCCGATATTCCTCTGAGAGATACAGTGCCCCTGGAAGCAATTCAGTTGGAAAGTGATCTGAGATATGAGGATAAACCTGTCAAGGTTCTCGAGTTTGCCAGCCGACTCACTCACAGCAAAGTTATCAAATTTTGCAAAGTTCAATGGAGCCACCATACCGAGGATGAAGCCACCTGGGACACGGGCGAGCCGCCGTCGCCGCTCGGGACTCCTCTCGAGGCCGAGCCCCCCCCTCTCCATAAATAGCGTCGCCCGCACCCCCCTCGACGCCAAGTCGCCGCCGCCACCGCCCCTCGCCGCAGCGCCGCCACCCAAGTCGTGCCGCCGCTGCCGCAAACCCCGTCGCCTCGCACCGCACACTACCGCCGCCCGCCGCTGCTGCTGCTGAGCCGCGCCGCCGCAATCCCCGCGCATCGCCTCACCGTGACGCCCACGCAAGCCCGCCGGAGCCGCCGTCGTTCGCCAGATCTCGCCGAAATCGGACGCCCAGTTTTTTTGTCGGTTTTGGTAAACTGATCGGTTTTTAGAAACCCTAGATGCATTTTTTATTTTGTTCGGTTCGGTTTTCTCGGTTCAGTTATTTAGCGGACATTGTCCATTTGTTCGTTTTAATGAATTCTGTTCATCAGTTAACCGCAGACAGCGAACGTTCGTTCGTTAGCCTGTTCGTCTCGTTCTATTTTCCAGGGTTTTTCTGCGATTATTTTCAATCGTGATTTCTACCCTGATCTTCGTTTTAGTTTATCTTTTCACTCGTTTATCCAAATCAGGTGAAACAAGCGTCTAGATTTTCGTATCGAAGCCCTCTTTTTGTTTAACCAACTTGAACAAGATTTTGGTACTTTAAATTTGACTTTAGTCTAGATTAGTAAATGGATCTTATTTCTTTCGTAGTTTGAGTTTCGTTGCTCTGTTTGATTTGATTCTTTTTGCAAACCGGAGTTCTTCACTTGAAATTTCTGGTTAGATCTTCTTATTGGAGTTTTCCCCATGCATCTTTGCTTGATTGCTTATGTATGCTATTGTTTGTTGCGATAGAATTCCTAGAGTGCGAAGCGGGCTACTATGAGTCTTTAGGATTTGCAGATTGTCAGCAAGGCAAGTAACACATTGATCATACCCCTTTATTACCCAGTTTTTATGCATTAGTTGCAATCCTCACACATTGCATGATTAGGATCTCTTAACATGTGGGTTTTGGGATGTAGTGGATGAGTTAGAACCTATTACCAGTTTTATCATCAAACCCTTGGGAGTTACTTCTATGCTATGCTTATATTGCCATGCTATGCTCGTAGACGTGGATCGGGTTTGAGTGTATCCATGGCAGATGTGAGTACTTAATTAAAGGTTCAACTTAAGGGGGCAACTTTAATACACATCTGGGTGGATTGCTTGTGGGCACCTGGAGAATCCAGTGTTGTCCTAGGATATCCCGGAGTACCCGTGTGATCATCCTACAGTCCGCCACCCAGGCTCAAAGGGATCTTAATATTATTCATGCTAGAAACTTCCGTGTGCAGCCACAAGCTATTATGGGCTCTAGCATAGTTGAGCAGGTTGCATGACCTCTTTCAGTGGTGGGCTAGCAGATGTAGGGGAAAGTAGGTGTGACTATCCACCTAGAGTAAAGAGTTAATGTTTCTGAAAGAGTGTGTCTCGGTCATCCGTTTCTCAAACACCATGTAGTGCGATAAATCCAATGGAGGAGATCAAGTCTTGTGGGGAAAAGTGCACAAACCTCTGCAGAGTGTACAAACTAATCATGGTTAGCCGTGTCCCCGATTATGGACATCTTGAGTATCTGGTACTTGAATTGTTGATTTGATCTCATCACTATATAATTAATTTGATGGGTTGTAAATGATTACTTTAATTGGGATTGAGTTGGAGGAACCTTATCAATGATGTTTCAACTACCATGATAGTTAAATAAAATATATTTCTTTGTTGTAGGAAAAATTGACTTTTTGAAAAACATTATAACCATAGAGCCTCCACCAGCCATATATGCATGTAGTGATAGCATTTATCTATTTATTGCTCTACTGTGTTATATTGCCAGGATATTCCATGTGCTGAACTATTTCGGGCTGCAACATAACATGTTGCAGACTTTTCAGATGAGGAGTAAGGTGCGCTAGGTCATTTGTCATGCGCTCAGCTATGCCGTTGGAGCTGATGGACTCACTTTATCTTCCAAGCCTTCCATTGTTATCTTATTTAGATGGCCTTAAGCCATATTAATTGTAATAAGTTCTCTCTTGAGACATTCGATGTAATAAGTGTGTGATTGCTACTCTATTATAAATCCATTCGAGTACTGTGTGTCTCAGCATTACCGCTCCAGGGATAACACTAAAGCACAGAGACTTGACCGTCTGAGGTTGGGTCACTACATAGCGAACTTGAAGTAAATTCTTCTGAAATACACCAACCGCATGCGTAACCGCGACAGTCTGTTTTTGGTGCGTTCGAGAAGAGAAAATGGTTGGGTTATGTTTGAACATACGTAGTTCATGATCACTTATTTATCGTTACTAGTTTGCGACCGTTTGCGTAGTTTCTCATCTTACTCCTATACTCGTAATTTAGCCACCATACATTGCTTAGTCGCTGCTGGAACCTCACCACCTTACCCCTTCCTTACCCATTAAGCTTTGCTAGTCTTGATACCCATGGTAATGGGATTGCTGAGTCCTCGTGGCTCACAGGTTACTACACCAACAGTTGTAGGTATAGGTAATGCGATGATCATGACGCTAGAGCGATGTTTGCTTGCTTGGGAGTTCTTCTTCTTCGTTGAACTTGGGTTAGGTTCCTGGTCGGCAGCCTGGGCAAGCATGGTGGATGTCGTTTGATCTTCTGTTTGTGTTACATCTGTAGTCGGATGTTGTTCTCATGTATGTTGTTGATGTATTCATGTAGCTGAAGGAAATATGCCCTAGAGGCAATAATAAAGTTATTATTTATTTCCTTATATCATGATAAATGTTTATTATTCATGCTAGAATTGTATTAATCGGAAACATAATACATGTGTGAATACATAGACAAACAATATGTCACTAGTATGCCTCTACTTGCCTAGCTCGTTGAATCAAAGATGGTTAAGTTTCCTAGCCATAGACATGAGTTGTCATTTGATTAACGGGATCACATCATTAGAGAATGATGTGATTGACTTGACCCATTCCGTTAGCATATCACTTGATCGTTTAGTTTGTTGCTATTTCTTTCTTCATGACTTATACATGTTCCTATGACTATGAGATTATGCAACTCCCGTTTACCGAAGGAACACTTTGTGTGCTACCAAATGCCACAACGTAACTGGGTGATTATAAAGGTGCTCTACAGGTGTCTCCGAAGGTACTTGTTGGGTTGGCGTATTTCGAGATTAGGATTTTGTCACTCCGATTGTCGGAGAGGTATCTTTGGGCCCACTCGGTAATGCACATCACTATAAGCCTTGCAAGCATTGCAACTAATGAGTTAGTTGCGGGATGATGTGTTACGGAACGAGTAAAGTGACTTGCCGGTAACGAGATTGAACTAGGTACTGAGATACCGACGATCGAATCACGGGCAAGTAACATACCTGTGACAAAGGGAACAACGTATGTTGTTACGCGGTTTGATCGATAAAGATCTTCGTAGAATATGTAGGAGCCAATATGAGCATCCAGGTTCCGCTATTGGTTATTGACCGGAGACGTGTCTCGGTCATGTCTACATAGTTCTCGAACCCGTAGGGTCTGCACGCTTAAAGTTCAATGACGGTTATATTACGAGTTTATGTGTTTTGATGTACCGAAGGAGTTCGGGGTCCCGGATGAGATCGGGGACATGACGAGGAGTCTCGAAATGGTCGAGACGTAAAGATCGATATATTGGACGACTATATTCGGACATCGGAAAGGTTCCGAGTGATTGGGGTATTTTCGGGAGTACCAGTGAGTTACGGGAATTCGTATTGGGCCTTAATGGGCCATACGGGAAAGGAGAGAAAGGCCTCAAAGGGTGGTCGCACCCCTCTCCATGGGCTGGTCCAAATTGGACTAGGGAGGGGGGGCGCCCCCTTCCTTCCTTCTCCTTTTCCCTTCCCTTTGCTTCCCTCCTACTCCTACTACTTGGAAGGGCTCCTAGTTCTACTAGGAAAGGGGGAATCCTACTCCCGGTGGGAGTAGGACTCCCCTAGGGCGCGCCATAGAGAGGGCCGGCCCTCCCCCTCCTCCACTCCTTTATATACGGGGGCAGGGGGCACCCCAAAGACACAACAATTGATCTCTTGATCTCTTAGCCATGTGCGGTGCCCCCCCACCATAATCCACCTCGGTCATATCGTAGTGGTGCTTAGGCGAAGCCCTGCGTCGTTAGAACATCATCATCGTCACCACGCCGTCGTGCGGACGAAACTCTCCCTCAACACTCGACTGGATCGGAGTTCAAGGGACGTCATCAAGTTGAACGTGTGCAGAACTCGGAGGTGACGTGCGTTCAGTACTTGATCGGTCGGATCGTGAAGACGAACGACTACATCAACCGCGTTGTGCTAACGCTTCCGCTTTCGGTCTATGAGGGTATGTGGACAACACTCTCCCCTCTCGTTGCTATGCATCACCATGATCTTGCGTGTGCGTAGGAAATTTTTGAAATTACTACGTTCCCCAACAGTGGCATTGTATGCCTTTTGTATGTATCCCAACTATTATGTAATGGTACGATGTAATGATATCCACCTTGCAAAATCGTCTCCTATATGCGCTTCTAACCTTGGTGGGACCTTCAAGTTCCTTTAGGATAGAGTCGCATATTGGGCGTGAAAACCTTGGAACCCCCAACTGGCAACTCACCACTTAACCGAAGCTGCTTCCGCGACTGGCTTGCCATTGCTCTAGATCTCCTTTACGGCCATCATGGTCCACCGCACCGGATTTGCTTAACCGGCTCCCTCGGCCACCATAGTGCAGGCCCTTCACTGACTCCTTCGTCTGCCCTATCACTGGCCCTTCATACAAGCCTCGTCCACCGCAATATATCCGCCTCACCGAAAGCACTGTACACCACGCCCGCCGATGCCTTCGTCCACCGCATCGGACTCGCTCCACGGATGCCATATTCAACTCCACCAACCCTGCTTTACTGACGCCGCAGCCTCATCAGGTTATTTCGATTTGTACTCCTTCGGTTTTTCTCTTCTTTATCATGCAACTGTTCACTTACCACAAATGAGCTTTCTTGTATGTCGACAGGCGCCGGAACCGAACCATCGGAGCCGCTTCAGCGACGGTGACAACCGACCCAAACTCAACCGCAACATGGGCACCATCGACGATCCTTAGCTATCAAGTATGACAATGATACCCATACGCCGCCGAGAATTAGGTACTATTATCCAACGACTGGCGCCTACATTCACTTTCTTAGCATAACCACCGTACCTTTGAATTTCTTCAGGGCATCATTCGATTTTTCATGAGACGCGTTATTCTGCTTGCACCTATAGCGCCATACTTCTGGCAGTGAACATGTTACATGTGCTAAATTATATACCAGTGCACATATAGTTAATATGCTTTAGTTTTGTCCTAAGTATTACTGTACTTCCTAGATATCACTTCCTACTATTTTACTTCTTGCATGCTATATTTATGATAATGGTGTTGTTATGATGCCACTTGTTAGTTCCACCAGACTGCTTCATGTTCTCTATGCTTAATTACACATCAGCAAACTAGCATGTGGTTCCGCTGCTTTCTGTTCGTTTTACCCCACATTTTCTGATTCTAGCTATTACATAACTGCTCCGAGCCTCTGTTCA
Organism: Triticum dicoccoides; assembly: GCF_002162155.2. Classification (NCBI taxonomy): domain Eukaryota; kingdom Viridiplantae; phylum Streptophyta; class Magnoliopsida; order Poales; family Poaceae; genus Triticum; species Triticum dicoccoides. The sequence continues at coordinate 255,394,819 of NC_041390.1, read as the reverse complement.
TTACTTTTTTGTGTGTTCGTAGTTTATATGAGGCCACACTGTTAAGTGCTTTCTCAGATTATTTCAACTGCTTAGATGCCTTGGCAACTTAATTATAGCGGTGGTACACTCCCCTTCAACTAGGGATGTCAACTGGGTCCCGTTTAATCCTGATTAAAGTCCGCTAGTGGTATGATAGTTCAAAAAAGTTTTTCCCTTTTTCAGGAAAATGAACTAGGGAGCTAGCAAAAACTAACTAGATGGGACTGGCGGATGTCATTTATTTGCCACTTACATCCCTAGTTTCATCTTACCATTTTAATTTATTTTCGGCTGATGCTGCTTCGAACCATTTAAATATAGCTTGCCATGCTCGGCAATAATTCATATGTCGTTTACCATGTAAGCTTAGTGTCTGGATCATGTGATAACTATCTCTTACTTATGTCCAGCAGAAACCTTTCAGATGTCGTTCACACTAGAATACAATGTACAACCCCAGAATCTATTTGTGGAAGTAGTGCGCCATCCATGTTACTAGATGGTAGCAGTTCATAGGCAACACCGTTGGAGAGTAGACTGAGCATAGATATTATAGTTCTTGAGGCTCTACTAGAGGCAAAAAGAGATGTTGTGGCTACCATGAATGAGGTAATCTTGATCTTGAGGCTGGAAATTATGCAATTAGCTGCGCATTATACCTTGCCGTTGCCCCTCCTATGACCGCCTCATCCATGGCAACATGATTTATCCCCCGACTCAGCCGTCTGCCGTTTCAAGTCTTCTTCCCCACCGCCGATAGCCATCACACCCGTAGCACCCTCAACGTATCAGCAGGGGCCTACACGACATCGCAAGAGAGGTGGTACTCTTCCATTTGTGCTTAAGTTATTAGTATCACCCGGAAAATAGATCGTAAATTGTTTACTATACTTTTCTTGTCCGTACCAAATCGTAGTGGCTAGTTCAAAGCAAACATTGGTTGCGAAGTAGCTTTGTCCGGTTTGCACCTTCAGATCCGCCATGGCACGGTCACTATACTCGTAAAGCTTATGGTTTCCCCCCTTTATATTCACTACCATCATCCTAGGTGCTTTGGGTCGTGCTAGCACTGCTCCTCGAGACCTCAACCCATCAGGAGAAACAACATGCCACTCATAATTCCAAAGCTTAGGTGTTGAAATACGAATCTGATATGATGGTCATATCACTAAAACAGAGAACGTTTAATTGGTAACCTAATGTCCTATATACATCTCGAAAAGCATGTGCGCCACCCACTAGTCCAGCTAGTTCCACTTTCCTGATTTTTCTCTTGATGCTTAGGGTTTTCCCGTTTTATCTACTCTACTATGATCTGCGTAGGTGCTTTCTGTCATACTAGCATTACTGCACCCTTCAAGCTAAACAACACCACACTCAAAATTCCAAAGCTTAGTTGTTCAAATATGATTGTGATATGATACTGATATTAGTTAATAGATACATTTAATTGGTTAGCTAAAGGTCCCACTTGAGTTTCCAAATGCATGTCGCGACATATAGAGAGACAACAGAATTGCATTTCTTTGTCACTTGTTGACTATACTTTCTTCTCCATACCAAGTCTTAGTTGTTATTTCAAAGCAAACATCGGTTGCTAACTACTCTTTGCGCGGTTTGCAGCTTCAGATCTGCCATCCCACTACCATGGTCAACACTATACTCATCATGCTTACGGTTTCCTCATTTTACAATGACCACGATCAGCCTACGTGGTTCGTGTCATGATAGCATTGCTCCACCCGTCGAGCTAAACAAGCTTAGTTGTACAAATTCAAATCTGATATTATGCTAATATTAGTAAAACTGAGAGATGTTTAATTGGTCAGCTAAATGTTCCTACTTTAGTTTTGAAATGCATGTGAGCCACATATGGAGAGACCAGAAGGAATAGTATTTCTCTCTGCGCTCTGGTTCTTCATTGGTGGGCAACCAACATTGTATAGAAAGACTTGTAATATCTTCAATCTACTTGCTCTTCTTCTCTTCTTTACGATGATCCTCTTCTCTTCTTTAATAAGTATGTTACTTGTTGGGAAGAGTAGTAGAGACATTTGCGGTTGACTGGTCAGGTCGAGTTGTTCTCCCTTATTATATTTTGAATCTGTCATGCCAGGTCGACTTGTTCTTCTTTACTATGTTGAAGCTGTCATCTGCGAAGTATCATCACTTCTGGAGCTCTCATATTTTGAGTAGTAGGCCACATTATATTAATGCACACACCAAATTACAGCATTAATGGCATATCTCATAAGAATTGCAGAGATAGCACAAAGGGGTTTACAAGGAGGCAGTATTGGATTAGAATCACTTCTGCATTACAAAGATAATCTCACTTTTTTTATGTTTTCATGCATGTTAGTTATTGAACATTATCAAAATGAATATGAGAATGGGCGCACGAGAGGAATATTGCAGAACAATCCACTGGCTAACAAACTTGGCACGGTGGAGGATGACCTATCTTATTCACCCATCAAGTTGCTTGCACTAACTTGGCAAGGTTGTATTGGTCGCACAAATTTTGCATCTGACCTCTTGCATTACTTCTACTTTGTTACACCATCTGCTTAGTTTAAGCAACATATATGAGTATATGCCATACCTATCCATTTTCTGTACCTATTCCATGTGTCGTCATACTATGTTTTTCTAGTCAAATGTTGTTCTTTCGTAATAGATGTCCAAAGGAAGACGGTGAGTGCAGATCATCAAGGAGTAAAAACTAGGTATTTGGAAAAGGTAGTGATAGCTGTTAAATCAGATAGATTAGCAGCCACAAAAAACACAGGCCCAACTATACCACACCTTACCCCTACTCCACTGGCCAAACCCCTATTAGAACTGCTGAGAGCCCAGCATCAAGTATTGTCTATGATATCAATTCAAAATTTGAATTCCTAAATTTCTGCAAGTGCCTTACCTTCTCTCTTGTATGAAATCTAATTTCAGATGAATCTCCTTGCTCAAAGGATCATAGGATCTCACAACAATACTGGGCTCTACATTGCTGTTTGATTATGTAGCATCACTGTAAATGTTCGCTTCTTTATCCTCCCTTTGCTTGAAATTATAAGATATATATTTAATCTTAGATAAATGTAGAATTAATACAATGGTTATGCAGTTTTGGATTGCTCATGTAAGTACATGTTTTCATGTAATCCCTCTATATTGAATTAATTGTTGATCAATTGGATGTATTTAGAACTTAATAGTGGTAGATACATCCATTTGAGCGACAACTAATAACGGATGGTGGTGGTATTACTGTACTTGCATCGCGAGATAGTTGATTGTCTAGCATTACTCTCCATCTTAAATGCCCTGCCCTCCACTTTCTCCAAATTATCATATCTACATTTACTCTTACTAAAATGTTGAATAAAGCCAATGCCACTACAAAGTCGATGTCTGCATTCCTCTTGTCAGTACCTTTTGCCTTGTAATGTTGTACTTAATTAATTGCTATTTGATTATGTATCATCAGTCTGCACCTAAGCTTTATTATCCTCTGTTTCTTTCAATATTATTTGATCTATATTTACTTTTCATAAAATGTAGAATAATGGCAGCGCTTATAAAGAATTTTCTTTGGGGAATTTATTGGATTATCCTTCCATCAACATGGAGAAGAGCTTTGTCCAGCCCATGTTAACATGTAATGTAAGTTCATCCTTCTCAAGCCTTCAAACTTTGTTCTAGTATAGATTTGGACAGGCATCATTTCCTCCACTTCTGTTTACTTTGCTGTTTACATATGATTGGATGTTTGCAACAACTACCAGTTTTAAATTGTAGTTGTAAAAACATGTTCCTTATGCAGAACAGATCCATTTATTTGCTTATATAATTGTGAAACCAGTTACGTGTCTCCTTGCTTCCCTTTCAGAGTCGTATCTCTTATGCCAGGAAAAACTTTAGTGAAGATAGTGAGCCAAACCATCGCGAGGACAGCGAGATGACCCCAAGGTCCTGTCTTGATGAAGAAAGTGAGTTGAAGCTACTCACCAGCAGGTGTGAGACAACCTCTGTGCAGTCGCTGACTCAATCAGTTCAACTTCTTCAATCTCAAGTTAAAGCGGATAGGCTTGCTTCAGCTTAGCTCTGACTTGAAGTCAAAGATGCACTGAAGATGTCAGAGTACTGCCTTGCACACTATCATGCCATACAACTAGGGATGGAGCATCTATCGTTGACACAACTGAGGTCTCATCAGCTTGTTCGGCTGCTTGTGGGGCACGTCCTATCCAGGCCTAGTGCTTTCTAAAGTGCTCTCAGTTTTGTATATTCTTTTGTCGACACGTTTATATGCACTAGTGGTGACCTTTGATGCCCAGTGTATGAAATCTGCAGTCACGTTGTGCTTTATTATCACTGGTAGAGAACTTTGATTCCCAGTGGATGTAATATGTCGTAATTTCTTTATTGTATAGTCTAGGTTTATTCTTTGGTCGGTATGCTGTAATTTACGCCGGAAGGTTCAGTGGATCTCAGTTTTCTTGGTCTTCAGGTCGGCCTGTTACTCATATGGGCCAAAACGTGGGCCTATAATCATCTTGGGCCATTAGCAGGTCTAAACCTATAGTAGTTTCCTGCCTTTAACAGGCCGAGTAAAGTTCTAGCCAGCTGGGCCAGAGAATACCATGGGCTTTTAACAGGCTAAAACCTAGATTGGGCTAGCGTTGAGCCGAAAAATTCACAGGCCAATACAAGCCGAAACTGCCTAAGGCCCATGTTGGGCCCATGTAGGACGAGCAGTTAACATGCCAAAATATATATCGGGCATGTTTGGCCCGATAAAATTATGGGCTTTAAGCAGGCCGGTATCCATGCGTGCCATTGGCCTAAAAGTGTCATGGGCCATTATCAGATGGGCTGTAAGGAGGCCGGATTCAACACATGCTGTAATTAGGCCCAACTATTACATGGGCCATTAACAGGCCGATAGGCTAGTTGGGCTAGAATTTATCCACGAAGACTAGGGCCGTTAAGAGGCATAAAGTTACTTCGAACAAGAAATAGCCCAGTTTCTGCATGGGCCGTTAAATGGTGTAAAGTTAAATAGGGCCGATAACATCCTAGATGCACCATGGGCCGCTAACAGGCCGAAACTATTATCGGGCCGAACTGGGCAATAGGCATTTAATAGGATGAAATACACACCTGTGTTAGAATGGGCCCAAAATAACAGTGGCCTGTTAACGGGCATGATCCAATATGGGCCGTAATTTGGCCCAAAACATGGCAGGCTGTGAATGGGCCTGATCTGGTATGGGCCACAATTTGACCCAAAACATGGCAGGCTGTTAACGGGCCAGCCCACTAGTGTATGATAAAACATGGTGGGCCTTAAGCTGGGCCGACCTTTTCACCGGAATGGGCCTCTGTTGGACCATGCCACATGTTGACGTATCATAGGCGCCTCTTGTCCAATAACTGGATGACATCTGTCCCAACGGTGAGCCAACACGTGTTTCGTCCGGCCAATGAGAATTTTACATGTGGAAAATCCCCATTGGTCCGGGCTGTTAACGGGTTATCAGGTCTAAAATGGGACCCGATAGCTTAACGGCGACCCGTTATGGTCGATGCCACGTGTCGGTCACCCTTGATGAAAGCACTTCTATGAAGCGCGATTTATCGTCATGGAAGTGGACACTTCCGTGATGATAATTTTGGTAATGTCACGGAACACTTCTATGACAGCACATGTATGACTATCTTGATTATGTCTTAAAATCGTCATGGATGTACATGCATCATAGAAAACATGACCTACTGTGAGAAACATGTATCATCATGGAAGTGTATTTCTTTTGTAGTGACTAGTACTGTGTGTTAGATGAAAAAAAAACAATCAAGATCAAGAAAAATATCGTCAAGAAGAGATATTACCTAGACTTGCTTAATGAGGGATCCTAGAGAGGGGGCCTTGGACAGGGCGATGGCCTTGAGCTTGTCTGCGGTAGTCTCGGCGGGCTGCTTGCGCTTCTTCGTACCCTGAGCCTCGACGGTTTTGGCTAGATCCATAGACATCACTTCGGCCAGTGCTCCATGGTCCATCAAGAAACTGTCAAATAGAAATATAAGAAAATAAACCATAATCACAAACCCAAAAGAAGAACAGAGAGGGAGTTATAGGACTAGTCTCGGGGTTGCAAGACCGGGCCTTGGCCAGAATCAACACCATTGATGCACTCACCTTTCCTTCTTTGGGAGAGAAGAACAATGGAAGAAGAAGGTCGGGGTTTCCATGAAGAAATGAGGAACAAGATGGTGGAGAAGTGAGTTGGTGTTTTCTTAAAGAGAGGAAGATGAGGGAGAAGAGTGAAATGATGGTTGCTTTATCTGTCCAACTTACTACTAGAAAGTTGGGGTTTTGTGATTTGACAGCTCATTGGGCATTACTGCGGTGCTTCGATTTGGATAGTCTACCGTGCAGTTGGGCACTCTAGTACAAAGTAATTTAGTGCATGGCTAGTGGTCCCCGATGCTGGATGTCCCACACATCAGAGAAAGTGAGTAGAAAGGTTCTCGACGACTGTCGAGGAGGATCCACACGGTAGCGCGTGTCCACTACTTCGAAAGAAAAAAATGATTACAACAAGCGTTTCCACTCTTACGACGGAGGAGTACGAAACACGGCAACCACTTGAACTTACACAGTGCTCCTGCTACTAGGCATGTGCAGTGGTTCATATGTCAGTAGTACATAATCTTGTTGCTAGCCAAGTAAGATATGACGATAACAAATGATGTTGTGCACATGTCAACTAAAGGAACAGTAATGTTACATACCCCTTTTGTGACTCTCCGGTCAAGAATGAATGGTGAGATTAATGTTAACAGAATTAGGTCTACAGCGCACGAAGACTACGGTGGTAGAGTACACCATGGAACATGAACCATATGAAGCATGGATCAATATTAGGTAGGGTGCGTGAAGGGTGCACTGGTTGGGAGCAAAAGTTCCCTTCTCGACCCACTTCTGGGTGTTTGGCAGAGTGCATGAAGGGTGCATGAGAACACACTAGTAGATTAACACAAATACACTAGGAACATGCATGAAGAGGGGTACTGAGATGAGCATGCACAAAGAGGGAACAACTATATTGAGATGAGAATACAACCAAACACACCCACACGCTTTGTGCTACAGTGACTGATCTGCACCAACTGAGTCTGATCTAATGGTCATGTTGCACTGAGACATGCACATGCCCATGCAGAGGATGCCTAAACACCACCGAAGTCCCTCTGCTTCTCGAGGCACATGACGTTGGTGATGCAGGGTGCCAGTGCCCGCAGAGCCCAGAGCCCGCTCCCGGTCGACGGGAGCCAGCTCGTCAAAGATGGCATCCAATGGCAAGAATGGATTTCGATGATGGAGCCCTGAGAGGATTTGCCCAGCAACGGCGACGGTAGCCCGCAACCCCTCCTCGTCCAGCTCCGCCCCACAGTCGCGCGGAGACGGCTCAGCTCCTCAGAGATATAGGTGAAGAAGGAGACCAGGTCAAAAAGTCATAGCTCATTGAAGTCGATGGGGTGGTCGAACGGGTTTATCTCGATGCCCAGCATGGTCGCGCAGGCATGATGGTAGGCATCGTGCAGCCTCAACACGTCATGGTCCACCAAGTGGTTGAGGCGATCCTGGACCTTGTCACGATCGGCCCGCTCATGCTCCAACCGGCTCGCCTGACCGCCTATCGCATCTTCTGCTTTTTGTAGCAACGCCGCCAACGCCTCGAGCATCTTTGTGCTGGACGCCTGACACTTTCGAAGCTCAGTGAACTACCGCATATAAAGGAGGAGCATGGAACTCCTCCCCTCCTTGAGCTCACGGAGCTCCACATCCTTGGCCCTGAGCTCCGCATCCTTGGCCTGGAGCTCCTGTGTCAGGCGCCTCCCCTCAGACTCTGTGATCTAATGCACCACCAAGGAACCAGGTAGAAGCAGTGGGGAGAGGAAGCAAAGGGGGAAAACAGCTGAAAGGCAATGCAATCTATGGGAAGGTGGAGGGAGCCAGCCAAGGAGTGGGGTGAATCTTTTGGCTTTCACCATGGGAAAACACTAGTCGATGACTTGTCACATCAGGGAGTAGTGGTTTTACAGGCGGAGTCATCATGACTAATTGCTGTTGAGCCTACTCCCGTCAATCAAAAAACTAAAAAACCTGTCGCGCCTGCTGCACGCAAAGACTACAACAACGCCGTGGTGGATATTTAAATTTACCTGCTGGCAAGGAGATAGAAAAAGGGGTGAAAAAACAAATGTGTCGGCCTAGCTAATCGGTCACACTAGCCCAACTAGCTAGACACTGTGCTTCACTGATGTACTCGGTGGGAAAGGTGGTCTTTTGTGATTTGATCACTCTTTTACTTGCTTCAGTGCTACGACCGAAGAGGACCCGGAAAATGTGTGGTAGGGCCTCCCACGTCTCGGCAAGGAAGAAAATATGTGTGCACCACCCGGGAGGACCCAAAAACCGCGCGGTAGGGTCTGCCACATCTTGGCATGGAGGAAAAATGTGCATGTAAAAATATACTGTATCAGACGTATGATGTTTGCTTGAACTACATTGGTATTTCCCCAAAGAGGAAGGGATGACGCAGCACAACAAAGGTAGGTATTTCCCTAAGTGATGAGATCAAGGTTATCGAACCAGTAGGAGAACCACGCAACACCATGTAAACAGCTCATGCACACAAAGAACAAATACTTGCAACCCGACGTAAGAGAGGGGTTGTCACGGGTAAAAAGATAGGTAAAATTGTAGTAGATTGGATAAATAGATCTCGCGGGAACGTGAGATAAAATAATGAATAAAAATTGCAGCAAGGTATTTTTGTGTTTTTGGATTAATAGATCTGAAAATAAAAATAGATCACAGAGGCAAATATAATAAAGAAGAGACCCCAGGGCCGTAGGTTTCACTAGTGGCTTCTCTTGAGAAAAATAGCAAACGATGGGTAAACAAATTACTATTGGGCAATTGATAGAACTTCAAATAATCCTGACGGTATCTAGGCAATGATCATTATATAGGCATCACGTCCAAGATTAGTAGACCGACTCATGCCTACATCTACTACTATTACTCCACACATCGACCGCTATCCAGCATGCATATAGTGTATTAAGTTCATGGAGTAATGGAGTAATGCAATAAGAACGATGACGTGATGTAGACAAGATCTATTTATGTAGAAATAGACCCCATCTTGTTATCCTTAACAACAACAATACATACGTGTCGGTTCCCCTTCTGTTACTGGGATCAAGCATCGTAAGATCAAACCCATCACAAAGCACCTCTTCCTATTGCAAGATAAATAGATCAAGTTGGCCAAACAAGACCCAAATGTCAGAGAAGAAATACAAGGCTATAAGTAATCATGCATATAAGAAATCAAAAGACTCAAATAACTTTCATGGATAAAAACATAGATCTGATCATAAACTCAATGTTCATCGGATCCCAACAAACACACCGCAAAAGGAGTTACATCATATGGATCTCCAAGACACCATTGTATTGAGAATCAAAAGAGGAAGAGGAAGCCATCTAGCTACTAACTAAGGACCCTAAGGTCTACAAAAGACTACTTACACATCATCGGAGAGGCACCAGTGAGGATGATGAACTCCTCCGTGATGGTGTCTAGATTGGATCTGGTGTTTCTGGAACTTGTTGCGGCTGGAATTGATTTTCGCCGACTCCCCTAGGGTTTTTGGAATATTGGGGTATTTATAGAGCAAAGATGTGATGCACAACCCACCTAGACCGAGGTGGGCACAACCCACCTAGGAGCGCCCTGGTGGGTTGTGCCCCCCTCGGGGTAGCCCCCAGGTGCTTCTCTGGCCCATTGGGTGTCTTGTGGTCCATAAAAAATCCACAAAAAGTTTCGCTGCGTTTGGACTCCGTTTGGTACTGATTTTCTGCTATGTAAAAAAAGAAAAAATAGCAACTGGCACTTGGCACTATGTCAATAGGTTCGTACCAAAAATGATACAAAATGATTGTAAAACATCCAAGAATGATAATATAACAACATGGAACAATCAAAAATTATAGATACGTTGGAGACGTATCAGCATCCCCAAGCTTAATTCATGCTCGTCCTCGAGTAGGTAAATGATAAAAACACAATTTTTGATGTGGAATGTTGCCTAACATGTTCATCACATATTCTTTCTTTTGTAGCACAGACATTTTGGACTTCTATATGATTCAGAGCAATAGTCTAGTTTTGACATGAAGACTTTAATACTCAAGCATATCAACAAGCAACCATGTCTTTCAAAATATCAATGGTAAAGCAAGTTATCCCTAGCCCATTATGCTCAATCATTGATCCATTCATGAAACACACTCGCATATTAGCTACACCCAATGCTCAATTACAATCATAGTGCCCATTAGTAGGTGCTTTATAAGAAAAGATGGAGACTCAAGTAAAAATAAAAATTACATAAGGTAAATAGAAAGGCCCTTCGAAGTGGGAAGTAGAGATTTGTATAGGTGCTAGAGCTCAAAGCAAAAAAAGATAGAGATAAAACATTTTGGGTGGCATGCTTTTCCTATCAACGATAATGATTGAGTAGTTCCCAATACTTTACATGATAGATATATCATAGGCGGTTCCCAAACAGAAAATAAAGTTTATTCCATTTTCCACCATACTTTCACTTTCCATGGCTAACCGTATCCACGGGTGCCTTCCATACCAACACTTACCAAGGAATTTATTTTTTGACAACATAAAATAAATTCATTTTTCATTTTAGGACTGGGCATCCCTAATACCTTTGTCGTACTCTCGTGCAATGACAAGTGAATAAACACTCGTCTTGAGAATAACACATCTAGCATGGAAATATATCAGCCACCCCCTACCGTTTCATGAGCGGTACGAGCACACAAAAGAGAAGTTTATTCTGAAAATTAGAGATGGCACATACAAATTTGCTTAGACCGGCAGAAGAATACTGCATATAGGTAGGTATTGTGGACTCATGTGTCAAAATTGTTTTAAAGAATTTTGGATTTACAAGTAGTGATCATACTTAGTGCAAAATGAAGGCTAGCAAAAGATTGAGAAGTGACCAACCAAGAAACGAAAAATCTCATAAGAGAGCATTAAGATAATGAACACTGAGTAATGCACCACAAGTATGATGCAATTTCATTGCATAACTGTTGACTTTCGTGCTTGCATAGGGAATCACAAACCTTAAGACGAATATTCTTACGAAAGCATAATTACTCATCAACATGACTCACATACTATACCAACATATCTTAAAACTATTACAAGGGATCAAGTTTATTTTGTCCAATGATCATCAAGAAAGTTTTTATTATATCCTCCTTGTATATCTATCAGCTTGGGACTAGTTTCATATGTTGCTTTTGATAGCTCAAACAAATCTAAGTGAAGAACATGAGCATACAAATTTTCTTCTCTCAAAATAATTTAAGTGAAGCAAGAGAGAATTTATTAAAATATTTACTAAATCTCAAATAAATATAAGTGAAGTATGAGAGCATTTCTCCAAAAATACTAAAGCACACTGTGTTCAAAAAGATATAAGTGAAGCACTAGAGCAATTCCATAGCTCATAAATATTTAAGTGAAGCATAGAGAGCAATTGTAACAAGTCATGGCATAATTTTGGCTCTCTCAAATAGGTGTGTCCAGCAAGGATTCATGACTAAGAACATAAAGGAAAACAAGCAAAGACTCATACCATACAAGACGCTCCAAGAAAAAGTCATAATATGTGACGAATAAAAATATAGTTTCAAGTAAAATACCGATGGTTGTTAGAAGAAAGAGGGGATGCTAGTCAGGGGCATCCCAAAGCTTAGTTCCTTGATAACTCTTGAATATTTTCTTGGGGTGCCTTGGGCATCCCTAAGCTTAGCTTTTTGCTAATCCTTATTACCGTACTATAAAGGAAAACAAGCAAAGACTCATACCATACATTCGTCCTTTGTAAAGTCACACAAAACTCAACAAAATCTTTGTGAGATCTGTTAGTATAAGAAAGCAAATCACTACTATAAGTATTGTTGCAAACCCATTAATATTTTATTTTTGCATTATATCTACTATATTCTAACTTTTCTATGGAAAAAACTCTTCAAAGAAAACCATAGAATCATCAAAACAAGCACAGAACGCAAAGGAAAACGGAATTTTTCAAAAATAGAACAGTCTGTGCCAATATGGAGATTTCGAATACTACTGTAACTCTAAAAATTCTGAAAAATTAGGACAACACGAGAAATTTGTATATTAATGTTTTTCAGAGACAATTAGTATTTTATAGCACTTTTGTTAAAAATGAAAATTATTTTCCTCGGTGCAAAAGTTTAGGTTTTTCAGCAAGATCAAATCAACTATCACCCATCAAGATCCTAAAGGGTTTACTTGGCACAAAAACTAATTAAAACACAAAAGACACAATCATAATAGTAGCGTAATTGTGCAAACACTCAAGAATAGTAAGAAAAAGACAAAAATAAATTTTATTCATTGGATGGCCTCCCAACAAGCGCTATTGTTTTACGCCCCTAGCTAGGTACAATGCGGAGGATCTAAGTGTTGTCATCATTAGTCTTTGCCACTTTAGTAAGGGCTTTTTGAAATCCGGGAGGCTCTCTGCACTTCCCTCAATTTTCCGAAAAATAAACCATCTTGAGATCTAAGGTATCCAACCGTTTATTGCAAACGGTAATCAAAGTATTCAAGTGATTGATACTACCATTAAGATGTTTCAGAGGTTCATTATATTTTTGCAGTTCAACCATATGTTTGTGAAAATCACCAAGTTTGTTCAAAATTTGAACTCCATCTGGCGTGAAAGAAATCCCTTCTTTTGAGGTGGAACCCCCAAAATTCCTTCTAAGATTTTATAGGCAACATTAGAATCAAGCTTAATAAAATTCCCTTCAGCAGCAAAATCTAAGAGTTGCCTCTGATGCAAAGCCAATCCTATGTAAAACTTACGAAGCAAAATCTTTACATCTACCTTTAGGTTGCAAACACAATAGGATTCCATTAACCTATACCAAGCATCTTTCAAATTTTCTCCTTGCCGTTTCTTGAAGTATAAAACTTCAAAATCTGATGGCAAAGGAGGAGTAGTCAAGCTAGCCATTATGACTAGAAAGCAAGAACGGGGATAGATCCGGTAAGAAAATGTTGAATGAAAAAGAGGGCGAATAAAACGACAAATTTTTGTGAAGTGAGGGAGAGGAAAACGAGAGGAAAATGGAAAATAATGTAAATTGCAAGGAGATGAGATTTGTGATTAGGAACCTGGTAGATGTTGACGATGTCTCCCCGACAACGGCGCCAGAAATTCCTTTTGGTGTTTGCTAAACTCCATCAGTATTTCCCCAAAGAGGAAGGGATGATGTAGCATAGCAATGGTAGGTATTTCCCTCAGTGATGAGACCAAGGTTATCGAACCAGTAGGAGAACCACGGAACACCACGAAACAACTCCTGCACACAAAGAACAAATACTTGCAACCCGACGTAAGAGAGGGGTTGTCAATTCCTCATGGGTAAAAGGATAGGTAAAATTGTAGTAGATTGGATAAATATATCTCGCGGGAACGCGAGATAAAATAAATAAATAAAAATTGCAAGAAGGTATTTTAGAGTTTTTGGATTAAAAGATCTGGAAATAAAAGAAAATAAAAATAGATCGTAGAGGCAAATATAATAATGAAGAGACCCGAGGGACGTAGGTTTCACTAGTGGCTTCTCTCGAGAAAAAATAGAAAAATGGTGGGTAAAAAAATTACTGTTGGGCAATTGATAGAACTTCAAATAATCATGATGATTATTATATAGGCATCACGTCCAAGATAAGTAGACCGACTCCTGCCTGCATCTACTACTATTAGTCCACACATCGACCGCTATCCAGCATGCATCCAGTGTATTAAGTTCATGGAGAAACGGAGGAATGCACTAAGAATGATGACATGATGTAGACAAGATCTATTTACGTAGAAATGGACCCCATCTTGTTATTCTAACATCCCAATTTTCAATTTGGATGTTAATCATTAGGTCATCATATGCATCCATATTTTGAGCATTTTTGAATTTTCTTTATTTAGACCTTTTCATCCAAGAGACTTTAAGCAACTCAAGGACCATTTGAGTGAGTTGGAGGTTTTCACAAAATTCCATTTTTGAATTTTCAAAATTGGTAATTTGGATCAAGGTGATTTTTATTTGAAATTATTTTTCAAATTATTGCAAAATAAATAAAACAATGAGAGAAGACAATATGACTTCTTCAAAACAACGAGGAAATAATGGAAATTTAATCTGAATAAAAATATATTTTTATTTGAATTTAATTTGAGATTTTTATTTGGTTAAATTAGGGAAATTTTGCATTTTAAAAAAATTGTATTTTAGCCTAGAAAAATGTTCACGTGGTCCTAAATTTTAGGAAAGGCCCGTGAAAATTATTTTTTGGAATTTTAGGATTTTTAAATATTTTATTTTGGATTTTTTTCTCTATGGAGGAATTATTTAAAAAACATTCTTCGGACCGAACTGGGCCAAAGGCCCGGTTGCCGCTGCCTTCCCCGTCGTGACCAATCCGGACTCCGACGTAGTCCGATCGGTCGCCGCCTCGCCATCGCCCCCTTGCCCAAGTCGGCAACCCCCCTCTTTAAATAGCCACCTACCGCGCCGCCCTGTCCTGCCAAGTCACCGCCGCCCCAAGCCGCGCTGCCCCGAGCCGCCCCGTCGCCGCTGTCGCTGTCGTCGCCGCGCTGCCGCCCCGTCGCATGTTGCCACATCGCCGCCCGCACCGCTACCTGCCATAGCCGGAGCCCGCCGTCGCTGGTCTTTTTCCCCGAACCGGTATAATACCGCTAAAGCCCGCCCGGTTTCTTAATTAGCTAGGTTTTATTTTAGATCAGTTTATTTATTAGGTTAAGTATTTAGTGAACGTTCACCCGATTTGTTATGTTAACGAACGAATTCATTCGTTAGTCTCTATTAGCGGACGTTCGTCCGATAGATTTTTCTTTTTAGTTTAATTTTCAGCCAGGGACCTATCTGTAATTACATTCATCGCAGATTAGTCCCCGATCTTTAAACGATCACTACTTTTTGCTCGATTATCCATATCTAGTGAAACCAATGCCAAAATCTTCGTTCGTTACCCTCTATTCAGATAAATAACTCAAACATGATTTTGAAAAAATTTAAATTTGGTTTCAAGAAGGTTTGAATTTGAACTTCTTTTGATCGTAGTTTGAGTTTCATAACTCCGATTTGACTAATTCTTTTTGCAAATTGAAGCTATTCACTTGAACTTTCTGTTTAGATCTTTTCTTTTGGTTTTACCTTTGCATCTTATGCTTGAGTTCTTATGTATGCTATTGTTTGTTCACGATAGAGTATCCGGAGTGCAAGGCTTGCTACTACGAATCTCTAGGGTTTTCCGATCATCAGCAAGGCAAGTAACACTTTGATCATACCCCTTTATTACCCTGTTTTTATGCATCATTCTTAACCCTCAATCATTGCATGAGTAGGATTTGATAACATGTGGGTATGGGATGTAGTCGATGAGGTAGGAACATATTATCTTATATCAAACCTTGGGTATTAAACATTATGCTTATACCACTTTGCTATGCTCGTAGACGTTGATTGTATGTGAGGTTCATGAAAGATGTGTGAGTTAGTATTTTTAACTAAGGGAAACTTAAGGTGGATACTTTAATACACATCTATGTGGATTGATTGCGGGCACCTGGAGCAATCTAGTGTTGTCCTAGGATATCCTGGAGTACCTGTGTGATCATCCTATGGTTTGCCAGCCAGGCAAAAAGGGATCATCATATTATTCAAGCTCAGAAACTTCCGTGTGCAGCCACAAGCAATTATGGGATCTGGCATTGTTGAGTAAGTTGTGTGACCTCTTTTAGTGATAGGCTAGCAGATGTAGGGGAAGTAGGTGGTACAGTATACCTAGAGTAAAGAGTTAATGCTTCAGAAATACTATGTCTCGATCATCCGATCATGGATGTGGTCGAGTCTTGTTGGGAAAAGTGCGCAAACCTCTGCAGAGTGTATAAACTAATCATGGCTAGCTGTGTCCTCGGTTATGGACATCTTGAGTATCTGGTATTTGAATTATTGATTGATGTCATCACTTTACTTAAGGAATTTGTTGGGTTATTAATTACTATTTTGGAATGAGTTGGAGGAACCTTCTCAATAATGACATAAACTTTGTAGTTAAATAAAATATATTCCTTTGTTGTAGGAAAAAAATTAGCTTTATGCAAAATGATAACCATAGAGCCTCCACCAGCCAAATATTCATGTAGTGATAGCTGTTATTTTTTTCATTACTCTATAGTCTTATCTTGCCAGTATATTCCACGTGCTGACCTACACGGCTGCAACGTATCATGTTGCAGAATGTTCAAATGAAGAGTAAGGTGCGATAGGTCGTTGTCATGCACTCATTTTTGCCGTGGAGTTGGATGGACTCATTTATCTTTGAAGCTTCCATAGTTATCTTATTTAGATGGCCTTCAGCCATATTATTGTAATAAGTACTCTTTATGAGACACTCGATGTAATAAGTGTGTCATTGAACTCTGTAATAAATCCTCGAGTACCGTGTGTGTCAGCAATACCAATCCAGGGATGACACTTAAGCACAGAGACTACGGTCCATTGTGATCGGATCGCTACAGTTATCCTTAATAGCAACGATATATATATGTGTCGGTTCCCCTTCTGTAACTGGGATCAAGCACTGTAAGATCAAACCATCACAAAGCACCTCTTCCCATTGCAAGATAAATAGATCAAGTTTGCCAAACAAAACCCAAATATCGCAGAAGAAATACGAGGCTATAAGTAATCATGCATATAAGAGATCAAAAGACTCAAATAACTTTCGTGGATAAAAACATAGATCTGATCATAAACTCAATGTTCATCGAATCACAACAAACACACCACAAAAAGAGTTACATCATATGGATCTCAAAGGGACCACTGCAGTGAGAATCAAAAGAGAGAGAGGAAGCTTTCTAGATACTAAATACGGACCCGAAGATGTACAAAATACTATTCGCTCATCATCGGAGAGGCACCCATGAGGATGATAAACTCCTCTGTGATGGTGTCTAGATTGGATTTGGTGTTTCTGGAACTTGCGGCGGCAAGTTGATTTTTGTCGACACCCCTAGGGTTTCAAGAATATTGGGGTATTTATGGAGCAAAGAGGTGGTGCGGGAGGCCACCAAGGTTGGCACAACCGTCAGGGCACCCCCAGGTGCTTCTTCGGCCCATTGGGTGTCTTCTGGTCCATAAAAAATCCACATAAAGTATCGCTGCGTTTGGACTCCGTTTGGTATTGATTTTCTGCGATGTAAAAAACAAACAAAAAAAGCAACGGCACTTGGCACTATGTCTATAGGTTAGTACGAAAAAATGATATAAAATGATTATAAAGTGATTGTAAAACATCCAAGAATGATAATATAACAACATGGAACAATCAAAAATTATAGATATGTTGGAGACGTATCAACATACTACCTATGGTTCCACCTCGGGACACAGCCAGTCGGTCGAAAACTCCCCACTAGCCACACGACTTCATCATGCTAAAGTGGCATGAAGGATAGGTGTGGTTAGCTCCGTCTCGGCAAAACACAACATCTATTGTTCTAGGCGATTCTTCTTTTTTCCAAGCTTTTTTTAGTTATAATAACACCACGGCAAGGTTGCACCGCTCTTTGTGTGTGCCCATGCGTCTAAAGGTTAGACAATAGAGAGGCGAGAGAGATCGCGGACATGGGACCCTCTAGTAAGTGAGTCAACGGTCATGCACGTGTTGACGAGCAACTCCCTATACTCTACTCAACGTAATACTGTATAAAATCAAGTTATGGGACAAAGCCAACAACCGTTGTTGTTTCAGGCTATCGACTTACGCTTTGTAGTCCAGGTTGCCAGTTTGAATCTCGTCTTTCATATTTGTTAGTTGTAGGTCCAAATTTGATCAATGACAAGTGGGACCCCCGTGTGTTGTTCCGATATTTCAGTGTAGGATGGTTTTTTTGCACAAACACTTTGCGTGGTTAGACGAGTAACGACACGAGTTACACGTATTTTGCAAGTTTAGGAAATAAAATGACAGCGGCATAAAATATCACATCCACCCCGCAGCTTAGATGCTATGGTGATACAAGTTTTTACGTCATTGGAACTGAGATCCAATGGATTGGGAGTAGTGTTTGTAATTATGCGCAATTTCCAAACTCCCCATGGGTTTTTTGCAAATAAAACATTCAGGCCTTGTGTGTGCCACTGCATCTTGGATCCAACGGCTCCCAGTAGCTCATATTAGGTGCTCCCCATAGCTTAATTAGCCTCTATGGTGATATGAGCATCTAGGTCATATGATCTGTGATCAGATGCCACATGCGTAGTACTTGTACTTTCTGCGCAATTCCTAAACTCTCTCGGGCGTATATTGCAAAAACATTCAAACATCCTACTGTGAGTCGTTAGATCTCCGGGAACTCATATCACCATAGAATCTACGGTGCGGGAGCACCTCATATTCTCTCGTGCGAGAAACCATCAGGTGCTCTTGCGCCTTGGATGCTATGGTGATACAAGCTTTGAGGTCATTCGATCGGAGATCCAATGGCATCTGAGCAGTCTTTGTGGTTGTAAGCAGTGGCCCAACTCTTTGGGGGCTTTTCTGCAAAAAACATTTGAACCACCAAGGAGTTGTTGGATCACAGATCCAACGGCTCTGAAGAGCTTGTATCACCAATGCATCTAATGTGTGGTAGCACATGATAATCTTACATATAGGAGAATATGAGGTCCTCCTTCATCTTAGATGGTACGGTGATACGAGCTTCAAGGTTGTTGGATATGGGATCCATGAGCATCTGAGTAGTTTTTTGTAAAAATTCTTTGCAATTCTCAAAATCACTGAGGTTTCCTATAAAAATATTAAGACATCCTGTGAGCTGCTATATGTCAGGTCTACAAGCTCCAAGCAACTCGTATCAGCATATAGCATCTAAGGTGTGGGGCACATGATATTCTCCCGGGGATGGTGGTGCACAACCAGTCGGTGTTTGGGAGGGTGGGGACAAATATAATGTTCAAATAATATAATCTAAACAATCCTAAATAGAGCTTCTCAATTTTATCTAAGGTCGAGGGGTTAACGCCCAACAATCTACATAGCTTCATCTAAACAGAACATTTGCATGTATGTAGTACTAGACTTAATATTCATTTTTCAGTTTCCTGTTCATTTTAAATATTGAATTGAGGACCATGCATGTCTTACATTTAACTCCCTTTGTTCCTAAATATTAGTCTTTTTAGAGATTTCAAATGGACTGGCACATACAGATGTATATAGACATATTTTATAGTGTAGATTCGCTCATTTTGCTCCGTATGTAGTCACTTGTTGAAATCTCTAAAACACAAATATTTAGGAATAGAGTGAGTATTTTTAAATCCGTTTCATACATGCATGGTTTGGAAAAATAGATGCACTATACTTACTGGATTGTTGTTTTATTCGTGTGTGTGTGTGGTCATATGCTTGATACATACAAAGTTTTCTCACCACCATACCGTTTATCTTTTAAATTCGAATTTGCAATGAAAAACTTACTAGGGATACCATGAAATGTGAAATACACGTTGAGCTCACTATATCACAAACTCACTCTAATTCAATAACTTGTCATAAATCAATTATCGTGACTTTTGGAATGATTAGTAATTTGCAAGGAAAATACGGGCATTGTAATACATATATATTCGTTCGGCAATTTAAAAGATTCCTTTCGTATTCTCGAATGGTAGCACCCAATGGCGTACCAGCCAGACCCAGGCTCGTGTTGATCCTCAAAAAAAAAAATAACAACCCAGACTCGTGTCCTTCTACTGACGTGTGTGGTACACACATTAGCCAACCCCAACCAGTCGAGCCTCCGCGTTTCGAGTCAAAATATCTGGTGGCCAGAATTCTAGCCCAAGGCAATTCCCCTCATGTCCCCGGTCCATAATGACTACCGATGAACAAAGGAGGGATGGCTTAGTAATTAGACAACATTACCTACCGTGCCGAGCACGGCTCAATTCTCTCGGTCGCCGCTACCCAAGGTCACCCATCAACTCCACTCCATAGTAACTAATAGGAGTACTACACCATGGTGAGCACAGAATTGAGCCCCATTTGTTCGTGCCTAGTACTTGAATTAATATGTTAGGCAATGCACTAGTACGGAGGGATTATCCTTTTACTCTGCATATATAACTTGTCTGAAGTGTAACTAAGCAAAATATTGGACAAAATTTATTCTTAAGAAATATTAACATCTACAATAGTAAAGATGTATCACTTGAAAATTTATTGCATGATGCCGGTTATGATATTGTTTCGAATCCTGGATTTTGAATTTCAGAAAATCCAAAAGTGATCGTAAATTCATGAAACTGAGCATGGTCTCGTGATATGGCACAAATATGTCGTCGCAATGTTTTTTGTCAATTTGAGACAAGCTGCTTATGAGAAGTTGCACAAATGAAGAGCCAAGGTATTTTGGAACAAAGATCTGTCACGTTAAGGCGAACGCTTTTCACTATTCAAACCATGGGCGTTTATGTGCCACCATGAGTCCCGCTTCTCATCGGCAGGTGCCGTCCGAGAAAGTGTGTGAGTCGACGGGAGGCATACGAGCAGACCGCTGCACCGGCTGACCGGGAGGCATGCGAGCAGGCCGCCGCATAGGCTCATCAGGAGGCGAGCCCTTTGACCAGGCTCCGCCCCCACCTTCGTCCCAACTGCCCCCACGTTTAATGGCGCCGACGCCGCAGTTTAAAATCACCCCTGCACTACTCGGTGTCGCTACAATCTTGTCTCTTCCTCTCTGATTCTCCTGTCGTCTACCTCCAACCACCCCGACCTAACCATATGCCATGCCGCATCACGATGGTCTGCCCTTATTCGTCCAGTTTCCTCAGGAAGACACCCAGCTGGAGTCTCAATTACATAAGGCGCTTTGGGACGAGCTTGAACTAGCCTTGCGGGAAGACACCGCGCTTGTCCTGCTCCCGTCACCTTGACTGCGCCAGCTCCCATCCCCATGGCATTGATGGGCTGGGAGCCGCACATTGTCGCCGAGCATGATGCCACGGGGTTCCACGAGGTCCCCGCCGACTTTCACGCGCCTGTGCACCAGCGCATGCGCCTGCACGTGCACTGACGTGCACGCCCATGCCGGTGCCCGTGCAACAGCCAGCGTATATGCATGCGTGAGCACTGACGTGCGTGCCCATGCCAGTGCCCGTGCACACGAATGTCTCCGCCACACTGTTGCCAGCGCCTGTCCTCGCGCGGTTGCCGGTGCCCCCCTCAGTGACATCGATGGCCTCCATCGACCGCTTCCTTGCACGAACACCAGTCGCCTCATCCCGCTAGTTGATTTGCTCCTGGAGACCGAAGTCCAGAACATTCTGGCCTTCCTTGAAGCTAGGCCAATGTCTAGGGGTATGCCAACAACGACACAAGATGCCGCCATCGCCGTCGGTCACTGGCCCGATGACACAGAGAGCACCATAGAGGAGCCGCTTCCCACCGCAAGACGCCCCTGCGGCCAATGCGTAATCTAAATTTTCCATGAAAAACGTTCAAATTGCCATGCTTAAAATCTGAACCTTTATCATTTCTGTTTATTTTAGATCGATCATCGTATGAATGTAAAGTCGGAGTCAGACTGAATGAAATATATGGTTTGATCGATCGAATGTTCTGCTAGAGCCGTATCAAACTAAATATAAAACGTCATCAAGACACATGTATTCCTTCTCATTGTAATCATTTCATATTAAATACCACGTCAATTCCAAATATTTTAGTAGGGAAGTCAATTCCAAATACTTGTAGGGCGCGACCAGTCCCCTTGTTCGAGCACTAGGTGATAAATCTATTTATTAACGCATTTAATTATTACAGAGTAGTAGATAAATAGTACATAACTTGTCTGTCACGGTCACTTATATTCCTAAACTTGTTACATGTATAATCTATATCTATACCAAAGGGGCAGATCCAATTAATCTCGGCCATCAAATCATGTCAATCCAACGACCTGGACTACTTCAATGTCGAGCGCTCAACACGTTTAGCGTGTAGTTAATTTCATGCCAAAAATAGTGCTAATCACATAATAACACGCAAATAATATCCTACTTAATATCCGCATGCACTTAATATACTTCCAAATTAACGTGCATTGCACGTACACATTGACTAGTACTACTAGTACGTGAAACTGGTGATGTAAGTTGTGAACGCGTCCAGATATGGTCAACGGTAACATCACCGCACATTCTTCATGTTTGCCCTTGCGTCTATCTGTAGAAGGGGGAAGAGAGAGAGAGAGCAGACATGGAACCCACTAGTAAGTGAAGGCGAATAGTACATGCTAATGACTCGGTCCCACTAATGTGCTAAAAATAATATTAAAACATGTTATCCATTAAATAGTCTGTGGTAATATAAAAACATTATATCAACAAAGGGGGGGTACAACAAATGTTGTACTATACAGTAGTAGGAAAAGGGCTATAGATAATATGGGCACTAATGACGCACCATGTATGTGGTGCGCCATTAGTAATATATTACTAATGGCCCACCTGGTGTGTGGTGCGCCATTAGTAGTTTTGAAAAAAATAAAAAAAAATTGTTACTAATGGCGCACCATGGGACAGTGCGCCATTACTAGTTGACATAGTAATGGCGCACCACACCCACCGTGCGCCATTAGTAGTTTTGAAAAAAAAAATTGTTAGTAATGGCGCACCAGTGGACAGTGCGACATTACTAGTTTTAACTAGTAATGGCGCACTGTCCACTAGTGCGCCATTACTAAGTTTTTTTCAAAAAAAAATTCAATTTTTTTTATTTTTTTTCAAAACTAGTAATGGCGCACCGTGGGTGTGGTGCGCCATTACTAGTTTAACTAGTAATGGCGCACCACTCCCACACTGCGCCATTACTAACTTGGCCCAAAAATTCCACCAAATGCACCCCCCCATGGACAGTCTTTTCAGTTTAAAAAAATAGAAGAAAATGATCGAAATGTCAAAAAATAAAATAAAATAAGTTTCCCATGTGATATGTGGTCTACTTATTGGGAAAATTTACAAATATGATTTTCGACTTTATTTGCAAAATCTCCCTGGAATTTGTAAAATGGGCATAACTTTTGCATACGAACTCGGATTAAAAAAAAATTTATATGAAAAATCATCTACTCGAAAAATTACATCCGAAAAATGGAATCTCGTTAAACATTTTCAAAATCCCCAAAAACCTAACAAAAAAGATACGGGGCTTTTAAGATCTAGAGGGAAAAAATGGAAAAAAATTCAAACTTACTAGTGGCGCACGATTTTCTTTTTCAAAATATGATACGTAATATGACCGGGAAGTTTGAAATATTTTTTCAAAATTTCATCATACTCATGAACAAAGTCCTAGACATCAACAAGGTTTAATAGGATTGATATGATAGATATATCAACAAGTGCCTGTGAAGTGAGCTAGTGCTGGAGTTGGATAGAACTGCGAAGTTAAGCATGCTCAGACTGGAGTAGTGTGAGGATGGGTGACCTTCTAGGAAGTTTGACCACAGAGTGCAATTTGACTTGAGATTAAGCATATTGACCTGAGATTAAGCCATAAAAAAACTCTGATTTTTTTTTAAAAAAATTGTTACTAATGGCACACTTCTATGTGGTGCGCCATTAATATACCAGATACTAATGGAGCACCGTGGGCTATACTAATGGCGCACCGTGGGCTATACTAATGGCGCACCTGTGGTGCGCCATTAGTATACCAGATATTAATGGCGCACCACAGGTGCGCCATTATTAAAAAATACTAATTGCGTGATACTAGTGTCGCACATGGAGTGCGCCATTAGTAGGCAAAATAGGTGCGCCACTAGTAGGCCTTTTTCTAGTAGTGATATTGCCTATTGACATGCGCGTTGAAGGCCCTGGTCGCATGTTCATCCTCGTCCTTCTTAATTTTTAATTTATATGTGGGTCCAAATTTGTTCCATGGTAGGTGGGACCCTTAGTGTGTAGTTTGTAGCACTTTAATTTGTGGCTTGAAATTTTTTCCATTACAGGTGGACTTTCGATGTGTAGTTTTGTAGCTTATTTGTAATAATTAAAGAGAACAATTGAGTTTTTTTGCAAAAATACCTTGGTGTGACATGGAAGGTGAGAAAGGACGTGTGACAGAGCGATGACCAAGCCAGGGGAAATCAATTGGGGGAGGTGCGGGGGTTGCAATGGTGTTTGGAGTAGGGCCGAATGCTACAAAAATATAATCTAAACGCACTGGAATAAATGCCTTCACAAATTAATCCAAGGTTGGAGTCCCCCTCGCAATGTAAATAGCTCCGGCTCTGTGAGGGATGGAGAGGTAGCTTCAATGTGTGGAAGATACGGTGTGAGAAAGCAAGGTCAATCGAGACACAGATAGATCGACAAAGTGAGTGTGGTCCGACATTCATTGAAAAGATATATGCGCTCTAGAGAGATATTCTTAGAATAAGCTTTTGGGAAGGGTGAGGGCTGTAAGATAGAGCTTGAGAGATGATCCAGTCAAAGACATGTAGATATATTTTGTTCGTGGGAGGAAGCAAGGTCAATCGATTACATATATAAAGGGAGAGAGATTGAGAGACTGTGAATCGTCGTGCGATCGAAAGAGTGAGACGGGTTGGAGAGAGTGACCTAGATAGACAATGCACGTGAGAGAGTATACAATATGAATATGTCGAATTGGGCTCAAACATGGAGATATATCATTTGTGTTCGAGAAAGAGTGAGGTCAATCGAGACATACAAAGAGAGAAAGAGAGAGAGAGAGAGAGAGAGAGAGAGAGAGATTGAGCGAGCGTTGCCTGCCATGAGGTCTATGGAGTGGGGGTGGCTTGGATGGACTGACCTAGGTAGACTATCTGCATGAGAGAG
This sequence comes from Triticum dicoccoides, assembly GCF_002162155.2. Classification (NCBI taxonomy): domain Eukaryota; kingdom Viridiplantae; phylum Streptophyta; class Magnoliopsida; order Poales; family Poaceae; genus Triticum; species Triticum dicoccoides. Next base: position 255,369,678 of record NC_041390.1, on the reverse strand, counting down.
TATAGAGTGTCACCACTAGCGAAAAGCCTAGCAGTAGCGCGGGTTTTTGGCCTATCAGTAGCTCGGGGTGCCGCGCTACTGATAAAGCACTACAACTAAATGTTAGCAGTAGCGTTGATCAATACACGCTGTTGCTATAAGTACTTACTAGTAGCAAGTTTTTTGTAACGTGCTACTGGTAAGTACTAGCAGCGCGCCTCTGTGCCTGCGCTACTACTATTATTGGGTATTCTATTTCTTTTTCATTTCTTGTCGTATTCATACACAATTATACAAGTTTTCATATAGTAGCAATTTAAAGATTGATTTTACATCATAATGAGTTATTACATCACTGGGTGAAAGAACCGTGGACTAGTTTCAAGTGGATGGATCCATCCACTTGAAACTAATCTACGGTTCTTTCACCCAATGATATAATAAATCATCATCATCATCATATCATTAACAACTTATCATGATAATACATCAGTGTCATATAACACCCCCTCATGATCATCATTTTCATCAATGAGACATCACATAGCAAGTTGGTCACTAGTCATAATCACAACTCCTCCTCCTCATCATCAACTCTAACACATTGTAGCACATAAAACACATTGTACCTAGGACCTACTCTTCTCTCATAGGACCTACTACCTTCTGTTAGGTAAAATAGCATAAAACAAGATAGGCCCTGACTCTTCACTATGGAGAATGGAGATTATTCTATCTCCAATTATTCCGCTTTGCACGATGTTGCTTCCAAGTAGCTCCCTGCGATTGACCATACATTTTTTCCAATCTTTGATTATCATGTCTCCATCGGTTTTATAAATCCAGTACGAACATGAGTCATTGGTAGGATGACCTGGCCGTAAGTTCAAAACATCATGGCGACCTTATAGAAGCATTAGATGAGGCACACAATCCTTTGGGATTTTCTATTGAAAAACATAGTGATAACTTCGTAGTTAGCAATGTAGTTGAGTTTTAGAAGAATTTGTGCAAAAGATGCACGGATGTCATAATAGTAAAGAATCTTACCATGGCATCTCCGTGGATGTTACCATAGTTCAACATGTGCACTAGTGGCACGTATTAACCATAATGTGGAGGAGTTTGATAATAGATATTGTAATTCTCAAGATCAGTAATAAATGGGATAAGATGTTTTTTCTCCTGATAAGTTAATTCCGAGCCATCGGTGTAGTAGGTTCTATATACCATCTTCCACCCATTCTTTGAAGAATTAAAATAAGCTATCAATGGAAATCAGCTGTCAACTATTTTTAAATAAACAATATAAATTACTTAATAACTATGTTTGAGAAACTCACATAGCGGTATAATTGGAAGCGTATCAACAAGGACCCAAATGTCCATATTGTCTTGGGCAATGTCAGGGTCAGCAAGATCCATGGTGACAAGAATACCCTCATGAAAATCATACATCTTGCAAAGTTTCTCAATTTAGGAAACCAAAATGGGATACACTCTCAGAATTGTATAGATTTACATCAAAATCCATACCATGATGGGTCCTTAGGTGAATTTTCTTTGTTTCCATACATTCATGATCTTCAAAATCCATCCTCTCGAAGACATAGCGTCTTGCATGGCATGGGATAAGCTAGTCGAATTGTAAAAGACAAAAATTACACATTGAAGTAGTAGAAGTAGTGCTTAATTACGAAAAAACACTTGTCGTCGTTGCATATCGTTTCAACATCGAAGGTCTCCTGGAGCTTAATGCTGAAGTGCCGACCTTCGTCCAGGTGAGGCCTCTCGCACAGACCCCGGTAGTCGTTGCACCAGTCGCACTCACCCGAGAAACTTTCGTCGTCAGATGACGACATTTCCTAGGTTCATACTTCAAAGATTGAACTTGTACAATTAAATATATGTACTACAAAAGCTAAATAAGATCATTATTATTCATCACGGGTTGACTATCGGTCTGCCGAGTCTTTTCTTGAAAACTCTCAGCTCACGTGGTGTATATATTCGACCATCGGTGATGGTCGCTCCTCCCTTCGTCCCGGAGTGCATTACACCAAAATGTCTAGCACACGGGAACGAAGGAGAAGCGGACCTCACGACAATAGTCAGGATTCTTCATCCTTTCATATATGGTGCAGACTCTCCCTCACTGATTCCTCTCTAACTTTTGCGCCCGTCAGTGATGGTCGTTACTCCTCCTTCCCCTAGCGTATAACAGAGGTCTAGCACAAGAAGAAGAAGGAGAAACGACCCCCACGACAACAGTCAGGATTCTTCGTGCTCTCTCATATATGGTGGATACAATCCCTCACTGATTTTTCAACCGTCAGTGATGGTCGTTATTCCTCCTTCCCCTAGTGCATAACAAAGGTCTAGCACAAGGAGAATAAGAAAAAATGACCCCACGACAACAGTCGGGATTGTTCTTCTCTCATATATGGAGCATACTTTCTTCCTCACTCATTTGTTGACTGTCATGTATGGAGCCTCGACAGACTTCAAGTCAACCCTAAATGTCGTTTAATTATCTTTTAAGAGAATCCAGGCCACTTGATATTTCCTACATATTCTAGCACAAGTCATGCCAAAATTCATGGAAAAATCTGGCATGACCTTTGCTAAAAAAGGACATATCAAGCCCCTGAAATTTGTCGGAACGGAAATTAATCAACACTCTGGCAAAACATAGGCCACTTGGAGGTGTAACCTGCAAGCTTGGTCGGCCACTTGGGCAAACACATATCCTATTTGAGCTAACAAGATATACATGTTTATATCTACATCATATGAGCATTCAAACTTGATGGTCATTGCATTTCAATGGGTGAAAATATGAACAAAAACATTTCAAAATTCTTATAGGACTCGTATTGACATGGATATTTGGTTGGTCTCACCTCGAGGTCGGAGGGGGTCGGTGACGCGGACGACGGTGGGGATGATGGAGGGGCTCCTTGATTTCTACAAAAACAAAAACCCTATAAGCTATCAACTAGTCAAATACATACGCCTTGCATAGTGGGGTCCAATTTGAGCATTCAAAACAGGAGTAGTTCTCCAATTTGAGCATTCAATAAGCAAAGCCAAATTGTAAAATAAATTAGTATTCAAATTAGCATGCATTCAATAAGCAAAACTAAATCATCTCTTGCATCCATACATCGTCGAATATTATCACTAATACATCTCGAATACTATCATACATATAACATCACTAATACAGCTAAAACCCTAGAGAACGACGGGTATCGGCGCGAACGGTGGACATCCAAAGAGAAGGAACCATCACAGGATCATAGGTCCAGTGAGATCCTTGAAGAAACTGCCAAGTATTGGAGAACCTGCACTCCAACGCTACCATGTAGCGACAGACATGCTTGTCCTCCTCACTGACACGGTGACGTACCACCTTCGCTTGGTCCTCAAGCCTCCGCACCGTCACTGGCCCACACGACTGCCACCAAAGAAGGTTCGCGTCAATGATGGGCTGGCTCCTCACCAAGCTGCGCCACCGGAATGTAGCACCTCCCAGTACCAGCCCGGCAGAGACCAGTCCCGGACATGTCCTCTCTGATCAAGCAGGCCTCCTCTGCTGAGTCGACAACGAGGATGCGGGATAGGCATCATCGATGTCGATGCGGAAATAATTGCTTTAACTAAAAAAATAACAACAAATTTGACATGTTCAAAATATGACATGTCCACTTCAAAATGAATCAACCTAGAATTCTGTTAAATACACCTAAAAATAAACTAGTTCTATTAATTTTCTTACTAAAAATAAACTAGTTCTATAGTAAAATTTTAATTATACTAGTTCTATTAATTCAACTAGTTCAACCAAGCACTTACTATAAATAAAAATAAATTAGTTCTTATTAAAAATAAACTAGTTCAACTAGCTCTATTAATTTTCTTACTAATTCTATTAAACACTTAGTAAAAAATAGTAAAAAAATACATTATACAATATTAATCTTTAATATTAATCTTAATTGTGGTTCCCACTCATCATAAGTTTTCTAGGGATAGAAACTTCCAATTCAAGCTTTTCTTCAAAAAGATTGCATCATAGCATCAAGGATATGTTTAGTAAAAGCTTTGTTTTGATTATAAGCATGTGGAGAATTCAACATGGATTGCAACAAGGAAATACAATCTATTAAAGAGCAATTATCATAATTAAATTCCTTGAAATCCAAAAGAGTGGTTTCATTGCTACTTAAAGTTTTGACCTCTCCAATCCCACTTTTATCAATTTTTGCATGAAGATCTAAAAACTCTGAATCACTGGGACGCCTTTTATCTAAAGTTGACTCATCTCCAGTCCCATCTTTATCAAGATTTATAATGGAAAACAAAGATTTAATATGAGTCACGTCAATCACTTTAAGATCTTCATCATTATTTTCAAGGAAACTAGAAGAACACACTTATAAACCAATCCTTTAGCATGCATCTTAGCGGTTCTTTCTTTGCACTCGTCAATGGAAATTCTCATAGTTTTGAGAGACTCATTGATGTCATGCTTAGGTGGAATAGATCTAAGTTTCAAAGAATCAACATCAAGAGAAATTCTATCCATGTTCCTAGCCAAATCATTAATCTTAAGCAATTTTTCTTCGATCAAAGCATTGAAATTCTTTTGCGAAATCATAAATTCTTTAACACTATTCTCAAAATCAGAGGGAATCTTATTATAATTTCCATAAGAATTGTTGTAGGAGTTACCTTAATTATTAGAGGAATTACTAGGAAACGGCCTAGGATTAAAATTGCCTCTATATGCGTTATTGCCAAAATTGTTCCTACCAAGAAAATTCACATCCATAGATTCATTATTATTCTCAATCAAAGTAGAAAAAGGAATATCATTAGCATCGATAGGAGTACTCTTGCTAGAAAATAATATCATAAGCTCATCCATCTTTCTACTAAAAACATTAATCTCTTCAATCGCATGCACTTTTTTACTAGTGGAAGATCTTTCGGCATGCCATTGAGAGTAATTAACCATAATATTATCTAGGAGTTTAGTAGCATCTCCTAAAGTAATTTCGTAAAAGTAACTCCCGCAGTCAAATCCAAAATATTTCTAGAAGCAAAATTCAATCCGGCATAAAATTTTTGTATAATCATCCACAAATTCAAACCATGAGTAGGGCAATTTCGTATCATCAATTTCATCCTCTCCCAAGATTGTGCAACATGTTCATGATCAAGTTGCTTAAAATTCATAATATCGTTCCTAAGGCAGATGATCTTAGTGGGAGGAAAATACTTGGAAATAAAAGCATCTTTACAATTATTCCATGAATCAATACTATTTTTAGGCGAAGATGAAAACCAAGTTTTAGCACGATCTCTAAGCGAGAACGGAAATAGCTTCAATTTAATGATAACATTATCCACATCTTTTTTCCTTTGCATATAACACAAATCAACGAAATTGTTTAGATGGCATGCTGCATCTTCAATAGGAATGCCGGAAAATTGATCTTTCATGACAAGATTCAGCAAGGCGGCATTAATTTCACAAGATTCTGCGTTAGTAGTAGGAGCAATCAGAGTACTAATAAAATCATTGTTACTGGTGTTGGAAAAATCACACAGTTTGGTATTCTCTTGAGTCATCGTGACAAACCAAGCAATACAACACACAAGCACACAAGAAGAAAGCGAAGAGGATGAACGGAAGAGGGGCGAAGAAAAGGCAAATCTTTTCGAAAATAGTTTTAGAAGTGGGGGAGAGTAAAATGAGAGGCGAATGGCGAATAATATAATGCAAGAGATGAGATTTTATGATGGGTACTTGCTATGTCTTGACTTGGCGTAGATCTCCCCGACAACAGCTCTAGAAATAGGCAAGTTGACCAAAGACAAATCTTGACTTGACTTGGCGTAAATCTTCCCTGGCAACAGCTCCAAAAAAATTTCCTGCTACTTCTTGAGCTTGTGTTGGTTTTTCCCTTGAAGATGAAAGGGTTATGCAACAAAGTAGAGTAAGTATTTACCTCGGTTTTGAGAACCAAGGTATCAACCCAGTAGGAGACAACGCACAAGTCACCGAATACCTGCACAAACAAACAACAACTTGTACCCAACGTGACAAGTCAATCCCTGCACGGTTACATGCAAAAGTGAGATCTGATAGTGATAGATAATTAGTAAAGTAAATATTTTTGGTAGTTTTGGTTTATAGATCAGAAAGTAAAAGATTGCAAAGGAAGTAATTTGGAAACTAATATGATGGGAAATAGAAGATTATATGATGGAAAATAGAAACTTATATGATGTAAAATAGACCCCGGGGCCATAGATTTCACTAGAGGCTTCTCTCAAGATAGAAAATATTATGGTGGGTGAACAAATTACTGTCGAGCAATTGATAGAAAAGTGCAAAGTTATGACGATGTCTAAGGAAATGATCTTGAATATAGGCATCACATCTGTGTCAAGTAGACTGCTCATGTCTGCATCTACTACTATTAGTCCACACGTCGACCGACTCCTACCTGCATCTAGAGTATTAACTTCATGAAGAACAGAGTAACACATTAAGTAAGATGACATGATGTAGAGGAAAAAACTCAAGCAATATGATGTAAACCCCATCTTTTTATCCTCGATGGCAACAATACAATACATGCCTTGTTGCCCCTACTGTCACTTGGGAAGGACACCGCAAGATTGAACCCAAAGCAAAGCACTTCTCCCCTGGTTGTTTTTGGGATATATGGGAACATATAGGCGGAAGAAATAGGTCGGTGGAGTCACGAGGGGCCCACAAAGGTGGGGGTGCGCCCTACCTCCCTAGGCGCGCCCTCTGTCCTTGTGGACACATTGTGGCTTCTGTGACTTGCACTCCAGGTCCTCTGGATGTCTTCTGGTCCAAGATAAATCCTCGCGAAAGTTTTATTCCGTTTGGTATTCCTTTTTCTGCGAAACCCTAAAACAAGGAAAAAAGAGAAACTGGCACTGGGCTCTAGGTTAATAGGTTAGTACCAAAAATCATATAAAATAGCATATGCATGCATATAGAACATCCAAAACAGATAACATAATAGCATGGAACAATAAAAAATTATAGATACGTCGGAGATGTATCAGTACCACAGGAGGGGGAACTGCTGACGCCCCGGTCCGGCCTCTTCGACCACGACTCTCGCACCGGCCACGACCTCGTCTTGTGCCTCCGCCCCTAGCACTGGAACCGGCCTCCGTGGCCGCCACCGAGGCAGTAGCATGGCTCCTAGGGGAAGCTCTCACCGCCACGGAGGAAGCACGAGCATGACCTATTCCTCCCACCTTGGCAACAAAAGCTAGAAGGAGAAGCAAGGGAGAAGGGAATGGATGAACATCACCTCCCGCACCCCTCCCCCTTTTATAGGGGATGACATAGCGGCTGGCTCTGCACTACCCTAGGGCAACCGCCCCGCTTCGCCAATCCTGCGCCATGCACCCCTGGCGCCCGTATTACTCCGCCCAGCGCCTGACCTCGCCAATCCGACATGCTGGCTCCTCTAATCAAGACACCGCCACTAAGACTGCCCTTTTGCACCAATCCCACGATGCACGCCTAATCTGCGTCATGGGGGGAAGGAAATGCCATGGTAAAGGAGCGAGTGATGGCAGGCGACAGTTACTCCAAGCCACGCGTTGTCATGGGCTTGCCCACATCGAACCTAGCCACAACCCACGTACGTGTGTGCCCTCGGTTTATTCCACGAATAGCGGGAAGCTATTTAAAAAAGAAAAAGAAGAAGAGAAACTACACCAGACGAATGTCGGGAGCTAGCTCAAATCTCAGGTTAATGAAGAAGCAAAGAAGATCTCAAAACAATAGCATTGTCGCCACAAGGTTGTCGTCCTTTGTGCATTGTTTGGGTCTCATCCAACGGTTCCCGACAGCATGTACGGCAGAGACTCGGTGGCTCCTATCGGTATATTAGACAAGGGACGTAATACCTTGACTTATGCACGGATGAATAGCAGCTTTTCTGACAAGGGTGAATTTTCATACAAATTTTTCCCAAGCTGAAAGAGCAGCTCTTCGTGAGATCAAGGAGCACTTTAAGAAGACCAAGGCAAATCGCAAGTTGAAGCTAGCTCTTGCCAGCAAGCCTAGCCCGGCAAGATGAAGGCCCGGCAGGTGCCAGTCCCAACATTCCAACACTAAAACACCAGCGCTCCACCTCACCGAGCAGATTGTCACCCATCGGTGAGGTGTGGAGCTCGCAGGCAGTTAGGTGAAGCTTGTCGGGCATGTGGAATCCTGCTGGAGGGAAGACAAGCTTTATCGACACCCATACTAATGGCGTGTCGAGATAATAGAAGGTAGATGAGCAAGCGGTGCGGCAACCTTGTCGGGGCTCCTCCTCCTCATGAGACCTAGCGATGCATTTAAAGCATTTTGTCCTAACTAGCAGAGTTAGGTATCATACATCTATTTCCATCTAATCAACCTGTAAAGACCCATTTGCCACTATTGTATCCCCTTGAACTATAAAAGGAGGGCTAGGGCAACCTTTACATGGCTTTGAACCCTTTGCAACTTCACGCGTAGGTATTCATGCAGCTGCCCTCTCCTTGTGACTTGCCGAGAGAGAGTGCTCCGTGTGCTCACACACATACAGTCATTAATAAACCAAAGCAGGAGTAGGGTTTTACATTTCTTAGTGGCCCAATCCGGGTAAAACCAATGTGTCCCTTATCGTCTTGCTCTTTGCGTTGCGTGCACCACCTCACCAAACCAGCAAAGGGGCAGCCCCGTCCCATAGATCGTCGGCCCCATGCCGAAAATGATGTTGAAATTAATTTGCATTCATATTTGGTTCAATAATTGATGTTGTGAAAATCCATTTTCATTTGCAGTGTGTTCGCATTGAGGAAAACTAAACCAGGCAACCTGTTCAAGTGGGAACTACCTCTGCAGCACGAGATCGTTTCTTCGGTAACACACTAAGATCCATTATTTTCAGAAAATGTAACCAATAGTTTGCCAATACCTTTTCTTACGCTAGTCAAATGTTCAAGCTTCTAAATAAGTGTCTTTCTATTTCTGTCTAACATCAGTTAGGTTGTACCTAATAGGGAAAACGCATGACTAATTTTGTACAAAAAATTTCAATGTCCTCAACGACAAGCAGGGAGCAAGCTTTGTGGATACTATGTTTGCAGACCCATGATCTCCATCTGCAAATCTTCTGATAGTTGTGAAGATGCTTTTGAATGAGTACTAGTAAGTCTATCTTAATTAATATCTTCTACTCCACTCATATTGCACATTCTAATCTTAAAAGTACTGCAGCTCATCGTTGAACCGAGGACCCCTGAACTGCTCCCCGCTGGTGAATTGCTGATGGTTTGGAGATTTGTCAGCAACTTCTTCCTAAATCACAACATCAATCCCACTGGTGATAATGAATATTTCAACATGCCTTCTCCGGAAACATTGAGTAAGAGTTAGCCGCTAAAAATATATGCATGGATCCATTGTTTTCCATATGATGAGGTCTTCGTATTTCGTACACTATGACTAAACATGTAATGCATATATATGTCGACAAATCAATGGAATTTAGTTACCATTTGTTCAATTGTAGTTGTTATGAAATCTAATGAATGTTCTTCGTGTGGACACTATTTGTTCAATTGCATATTGTGGCGAATTTTCTTTTTGCATGCCGATTCAAATGGGATATTTTTTCTTTAACATGGCCATTGATGCACACACGGTTCAAATAAATGAGTACGTGCGATCCACATTCGAAAGCATATGTCGATCGTAGTGGAACCATCGGTAATACACAATGATAACCCACAAGTATAGGGGATCGCAACAGTTTTCGAGGGTAGAGTATTCAAACCAAATTTATAGATTCGACACAAAGGGAGCCAAAGACTATTTGTAAGTATTAGCAGTTGAGATGTCAATTCAACCACACCTGGAGACTAAATATCTATAGCAAAGTGATCAGTAGCACGACATCATGATAGTTTGATAGTGATAGCAATAGTAGTAACAACAATAGTAACGGTAACAACGGTAGGAGTAATTTTGTAGCAGTTGTAATAGTAGCAACAACAGTGGTAACTTAGCAAGATCAATATGTGAAAATCTCATAGACATTGAATCGGTGATTTTGTTGGATGATATTAATCATATAATAGTCATAACCTAGGGTAACACAAAACTAGCTCTAGTTCGTCAACGTGATGTAGGTATGTATTCCGTAAATAGTCATACGTGCTTATGGAAAAGAACTTGCATTTGTCCTACCGTCCCATGGCAGCGGGGAAGGCCTCGTTTTAATAGAGAACAGGAACAAAACATTAACACGTTGTGAATACATGGCCTCCTCGAACTACGGTCATCATCGGAAAGTATCCCAATTATTATTACCTTGGGGTTGATGGATCATAACACATAGTAGGTCCATATAACTTGCCAGATCGGATAAAGAACATAGATATAATGGTGGAAACACAAACGGTTCAGATCTAAAATCATGGCACTCGAGCCCTAGTGACAAGCATTAAGCATAGCAAAGTCACAGCAACATCAATCTTAGAACATAGTGGATACTCGGGATCAAGCCCTAACAAAACTAACTCGATTACATGATGAATCTCATCCAAACCCTCGCCGGCCAGCGAGTCTATGAAGGAATTACTCACTCTCGACGATGAGCATCATTGTATTGGTGGTGGGGGATGGTTGATGATGACAAAGGCGGAAGATCCCTTTCTCTGGAGCCCTGAACGGACTCCAGATCTGGCATCCTGATGAAGAATAAGAGGTAGCTGATACGTCTCCAACGTATTTATAATTTTTGATTGTTCCATGCTGTTATATTATCAATCTTGGATGTTTTATAATCATTCTATAGACATTTTATATCATTTTTGGTACTAACCTATTGACATAGTGCCAAGTGGCAGTTGCTGTTTTTTGCATGTTTTTTACATCGCAGGTAATCAATATCAAACGGAGTCCAAATGTAGCGGATCTTTTTGTGGATTTTTTTGGACCAGGAGACAAACAATGGGCCGAAGAAGCACCTGGGGATGCTCCAAGGGGAGCACAACCCACCATGGTGCGCCTGGAGGCCCAGGCGCGCCCTGGTTGATTGTGCTCACCTCGGGTGCCCCCCGGACCGCTTCTTTACTCTATAAATACCCCAATATTACAGAAATCCTAGGGGAGTCAACGAAAATCAATTCCAACCGCCGCAAAGTCCAGAACCACTAGATCCAATCTAGACACCATCACGGAGGGGTTTAGCACTTCCATTAGTGCCTCTCCGATGATGCGTGAGTAGTTCTTTGTAGACCTTCGGGTCTGTAGTTAGTAGCTAGATGGCTTCCTCTCTCTCGTTTGATTCTCAATACGATGGTCTCTTGGAGATCCATATGATGTAACTCTTTTGCGGTGTGTTTGTTGGGATCCGATGAACTTTGAGTTTATGGTCAGATCTATCTCTTCTTATGCATGAAAGTTATTTGACTTTCTTTGATATCTTATATGCATGATTGCTTATAGCCTCGTATTTCTTCTCTAATATTTGGTTTTTTTGGCCAACTTGATCTATTTATCTTGCAATGGGAAGAGGTCCTTTGTAGTGGGTTCGATATTACGGTGCTTGATCCCAGTGATAGAAGGGGAACCAACACGTATGTATCGTTGCTACTAAGGATAAAACGGTGGGGTCTATTTCTACATAAATAGATCTTGTCTACATGATGTCATTATTCTTATTGCATTACTCAGTTTCTCCATGAACTTAATACACTAAATGCATGCTGGATAGTGGTCGATGTGTGGAGTAATAGTAGTAGATGCAGGCAGGAGTCGGTCTACTAATCTTGGACGTGATGCCTATATAATGATCATTGTCTGGATATCATCATGATTATCTGAAGTTCTATCAATTGCCCAATAGTAATTCGTTTACCCACCGTTTGCTATTTTTCTCGAGAGAAGCCACTAGTGAAACCTACAGCCCCTAGGTCTCTTTCTCATATTATTTCCTTTGCGATCTATTCTCCTTTGCTTTTATTTTCAGATCTATTAAACCAAAAATAAAAAAAATACCTTGCTGCAATTTATTCTTATTTATTTTATTTGGTGTTCGATCTATCTATCAATCTACTACAATTTATTTACGTCCATTTTCCAATTTCTCACGCCGTTACCTAAAAGGGATTGACAACCCCTTTAATACGTCGGTTGAGAGTATTTTTTATTTGTGTGCAGGAGTCCTTTACGTGTTGTTTCTTGCTTCTCCTACTGGTTTGATAACCTTGGTTTCATCACTGAGGGAAATACCTACCGTCGTTGTGCTGCATCATCCCTTCCTCTTTGGGAAAATACCTACATAGCTTCAAGACGCAATCAAAAGGAATTTCTGGCGCCGTTGCCGGGGTGGATCTTCAACAGATACTAGGTTCCTAATCACAAATCTCATATCCTCGCAATTTACATTATTTGCAATTTGCCTCTTGTTTTCCTCTCCCCCACTTCACAAAAAATTGCCGCTTTATTCGCCCTCTTTTTCGTTCGCCGTTATCTCGTTGGATCTATCCTTTGCTTGCAACCCTAAGTGATTTCAGTATGGCACCAATAGATGATGGCCTAACTCCTAAGATTGGACGTACGGGGAATCTGGATGCTAAAACTTTTATCTTGGGGTAAGGGAATGTTATGGGAAAGGAACGTATCCAGGAATTCTTCAATTGTGTGGGAAATCTAAGTCTTGATGATGGTCCTATACTTAGAACTACTAGATCTTATGTGGATGCCATTTCAGCACTAGTTCTAAAACTTTAAAGTAAATTTATCCGTACCGATCCTACTTTGCAAAGATTGTTTATTGAGCTCCCCTTTATAAAGAATCCTGAGGCTAAAAAGTTGGCCACTCTCGTTCTTACGAATGAGTTTGACAATATCATACGAGAAGCTAGGGAAATCTTTGATTTTTATGGTATGAATCATGAAGAGCCCGTGATAGATGAAATTCTTTACAACAACAATTATATGTTAAGACATTTTCTTGTGGATAATAAAATATTTGATGAGAATCTTAAAAAGGAAGTCCCCCTTCTAGATATAATCCAACAAGTCTTCGATAATGTTAATCAACATTACTCTTGGATTGTTGCCGGAAATCAACGTGGTTATGATAATGGGCAACTTAATAATGCTTAGGTTTCTATGGATAATATGTCTTATGTTGTTTTTACAAAATCCCGTGATGAAAACACCTCTAAGGGAAGAAAGAAGAAAGACGACAAAACTTAGATCCTTGCTTTATGGCTAGCTAAGGGCGTAAAACGATAGCGCTCGTTGGGAGGCAACCCATTGAATAAAATTTATTTTTGCTTTCTTCTTTCTGTTCTTGAGTGTTAGCACAATTATGCTACTGTTATGACTGTGTTTTTTGATTTTTAATTAGTGTTTCTGCCAAGTAAAGCCTTTAGGATCTTCTTGGGTGATAGTTGTTTGACCTTGCTGAAAAACATAAACTTTTACGCTCACGAAAACAATTCTCATTTCTAACCAGAGAGAGATAAAATACCAATTCTTTTCGCAGAAGATTAATATACAAATTGCAGAGTCCGTCCTAAGTTTTCAGAGGTTTTGGAGTTACACAAGTATTCTAAATATCCAGATTACTACAGGCTATTCTATTTTTGACAGATTCTGTTTTCTTTGCGTTGTCTGCTTGTTTTGATGATTCTATGGTTTTCTTTGATGAGTTTTTTCCATATAAAAGTTGGAATACAGTAGATATAATGCAAGAAAAAAATATTGGTTTGATACATCACTTATAGTAGTGATTTGCTTTCTTATACTAACAGATCTCATGAAGGTTTTGTTGAGTTTTGTGGAATGAAGTTTTCAAGTTTTGGGTTATATTACCATGGATGAAGGCATAAGGAGTAAGAAGAGCCTAAGCTTGGGGATGCCCCGATATCCCAAGCTATTATCCAAAGAGAGAACGCAACTAAGCTTGGGGATGCCCCGAGTGGCATCCCCTCTTTCTTCTAACGACCATTGGTATTTTACTCGAAGCTATATTTTTATTCGTCACATACTATGTGTTTTGCTTGGAGCGTCTTGTATGATATGAGTCTTTGCTTGTTTTATTTTGTGTTTTTAGTCTTTATCCCTTGCTGGACACACGTTTTTGAGAGAGCCAAAATTATGCCATGACTTGTTAGAATTGCTCTCTATGCTTCACTTAGATTTTTTATGAGCTATGGATTTGCTCTAGTGCTTCACTTATATCTTTTTGAGCACGGTGTGCTTCTGTATTTTTCAAGAAATTATCTTTTCCTTCACTTCAATTAATTTGAGAGAAATAAATATTATGCTCATGATCTTCACTTATATTTGTTTGAGCTTATCAAAAGCAACACATGGAAATTAGTCCCAAAGTGATAGATGTCCAAGAAGGATATAATAAAAACTTTCGTGAAGATCATTGGACAAAATAAACTTGATTCTTAGTAATAGTTTTGAGATATGATGATGTGATATGTGAGTCATCTTGATGAGTAATTATGATTTAGTAAGAATATTGGTGTTTAGGTTTGTGATTCCCTATGCAAGCACGAAAGTCAATAGTCATGCAATGAAATTATATCCTACTTGTGGTGCATTACTCAGTGTTAATTATCCTTAGTGCTCGCTTATGAGATTATTTGTTTCTTGGTTGGCTGCTTCTGAATCTTTTGCTATCCTTCATTTTGCACTAAGTATGATCACTACTTGTGCATCCAAAATCATTTAAACCGGTTTTGCCACATGAGTCTACTATACCTACCAATATAATTTCGGTGGAAATACGTACTCCCCCAAGCTTAGGCTTTTGGCCTAGCTTGATAATCACCATCCGTAGTAGCCGTCTGGTCCCATGTAAAAGTGATGAGGCGGTGGCACCGGTGCTTACCACTGTTGTGGCTCCTCCTCTGCTGCTGCCTGGTTGTTCTAGTAGGCGACAATGTCCGCTGGTAGGATGGTGTATCCGTTCCTGGCATGAGAATCAAACAAAGCAGGTGCAGGAAACTGGATAATATCACCTATTTTCTCATTGAAAACCAAGTTGTCATGAATATTGTTAATAGAATTTGCAGCATCAGTAAAGTGGTGAGCCACCATCGCCTGGTGATGTAGATAAACTCTGTGCAAAGTATAGTCATGGTGGTGTATCTGAACATTAAAATGTCTCGCTAAGTGAGTGGCATAAATACCACCATGGATCTTACCCTTAGTTCTATTAATGTGCAGACGACATGAAACAATAGCCCCTAGGTTAAAAGTATGATCATTGTGAAGTGTACGGCGTAAAATGGCGAGGCCAGGGGCACTAAGTATACTGCCCTTCTCTATAGCAGCCAAACACTTCATGATAAATAAAAGAAAGTAACGTATAGATGGGAACTACAGACTAGAGGATGTGTCTTTCGACATATCCCTTCCCTCACCCACTATGAAAGTGAGGAGTAAGTCCTCAAACTCTGCCGGTTTAGGCTCTCTTAATTCCCCATCTGATGGAATTAGACATGTCTAATAAAATTCAGTGAGCGGTATCTGAAGGGTTTCAGAATATAAATTAAACCGCACCGCAGGGGGTTCATGCCAATTCAGAAAATAATTTTTTTCTCAAATCAGCTTGTGAGGGTGTGGTGTTGGTCACACTTATGTGTGAGGATGTCGGTAAGTCCAACATTTGAAATGAATTGCACAAACTCTTGGTGGAATCCGGCTTCTTCCATGAAGGCAATGTGCGGCCATTCGGAAGGCCAGACGGCCGGACCTCAGTCCATCACGGAGTGTTGATGTCACCAGCTAATGATTCACCGGTGACTCCCTTGGCATTGTTCTTAGATCAACTCCTTTGAAAAAGTTCCATCTTCCTAAGAACAAATTTCTAAAAGTTTTGGGCCACAAAATTTTGTCAACAAAAATTCACAAGATTGATAGCAACTACTCATATGGATGTCTAGAGGCTATATGAAGCATTCAAACTACTTGGAACTCAAAGAATTCAACATGCAAGCTCATTTATAGTAGCACCAAGAGTAGCTAATTACTCAAAATATAAATCACTAGAACAAAAACTAATTGGAGCCAATGGGGCGTCATATACCAAGTAGCAATCCACTAAAACTGTTTCGGAAACAGAGCTTCGAGCAAAGAGATCAAAATATGCGGGCTTGAGTGCAAGAACATGTGAGAGAGAGCTGGAGTGATTTATTTCCTGAGGTAGGTGGTGATGTGAGCTAAAGGCATAAGTGAGGGCGGCCTTGTGGGGCCCACTACCCACCAGGGCGCGCTTGGGGTAGCCGGTGCGCCCTGGTGCCTAGTGGGAACCTAGGGCACCCCCCTGTGATGATGTTTATGCAGAAATTCTTAAATATTCAGAAAAAAAATCAAGTCAAAATTTTAGGTAATTCTAAGCACTTTTATTTTTGGGCACTTTTTTATTGCACGAAAAATTTAGAAAACATGATAAACATGGCATTTTGTTGTATTTAGCTAAAAATAAAAGAAAATAAAAAGTGGGTACATAAAGTTGTGCTTGCTAAATTGATCGGCCACATGTCTCTCAATTAATAAGGTTGATCAACTCTTATTAACAACCACTTCCAATTAACATGAACCTGAAGAACTTTCGTAAAACACTAAGTTACCTCTATGGGTATAAGCATCTCCCCAACAATAAGTGTTTCATATTTCTTTTTGGAAGTAGGTAGAGGGACTTGAAAACTTCCAATAGTAATTGTCGGAGTTTTTTCAATAATAATAATACTATTCAGTTGAAATTGTTTCTTTGGAAAGTGCATCGTATGCTCTTTACCATTGATATGAAAAGTGACTTTGCTTTTACTCCAACCAATAACAGCCCCTGTAGTATTCAAAAAGGATCTACCAAGGATAATCGACATGTTGTCGTCCTCGGGCATGTCAAGTATAACAAAGTCTGTTAAGATATATGGTAACATTTGCAACAACAACAGGAACATCCTCACAAATACCGATAGGTATGGTTGTTGATTTGGCAGTCATTTGCAATGATAGTTTAGTAGGTGTGAGTTTATTCAAATCAAGTCTTTTATATAAAGAGAAAGGCATAACACTAACACCGGCTCCCAAATCACATAAAGCAGTTTTGACATAGTTTCTTTTAAAGGAGCATGGTATACGTGGTATTCCTGGATCTCCTAGTTTCTTAGGTACTCCATGCTTAAAATAATTATTAGCAAGCATGGTGTAGATTTCTGCTTCAGGTAGTTTTCTTTTATTAGTGGCGATATCTTTCATATATTTAGCATAAGTGGCCATCTTTAAAATATCAGTGAAACGAGTACGCAAAAAGACTGGCCTAAGCATTTCAGCAAAGTCTTCGAATTCTTCATCATCCTTTTTCTTAGATGGTTTAGGTGGAAACGGCATGGGTTTTGGTTCTCTTTCTTTGCCATGTTTTCTAGCAACAAATTCTCTTTTATCATAGCATTTATTTTTAGGTAGTGGGTTGTCAAGATCAATGACAGTTTCTATTTCAATATCATTATCTCGTTCTTTATCATTATCTGGTTGAGTATCTTCATGAACATGATCATTATCATTTTCATTATCACTAGGTGATTACTCATTACCAGATTGTGTTTCAGCATCAGATATAGAAACATCATCGTTATCATCAAAAGGTTTTTCTATCTCACGTTCACTAGAAGTATGCAAAGTCCTATCATTTTATTTTTATGTTTATTTTTATTTTTAAATGGACTAGGTGGATAAGTATTAATTCTTTGAGAGTCTTGTTCAATTCTTTTAGGGTGACCTTCGGGATAAAGTGGCTCCAGAGACATTGTACCTCCTCTACTCATTACTCTAACAACATGATCATTCATATTGTTGTTCATTTCATTGAGTAACTAACTTTGAGATTTAGCAACTTATTCTAACTAGGTCTGAACCATAGAAGCATGTTTTCCTATTCCTATAACATCATTAGTGATCCTAAATAGCCAGTCATTGAACCGAGCAATCATATGAGAATTTTGTTTTAACTATTTCATAACATGGGCATTGAAGTGATCTTGCTTCATGATATAGTTGTCAAACTCATACAAGCATTGACTAGGAGATTTATTATGAGGGATGTCACCTTCATAAAACTATAAAATAGAATTTACCTCTACCACCTATGGTGGTGGGTCAAGACCATGTATTTCTTCAATGGGCGGTAAATTCTTAACATCTTCAGCTTTAATACCTTTTCCCCTCATACATTTCTTTGCTTCTTGCATATCTTCAGGACTGAGAAGTAAAATACCCCTCTTCTTCGGAGTGGGTTTAGCCGGTGGTTCAGGAAGTGTCCAATCATCATAACTCTTCAATATATTATTCAACAATTCCTTGGCTTGTTCAATAGTTCGTTCCCTGGAAACACAACCAGCACAACTATCTAGGAAGTGCCTAGAAGCATCAGTTAGTCCATTATAGAAGATATCAAGTATTTCGTTTTTCTTGAGAGGATGATTAATTATGAAAAGCATTAAGTAATTGGAGAGGCCTCCCCCAAGCTTGTGAGAGACTCTCTTCTTCAATTTCCACAAAGTTAAATATTTCTTGTAAGGCAGTTTGTTTCTTAAGAGCAGGAAAATATTTTTCAGAGAAGTAATAAATCATATCTTTGGGACTACGCACACAACTAGGAGCAAGAGTATTGTACCATATCTTAGCTTCACCCTTTAATGAGAACAGAAATAACTTCAGAATATAGTAATACCGAATTTTTTCATCAAGAGAAAATAGGGTGGCTATATCATTTAACTTAGTAACATGTGACACAACAATTTTAGTTTCGTAGACATGGAAAGATCAGATTCAACCAAAGCAATTAATTATCGGTCAATAGAGAATTCATAATCCTTATCAGTAATAAAGATAGGTGAAGTAGCAAACTTAGCATCACATTTCATTCTAGCATTCAAAGTTTTTTCTTTCAACTTGCATAGTAATTTCTTAAGATCATCTCTATCTTTACAAGTAAGAAAATCCCTAGCAACCTCTCCATCCATAACATAACCCTCAGGTATTTAGGCAATTCATATCTAAGAGAGCTAGGTCTAATAGGTGTTTCATAATTCTCAGTTTCAAAGCCTCACCAGTTTAAGTCATTTCATCAGCTTCAGCATTCTCTATTTCTTTAGCTTTAGCAAGTTGTTCATCAAGAAAATCTCCTAGTGGCACATTCTTATCTAGAAAATTACTAGCATCATCATAAGCATCATTCATAGTAGAAGTAGCTTCATCAATAACTTGCAACATATCAGATTTAATAGCAGGTGGTGGTGCTGCAAGTCTATTCAAAATAGAAGGTGCATCAAGTGCAGAACTAGATGGCAATTCCTTATCTCCCCTCATCTCAGAGGGAACGATCTTGGTTCTGGTATCTTTCAGATTCTTCATAGTGATCAATAGATATAAATCCCAAGTGAATCAACAAATATAGCTATGCTCCTCGGTAACAGCGCCAGAAAAAGGTCTCGATAACCTACAAGTATAGGGGATTGCAACAGTTTTTGAGGGTAGAGTATTCAACCCAAATTTATAGATTCGACACAAGGGGAGCCAAAGAATATTTGTATGTATTAGCAGTTGAGTTGTCAATTCATGCACACCTGGATACTAAATATCTATAGCAAAGTGATCGGTAGCAAAGTAGTATGATCGTTTGATAGTGATAGCAATAGTAGTAATGACAATAGTAATGGTAAAAATAGTAGCATTAATTTTGTAGGAGTTGTAATAGTAGCAGCAACAATAGTAACCTCGCAAGATCATTATGAGAAAAGTTCATAGGCATTGGATCGGTGATTTCGTTGGATGATATTCATCATATAGCAGTCATAACCTAGGGTGACAGAGAACTAGCTCCAGTTCATCAATATAATGTAGGCATGTATTCTGTAAATAGTCAGACTTGCTTATGGAAAAGAACTTGCATGACATATTTGTCTTGTGCTCCCGTGGAAGCGGCGTCCATAAGGAAACTAAGGTATATTAAGGCCTCCTTTTAATAGAGAACCAAAATAAAGCATTAACACACAGAGGATACATTAACTCCTCAAACTACGGTCATCACCAGAAAGTATCCCAATTATTGTCACCTTGGGGTTTATGGATCATAACACATAGTAGGTGCATATAACTTGCAAGATTGGATCAAGAACATACATATAATGGTGGAAAGATAAATGGTTTAGATATAAAATCATGGCACTCAGGCCCTAGTGACAAGCATTAAGCATAGCAAAGTCAGAGCAATATCAATCTCAGAACATAGTGGATAGTAGGGATTAAACCCTAACAAAACTAACTCGATTACATGATGAATCTCATCCAACCCCTGACTGACTAGCGAGCCTAAGAAGGAATTACTCACTCTTGGCGCTGAGCATCATGGAATTGGTGATGGAGGATGGTTGATGATGACGAAGGCGGAAGATCCCCCTCTCTAGAGCCCTGAACGGACTCCAGATCTGGCCTCCCGATAAAGAATAGGAGGTGGCAACGGCTCTTTATCGCAAAACGCGATGAAACTTCTAGGGTGCGCTAGAGGGGGTGGCACGCCCTGGTGCCTAGTGGGTAGCTGCCCCCACCAGTGGGTCTTGGTTCCAATATTTTTTTATTCCAAAAAGTTTCTCCTGATTCCGATAAATTTTATTTCTGCAAAAAAATAACACCATGGTAGTTCACATTAAGGAAAGTAGATACGACAGAGACGTATCACAGGGCAGATTGCATACCATTTGCAGCACTTCTACGTATGCGTAGGGGCTCCCGAACCGTTTGTAATACCACATTATCACACATGAGATCTTATAGTAAACTCTGGCCAATGTAAAATACAATCCCACTCGTAAATTCTTCAGGAAATGTGTGGCATCCCAAATGTAAAGCACACGTCACTCATACCGCAACCGTCGATTGTACACACCAAATCAAAAACGATCTGCAACACTTGTATGTGTGCGATGGGGCTCTTGAACCATATGTGATAGCACATTATTGCACATTTGCACATGGTAATCGTTCGCGAAACGTGTGCGATGGTGTCATGCATGGCAGACGAGTTCCACAGGAAACTCATGTGCGATGGGGCACATATCCCACATAGTTCCTAAGTTGGGCCGTGTGCCTTAGATACTGTTTCCCAAATAGTTCAGTATGAAACACTATTTCGTTTCACTTCATCATTAGAAACGTTTGATCGCCAATCCCACGTGTGTGCTAGAATGTGGTGTGTGTGATGAGTTGCTTCATCACATACGATTACATTTGGCAAAGCGTCTGCATCGTACCTCCCTTTCCCTGACAATTTTTGGGTCATGTCGGAAGGACTCCCCCTATCGCACACACTCACTAGGCGACGGTATAAAATGCCATTGTGGAAAGGGGTTAAAAACCGTCTGTATAGCAGCTCGTTGTACCAGTGATCCTACGGTCATCCCCATGGACCAACCTTCGTCTCCTCATGTGTCAAGTGAACCAATGAAACGAGCACGTGCAAGAACTCCCGATATCGAGGTGACATCTCTCCTTAAAGACATTGTGTATGACCCACGTGAGACATGGCTACTATCTAAATCCGAAATGCTATGTGTGCTTAGATATAATGAAGACTCTCACGGAGATGCTCGAGATCATGGACAAGTGCTCAAGTCCACGGACGAAGGAGCATGATGAGAGGAACTGGAGGAAGGCTCCAGGACACGTACATCTGGCCCTTGGCCTGGATATCCGGCTCCTGATGGGTACAACTACAACGGGGGAGGACAACCACTGCAAAGCTACAAGACCCGGACATCCGGCCCAGGTCCGGACATTCGGCCTGACGGGAGCAGCTAGACATCTGCCCCCCACCTAGAAATCTAGCCTGAGACCTACAGAAGGTAAACCAAAGCTAACCCGGCCATCCGACCGTGGCCCCTGACATCCGGCTCGTCCCAACGCCCAGGACATCCGGCCCCGAGGCCGGAAGACCGAAACCCGCGCATGCCTAACTAGGCTTGAGGCCCATGTACCCCATCACTTCATCCCAACTTGTACTAGCACTATATATATACTACCCCTCCTTCTCCTAGGGTTAGAAAAGGTTAGAGCCCATTTGAGATAGAGCTTTGCTCATCCACTTACCACTCCCATGGATTTCAAGACTTCCATGTGAGAAGAAAACCCAAGTGGATTGAAGACCCCTACATGGGAATATCCTTCTAGGATTTAAGACCTCTCTCCTTCAAGGATTGGAATGAACTAGCTACCCTTTGTATCCTCTTGTGTTGACTTTGGATCTTTGTATCTTCTTACGTGTATGTGGTTTTAGCATATGTGTGAATGTATCTTGTCTATTTGAGAGTAGTTCTTGTTCCTCTTTGATTTGCTCTCTACCCCCCTACAAGTGTGAGAAGATCAGCAATTAGGGTTCCACCCTACATCATTTTAGATCTGAGCCATGTTGCATCACAGCTTGGAGTTCTTCCCCTCCAATTTCTAGCCAGAAATTAGTGTGTTTTGTCCCAATTTCAAAAATCCCCACAAAAATAGTCATACCCAATTTTTTGTGATATGTCGGTTCAATGAAGTTTTGTTGATTTTGATCCATGGATTTGTTGTGTTGCGAGTGGATGTAGCTTCTCCACCACCTTTTCCTGATTTCCATCCATGGAATTCCTGAAATTTTGTCCCAAGTTTTCTTTTCCCCAAAGTTCTTCCCGAGTTCATCCACGGATCGCTGCCCCGGAAATCTAGCCTGATGCCCGGACATTCGGCACCTCGCAGCTAATATCTCTAGCTTTGCCTTATTTTGAGAAATTTTGACCGGTTTCCACCATTTCTTCTGCACACCACCACCAACTTCCGCAACCTACCCACAATTTTGTAATGTTTTTCATTCGACCATTTGAGTTTGTGGTTTCCGTTTCCTAACGTGTTTTGGCTACTTAGGGAAGGTTCGTCATCAACACTTTTGCCGCTCATCTTCGCCGTTGATTTGTCATCGACAACGACCACTTCACCATTTTGAAACTCCGACCATAAGCAAGGATGGTAAACTCGATGAAAACCATAGTACATTTCCCCTTTCCAATGCATTTGTTAACCCCGAGCCAATCATTGGTGCAGCGCCCTGCTATACAAACAGTTTTTACCCCCTTTCTGGGATGGGGTTTTAAACCGTCGCCTTGTTTGTGTGTGCGATGGGGGAGTCCTTCCACACCACCGATAAACCATCGGGGATAGGCCCTCCGGTCACACACACGGGGCAAAAAGAGCTCATGTGCGATTGGGCCTATATAGGCCCAATCATTTCCATTCGTAAGTACACCCCACATGGTGAATCCAAGCCATATGTTTCTGATCGTACGTTAATCCCACAGAGTCAATCCAAGGAATACGTTTCTATTTGTATGTATATCCCACACAGTCAATCCAAGAAATACGTTTTCGTTCGTATGTACTTCCCACACAGTGAATCCTAGACAAACATTTCTGTTTGCACGTACATCACACACAATTTCCCCATCAAATTGTATGTGATAGTATTGCCTTTGTAGACGATACTAATAATTTTATCATTTTCGTTATTGAATGCATCATGCATGGTGCCTTGAACAAACTGTGTGACATAGTTTGTCCATCACACACTCTTTTTATGTGGAAAATGCTTGTGAAGGTGTCCTAACGCAAACAGTTTTCTAGAGGAAGTCGTGTGTGATTGTTCATTGATCCAACCTGTTTAATTCCTAGAAACTGTGTGGGTTGTCTGAGGTCATCTCCCATGGTGTTGTCTCAATAATTGTTTGCAATATAAAACCCAAAAAGCAAACTCTATATTTCATATTAAGCAGACACTATATTTTATTTTCGTATTACGGAACCAAAATTTTCATAACTAAAACACATCAGAGTAGAACATCATAAAGCTTCAGCACTCAGTTACACCATATAGGCATATAGCAAGCTACCCCATTACACAACTGCATCACCCGGACATCCGGCCCAGGTCCGGACATTCGGCCTGACGGGAGCAGGTAGACATCTGGCCCCCACCTAGAAATCTAGCCTGAGACCTACAGAAGCTAAACCAAAGCCAGCCTGGCCATCCGACTATGACCGCTGACATCCAGCTCGTCCCAACGCCCCGGATATCCGGCCCCGAGGCTAAAAGACCGACACCTGCGCGTGCCTAACCGGACTAGAGGCCCATGTACCCCTTCACTTCGTCCCAACTTGTACTAGTACTATATATATACTATCCCTCCTTCTCCTAGGGTTGGCAAAGGTGAGAGATCATTTGAGGTAGAGCTTTGCTCATCCACTTACCACTCCCATGGATTTCAAGACTTCCATGTGAGAAGAAACCCTAAGTGGATTGAAGACCCCTTCATGGGAATATCCTTCTAGGATTTAAGACCTCTCTCCTTCAAGGATTGGAATGAACTAGCTACCCTTTGTATCCTCTTGTGTTGACTTTGGATCTTTGTATCTTCTTATGTGTATGTGGATTTAGCATATGTGTGAATGTATCTTGTCTATTTTAGAGTAGTTCTTGTTCCTCTTTGATTTGCTCTCTACCCCCCTATAAGTGTGAAAAGATCGGCAATTAGGGTTCCACCCTACATCTTTTTGGATCTGAGCCACATGGCATCACAGCTTGGAGTTCTTCCCCTCCACTTTCTAGCCAGAATTTAGTGCGTTTTGTCCCAATTTCAAAAATCCCCACAAAAAATAGTTATACCCAATTTTTTGTGATATGTCGGTTCAATAAATTTTTGTTGATTTTGATCCATGGATTTGTTGTGTTTCGAGTGGATGCAGCTTCTCCACCACCTTTTCCTAATTTCAATCCATGGAATTCCTGAAATTTTGTCCCAAGTTTTCTTTTCCCCAAAGTTCTTCCTGTGTTCATCCACGGATCGCCGCCCGGAAATCCAACCTGATGCCCGGACATTCGAGACCTCGCAACCAACATCTCCAGCCTTGCCTTATTTTGAGAAATTTTGACCGGTTTCCACCATTTCTTCTGCACACCACCACCAACTTGCACAACCTACCCACAATTTTGTCATGTTTGTCGTTCGACCATTTGAGTTTGTGGCTTCCGTTTCCTAACGTGTTTTGGCTACTTAGGGATGGTTCGTCATCAACACTACCGCCACTCATGTTCGCCGTTGATTCGTCATCGACAACAACCACTTCACCATTTTGAAACCCCGACCATAAGCAAGGATGGTAAACTCGATGAAAATCATAGTACATTTCCCTTTTCCAATGCATTTGTTAACCCCGAGCCAGTCACTGGTGCAGCGCCCTGCTATACAAACGATTTTTACCCCCTTTCCGCGATGGGGTTTTAAACCGTCGCCTTGTTTGTGTGTGCGATAGAGGAGTCCTTCCACACGACCGATAAACCGTCAGGGATAGGACCTCCGGTCACACACACGGGGCAAAAAGAGCTCATGTGCGATTGGGTTGTAGACAATTATATAGGGCCAATCATTTTTGTTTGTAAGTACACCCCACATGGTGAATCCAAGCCATATGTTTCCGATCATACATAAATCCCACAGAGTCAATCCAAGGAATACTTTCTGTCCGTATGTACATCCCACACAATCAATCCAAGAAATACGTTTTCGTTCATATGTACATCCCACATAGTGAATCCTAGACAAACGTTTTCGTTTGCACGTACATCACACACAATTGCCCCATCAAATTGTATGTGATAGTGTTGCCTTGGTAGACGATATTAATAATTTTATCATTTGCATTATTGAATGCATCATGCATGGTGCCTTAAACAAACTATGTGGCATAGTTTGTCCATCACACACACTTTTTATCTGGAAAACGTTTGTGCAAGGTCTCCTAACGCAAACAGTTTTCTTGAGGAAGTCGAGTGTGATTGTTCATTGATCCAACATGTTTAATTCCTAGAAACTATGTGGGTTGTCTGAGGTCATCGCCCACGGTGTTGCCTCAATAATTTTTTGCAACATAAAACCCAATAATCAAACACTATATTTCATAGTAAGCAGACACTGTATTTTATTTTCGTATACGGAACCAAATTTTCATAACTGAAACACATCAGAGTAGAACATCATAAAACTTCAGCACTCAGTTACACCATATAGGCATATAGTAAGCTACCCCATTACACAACTGCATCAGCACAAAGTTTCACATGCAACATCTATAACCTTTAGAAATTAGCATGATGTATGGTAGATAGATAGATGAATCTCATGTGGAGAACTTCTAAAGCTGAAGGAGAAAATTGAGCCTTGAATGATGTTGAAGGTCCTTGCAATAGGCCAGTGCATGTGGATAATTGACCATCCATCCTTCGTCCTCTTGAGGAAGACTTCAATATCGTAAAGTGGGTGTTGTAATAATACCTTCCACACCTCCTAACCATATATGTGGTTCGAGAGATAATCATTAGCGATCCGCTTTGGAAAGGCCAGAAAACAATGATATGCATAAATATCTTCTCTAAATTTGGAAATGGCGCATAGGAATAAAAAATACATGGTATAAGAGTTAGTACCATCCTGCAGTTCAGTGATGTCTTCTTCATTGTGCACTCAAAATCTTGTTGTTTTTCATCGCTAGTTTCTTTGTCCTAACAATCTTTCTCAGTTTCTTGACTTGACTGATATTCATGGAGAACTCATTTCCCCATATGTAAATGGATAGAACAGTGGTCAAAACATCTGACAGGAGGACCTATATGTGCAAGACCAAATTGTTAAAAACCTAAATATTAGAATGGTTCCTACAATTGCACAATAATGTGCTATTAGACAAAGGACCATGCAAGTGCAAACCTTGATGGTAAAACTTGGTACTTCCCACTATTTACCTGCAACAAATATAAGGTAGTTATTGATCAGGTTAAGTGAAGGTTGGCATACTATCAGTCAAATATGTAGTTGAAAAATAAACACATTATATATTCAACAGATTAATTCGGGCCACATGGAAAAGCCACTTATCCAAACCAAGCATGATTAAGAACTAGGAAATGTAGCAACTATATAGGTTTCTCATGTATTTCATGCATCCAAATTTGATTGATTCGTCACATGCATGACAATACAAAATTTTACCAAAAACAATTGCACATCGCATTGCAGAATTGAACCAAACAGTTAACTAAACACGACAACAAATGAACCAAACATTAGCTGAGCACACATTGCACATTATATAACATACTCCTAATAAAAGATCCGATGGTTAACTAAACCAAGCATGCTTAACAACTTGGAAATATAGCAATTGTATTTGTTTCTCATGTATTTCGTACATCCAAATTCGATTTATTTCTCACATGGAAGACAATACAAAATTGCACCCACAACAATTAAACATCGCATTGCAGAATTGAACCAAACAGTTAACTAAACACCCCAACAATTGATCCAAACATTAACTAAGCACCACACTGCACAATGTATAATATACTGGAAGATCAGACAGTCAACAAAACCAAGCATTCTTGACAACTTGGAAATATAGCAATTGTATTAGTTCCTCATGTATTTTGTACAGCCAAATTTGATTTCTTTCTCACATGGAAGACAATGAAAAAATGCACCCACAACAATTGAACATCGTATTGCCGAATTGAACCAAAGAGTTAACTAAACACCACAACAAATGAACCAAACATTAACTGAGCACGACATTGCATAATATATAACATACTAGAAGATCAGACAGTTAACCAAACCAAGCATGCTAAGCACATGGCAATATAGCAATTGTATTTGTTTCTCATGTAGTTTGTACATCCAAATTCAATTTATTTCTCACATGGTAGACAATATAAAATTGCACCCACAAGAATTGAGCATCACATTACAGAATTGAACCAAACAGTTAGATGAACACGAGAACAAATTAACTAAACACTTAATAAGTGAGCACCACATTGCACGATATATAGAATGTATATACTAGCACTACAAAAAAAGACACATCTGTAACATTTTGGGCCGAACGAATTTTTTTCTGTCATACATATGACACTTCTATGACGATAATTGTGACACAACCCGGTATCATCATAGATGTGGTGGGCTCCTACTTCCATGACAAAAAATCATGACAGAAAATGGGCTTTTCGTCCTGGGAGGGCTGGAGACGCAGCTGCATGACATTCTTTGCGACATCCATGACAGAAAAAACCATGGTAGAAGCGAGGGGGAGGAAAATTTCAGGGAGTTCCCGGTTACGGTGGGAGGTCGGGGCCGAGCGATGCGTGTTTCTCTCATACACGTATGCGCGTATCTGTGAGGCATTGGCTCTAACTGAACCCGAGCGAGGCATTGGGCTCTAACTGAACCCGAGCGATTGCACTGCAGGCTACGCGTTTCTGAACCCAAGCGATCGATCGATGGCTGTTAACTGAACCCGATCGAGCGATTCCTTCACTATTGCTGCTAACTGAAGTCGATCGATGTTGCCTCTAGGATGAACAGTGAGCGTTGCAG
>NC_041390.1:255328747-255340730 GCF_002162155.2 Triticum dicoccoides | reverse complement strand
ACAGGACCTCATGGTGTGGAGGGCTGGATGAACAGTAGACGGTGGAGGGGTGCCCGTGGACGGGTGGTTGAACAGTAGCCGGTGGAGTAGCGCGCGGTGGAGGCTGGATGAACAGGAACCCGTGGAGGCTGGAGGAGGTCGACGGTAGCCCGTGGAGGCTGGAGGAGGTCGACGGTGGAGATGAATAGTATCCCATGGAGTCCCGTTTTGCGGTACGCCACACCCCTCCCGATGAACAGGACCCCCGTTTCGACCGTAGGAGGTCCATTTTGTTCGTTTTGCGGTACGCCACACCCCTCCCGATCAATAGGACCCCCGTTTCGACCGTAGGAGGTCCGTTTCCTCCGTTTTGCGGTACGCCACACCCCTCCCGATGAACATGACCCTCGTTTCGATCGTAGGAGGTCCGTTTCCTCCGTTTTGCGGTACGCCAGACCCCTCACGATCAACAGGACCCCGTTTCGAACGTAGGAGGTCCGTTTCCTCCATTGTGCGGTACGCCAGGCCTCGTTTCCATCGCCTGTTCTGTCCAAGCCCTCTCTATGAACACGACCACGCATTCCATTCCGACCCAGTCGGTTGGCTCCCACACGTTCCGTTGCCTCCCAATGAACACGACACATTCCGTTGCCTCCCCATGAACATGACGCATTCTGTTGCCTCCCCATGAACACGACGACGACGCTGTTTCTCCATTCCGACCCAGCCTTGTACACGAGCCCTGGCCGTACGTATGCGCGAGTAGGCGTTCGAGACCCCGCCCATGTGTACACATATGTGGCCGTATTTTCTTTCTTGCACCTTGGCCGCTGTAGGTATGTGTACATGCTATGTGCGCGTCTCTACTACGACACGTACGCGCCTCTACTACGACATGTGCGCGCCTCTACGTCCACTAGTATATATGTACGTACATGTTCGCGACCAGAATGACAACGCTATGTAGGCTTCGACCAGGTGGGTCCCGACTGTCAGGCACTTCCTTGCGTGCGAAGATGTAGCTGGTGGGTCCCAGCAGTCAGGGGGTGAATCATTTTTTTTGCCCGGACGCACTTCCTTGCGTGCGAAGATGTAGCTGCTGGGTCCCAGCAGTCAGGGGGAAACGTTTTTTTCATGAAATATAGTGGCCCGTCCGGTGGGTCCCAGCTGTCAGGTGGAGGAATCATTATTTTCCGCGTAATAAGGAGGAACTTCCTTGCTGCGGCCGTGGACCCAGCTGTCAGCCTCTCCACATACAGTCCACGTCTGATGGAAGTCGTTCCTTGACCATGTTGACCACGCCGCGCTGAGAGCACCAGGGCGATGGACGACGGTGAGGCCTAGGAAGGGGATGACGCGGAGCCGGGGAAGACGCAACAGTGGAAGCCCACGCGGAGAGGAGTACGAGGTTTCACTAGTTCGACTGCGGTGTGAGGCTGCCGTCATCGCAGGGCCTGGCTAGCGGTGGTAATAGTAGGGGGCGGTGAGGCCTCCGCTACAACACATCCAGCCACGGGAGGCAGGAGCATGTGACACGACTGGCGCTCCTTTGGGCGGCTGAAGCAAGAAGACCAGAGGTTGAAGAAGCACTACGGTCGTTGATGGACATCGTACGTTGACAAAGCCCTCCGTCCCCGTTAACTTAGTAGGCCCACAGGTCAGCCTCCCACCAAGGTGGGTCCTAGCTAGCAAGGGGGTATTCATTCTTTTGTGCGTAATAAGGAGGCACTTCCGGTGGGTTCGAGCTAACAGCAGGGGGAACTTTTTTTTTTCGCGAAATACGGTGGCCCGTCGGGTGGGTCCCAGCAGTCAGGGGAAAATGTTTTTTTCGTGAAATACTGGTGGGCGTCCGGTGGGTCCCTGCTGTCAGGTGGAGGAATAATTATTTTCCACGTAATAAGGAGGCACTTCCTTGTGGCTGCCGTGGACCCAGCTATCAGCCTCTCCACGTACAGTATTCTTCCGATGGAATTCGGTCGTTGACCACATTGACCATGCCACGCCGAGAGCACCATGGCGGTAGACGATGGCGAGGCCTAGGAAGGGGACGAAGCGGAGCCGGGAAATACGCGACAGTGGATGCCCATGCGGAGAGGAGTACGAGGGTTCACTGGTTCGGCTGCGCTGCCGTCGCCGCAGAATAACAGGGGGGTGGGTGAGTGGAGTGGAGGGATGGCCTGGCCAATAGTGGGAGTAGTATGGGTGCGGTGAGGCCTCCGGGGCAGCACAACTGGCCACGGGAGGCAGGAGCAGGCGACACGACCGACGCTTCTTTGGGAGGCTGGAGCAAGAAGACCAGAGGTTGAAGAAGCACTACGGCCGTTGGATGGACATCGTACGGTCAGTCGAGCTAGAATCGTGCATGTTGACTAAGTTGACAAAGCCCTTCGCCCCCTCAACTTAGTAGGCCCACTATACTTGGTCCCAACTAGTATGGGGAGTATTCATTTTTTGTGCGTAATAAGGAGGCACTTCCTTGCGTGCGAAGATATAGCTGGAGGGTCCGAGCTGTCAGTGGCAGTAACATTTTTTTTGCGAAATACAGAGGCCCTTTCGGTGGGTCCCAGATGTCAGGTGGAGGAATCATTATTTTGCGCATAATAAGGAGGCATTTCCTTGCGTGCAGCCGTGGACCCAGCTGTCAGCCTTTCCACGTACAGTCCACTTCAGATGCATGTCGGTCGTTGACCACGTTGACTACGCCACGCCGAGAGCACCAGGGCGGTGGACGACAGCAAGGCCTAGGAAGGGAACGACACGGAGGCAGGGAAGACTCGGCAGTTGTTTTTGTTTCCCACGCGGAGGGGAGTACGACTGTACGAGGGTTTACTGGTTCGTCTGCCGTCGCCGGAGAATAACAGCAGGTGTGGGTCAGTAGAGGGATGGCTTGGCCAGCGATGGGAGTACAGTGGGGCGGTGAAGCCTGCGCGGTAGCACAGCCGACCGTGGGGAGGAGGGAGCAGGCAGTCCCGCCGGTGCTTGTTTGAGCGGCTGGAGCAGGAAGAGCAGAGATTGAAGAAGCACAACGGCCGTTGGATGGACATCCAACAGTATACAGGCCATCTGTGGAAAGCCTCAAATATGTGGAAAATAGCATACACCCATCTGCCATTATTTCAAATAATTTACAGCCCATTTGCAAATTATTACAGGTTTTTTTGGAGCCCATATTCTTTTTGTTAGCATTACAGCCCATATTGTGGCCACGGTTAAAAAATTATACGAAATTTTGCATATGTCGGTGCGGTCTGAACTGTTTTTAATCCCGAAATTTCGAGTCACATTCAGACTGATTTTAAAAATAAAAGTATATCAATATAAAATCCAATAAATTGTCCACGCATAAAAATCAATGCAATTTAAAATCTCAAAATGAAAAAAAGATATTTGAAACTAATTGCCGGTTTGATGTGTTTTAAAAATGTACAGCCCATTTCTCATTACTGATAAGCCATTTTCTCGGCCAGCCGAATGAAGCTCTCCTCGTCTTGAAAGATTTGTAGCCCAAGATGCCTGATAAAGCGACTTACTTGACAAATCACAAAAAAAACCGGGCTATCCATTTTCAGAAAGAAAAAAACTACTAGGCTGGTCTGTGGTAAACATAAAAGAAAAGGCTGTCTAGACAGGCCAGAGTGTCCCGCACAGCCCAGTTGAAACCCTGCTTCCGTCTCAAAAACAAATTAGATAAATGCCACTCCAATTATGGCAATTCATAAAAATGCCACCGCAATTTCCAAACTTTGAAAAATGCCACTACAATTTTTGCAAACTTTGAAAAACACAACTTCAGTTTGCAAACTTTGAAAAATGCCACTCCAAACTTCGAAAAATACCACTAGAAATGGCATGAAATGGCATTTTTCAAAGTTTGGAAATTGCAGTGGCATTTCTCAGATACACCAGATTTGGAGTGGCATTTATCAAATTAACCCAAAACAAAAATAACTGGGCGAGCTGCTGGGTCCCTTGTGTCAGCCGCTCGTTGTGCAATTCTCTCGTTTATTGACTATGTTGACAATGGCATGGGACCCATATGTCAGAAATCCACTAGGAGGAGCCTTTTTTATTGGCATGAAATAAGGAGGCACTTGCTTGCATACTGCCATGACATTGGCGGGTCCCTGCTGTCATACTCTCCACGTACAATCATCTCCTGATTGTGTACGTGTCCTTGCTAGGCCCACAAGTCAGCCTCTAAACCCATGGAGGACAAATACAATCCATTTAAGAAAATAACAACCCATTCCATACGTTCAAACAGAATGTTCAACATTCAGAGCAAAGTAATAGGTCTGATCCACATATAGAGTACTGAACTTCCACGTTGACAACCATCATAGCCAAGTTAACTATCTACTCCCACTAATACACTAGTAGCATACAAGTACTAACTTACTCTTAGCTAACTATACGATGCCAACCGCCATCTGTAGTACACGCTAAACGCCGACACCAGCGTCGTGCGCCTCGCCTCGGACTTGCAAGATGTGCGATAGGGCGCGTTGCTCGCGCGCGTTGGCCCTTTCCATGCCGGTGTGGTCCACCGAAGCTTCGGCTTCCAAGAGGGAAACCCACTTGATGAGCTGGTAGTAAAAATCGGCATCGCGAACGCGTGCGTGCCTGACAGCCTCCAGGGCTATTTGCCGGATGCCGGCCTCCACATAGTTGGCCCAATTGCGGGCGCTCACCTCGCGACTCAGAGCATCGGTGTGCTGCTGCTCCATGTCCCACTGGCGGCGCAAATCGGCGATATGCTGCTCCTTCGCCAGGCGGTCGCGCTCCAGCAACTCCAACTCCTCCTCCATGCGGTCAAGCTCCAACAACTCCTCAATCTCTGCATTGCCATCTAAAGACAGATAGAATGCCTCCTCCCTCCGTCTGCCTTTCGGTGAAAACCCGAACACTAGTTCCGGCGGTGACCGCCTCCGGCGTCGCCTACCGCGGACGGGCGGGGGCATGGCGGATGTGGCGAGCGACGTTGGGCCGGTGGGGGCTTATGAGGTTATGGCGAGTTGGGTCACGGTGGCACCGGAGAAGGCCGGTAAACAGTACTTATAGGCGGAAGGTAGCACGACGGTCATCGGAATTCAATGCATAATGGCTTAGCGCGTGAGCTTGCCGTGGAAAACTAGAGAAACTGGAATTATGGCTATGTCGTCCCGTCCCGTCTGGGTCGCACGGCGGCATGGCGGTCAAACGAGTGCACTCGAATCATCTCCCTCCTTGTCAATAATGATTCCACAGATTTAAAAAGCCCGCAACAATTAAAGCATATCTTTTTTCGCATCAGTTAGCTGCCTTAATTACGGCCGACTACATGCAGGCACTCAGAATCGCTCGCAGGCAGTACACGAAGCAGCATGCAACGAGTCGTAGCCGAGGGCACGCATGCAGCCACTTAAATCGCTGGAATTAATTAGGCTTAAACTTCTGCATGCCGTTAATTATTGCCATGCCTTGGTCGTGCTGCTTTGCTCATGGGACTAATAAACCCGGACGGAGGGACTACCTTGGTTGGTGAGAGATTTGAATTAAGCCCTGCAAACCGGAAAGGAGGTACTAGTACGTGCGTGATTCACTATTTATTCGTGTAGGATCGAGTAGGTCGTTTCTTGAATTGAGCCCTGCAAACCGGAAAGGAGGTAGTACGTGCGTGATCCACTATTAATCCGTGTAGGATCGATAGTGTAGCTTGTCAGTTTCTTTAGAGGTAGGCATTTTTATCCGTTTAGGATCGATAGTGTAGCTTGTCAGTTTCTTCAGAGGTAGGCATTTTTTATTCAAAAAACTGCCACTTCTCATCTTGCATCGCAAATAAAACTGCCAGGAGCGCATTTGTAGGCTAGCTAGTGATCGATCAGTAACTTGTAAACATTGAGAGAATAGAAATAAGTAACTGTTAATGCATCTCAATGATTCACAGATCATATACAAATATGTAGCTCCAAAATCAAAGATCAACCACTTCGGATCTTGCGTCGCAACTAAAACTAACTACTACAATTCCCATACATAAGATCAACATGTTAATGAATCTCAATGATTCACAGATCATATACAAATATGTAGCTCCAAAAGCAAAGATCTAGAAAAAACATCTGTTCTTCCTACTAACATGGATGCTTCTCTTGGCCAACATTCAGTACAGACTGAAAAGACAAATTTGTTTGTGAAGTCTACAATTCCTCTTGCAAACGTAAGTGGTTTCACCAACAGCTGGAACCATGAGAATGAACCACACATGATGGAGGAACATCCACTGCAATATGATTTGGTCTTCTCTCGATCACACCGCAAGACTATTTTCGGAATACAAACTTTAACTTAGGCAAAATGATGCCCATTGTATAATCAGACCAAAGCAATGAAGCACCTAGTGTTGGCCAATAAATAGTATAGTACTACTTTTCTGCAGTCCATGAAGTGACTATCCAATCTTTCTGTTTCTATTTTCAAATGGCACTGCATGCAGTGACTATACTATTCTCTTGTGCAGTTCAACCAAAATTGCGGACACTTTGTTTGTTTGCCAAATAGCAACGGGCAGACATCTCTGTCTGCACAAATATCAAGCAGCTAGTAAACATATACCACACCTTGTATTTTTGGTTTAAACATGTCTCTTCCACTTAGCATCTGTCATGTTCCACACTGGAGTATCTGATACAGTTATGTTTTGCCCTGGACAATTTCATACTGAATTGATTTGCTGGTTCAGAGCAGAAATATAGCGCCTATTCTACATCAGACCAAGGATATCCATGTTCGTAGTGATGGAAGAGGTGAAATCGATACAACCGAAATTGAGAATCCAATCATTGAATCATGTCCTGCACCTCCAATGTAGGTCCACCCTGCCAATAAATTCACATGAACACCACTAGTATTACTATCTAATGACAGTACAAAAAGAGTAGCAAGATAGTAGCAAACCATGTACCTTCGTAATGAACAGCTGATAGTGCCACCAATTGGATATAAAGGTTTGGAAGAAAACATGCTCCCAATGTTGAACCAGTTGGACTTTTTGTGCAGTTCCACTAAAATCGAGCATCCCTGTTTGCATAGATATTGAAACTGTGATTACTCTAAAAGTGGCACTACTTGAAGCATAGACTCACAAATATAAGCATTCCAATTTCTTAATGGGAAAAGTTAGTAAAAATGTTTCTAACCACCTATTTGAAGGAATAAATAAAGCAACAGCGGCTATTGTCAGGATGGCATACATAGTTTTTTCTGAAAAACTGAGCCATTCCTGACCTTTCCTCTTATTTTAAGCAAATTTTGTGCAGTTCTACTAAAATAAAATGCCATCACCGCCTTGACAATTCAGTGACATTATACAAAAGGAAATGACTTAACATTACATCATGATATCAGGTACATAATCGACAGGCATTAGAGACAAACATACAAACCTCCTCCGATAACATAATGAGCATTAATTTTAACAAAGGTGTGACTAGCTTTACCGGGATAATTTGAGTGAACTCTAGACCCTTTGTTCCTTAATATAAGACATTTTTGTCGTTCAATTTAAACTACCCAAACGTCTAGTCTTTAGAAAAACAGGTAGTAGTTTTATTGAGCACATATCTGGGAAAGCTTGCCACACTTTATTTATGTCCATACGCTAATGCAACACCATTTGAATACTACAAATATACACTAATCCAGTGGCTAGTGCAACAGTAGAGTAGTTAGTTTATTAAAGGGTACAGTACAATGGTTTTACTGAACAGATTTCAATAAACTCTAGCACTGGAAGGTTTCTATAAGAATTAACAATACAAAATGTAAAGGTAAGAAGTATTAGCATTGGTATACTAGCTGTGCATGAGCATTAAACCAAATACAAAAGTCTGAAGGTAACTAGCATTATTGACAGTATAAAAAAATTGCAAACCATGTACCTCCAAGGTAAATATCATTTCGAACTCGGGGGGACCTTAAAAATTGATATCCCAATCTTGATAACCAATCAAACATAAAAACTTGATCGAACGAATCAAGAGAACAGCCGGAGGAGGAGGCGCCCACTCTTGACCTTTCCTCTTGTCTTCATAATTGTCTGTGTAGTTTAACCAAAATAAAATGACATCAGCACCTTGGCATTTTGGTGACACTGTACAAAAAATTTAACTTATCTCATGAAAGTGAGGTATGTAATCTATAAGCATTAACAGAGCAAAAATCTGAAGGTAGTGACAAGTTTCGTCGTTGGTATACTCGTTGTGCAACAACATTAGAATGCCTTAGCTAAAAAATCTTTAATACATCCACAATCAACAGCTAACCCTGAAATAATCCAGTGACATTAAATGGCATTGCTTAAATTTATCGGTGGTATTAGACTGAGAGCGGCATTAGTTAAATGTGGCATCACTTTAGCAGTAGCATTGCTTGACTTGACTGCTGGCGTTATACTAACAGCAAAAAAAGTGGCAATAAGAGCATGGGAGGCCCATTCGGACAGTGGGCGCACCAGTACGATGTACCTCCATGAACGCAGAGTGGTGAGGGAGGTATGGTTGCCCAGAGCAACAAATATCTAGGCAGCATATGTGGATTACGTCGCATTTTTGTTCTCTTTAGCCACCTTTTTCCTATGCAAGGACAACAAACCGATCGACCTGTTCATTCTCTATTGCGTTGTCATGCCTTTCTACCCTTCTTCAACCAAGAGACACGAGACTCGTTCCTTAGCTACTGATTTTCCCCTTTTCAACCTAGATGCGGGTTTGATGCCTACTCTCTTGGACAGTATAGTCTCCCTTACTTTCCTTATTCAACCCAGACATGGATTAGTCTGCATGAAAAGTAGGGTTTCCTTTAATAGTGCAAATTATGGTTTTCGTCTGCGTGGCCAGCAGAGCAGAGGATATCAAATTTGGAAGATGGTGGAGTGGGAAAAGATCCAGATGCAATAACGTGGCAGATGGGCCAATAGAACAAGGTTATGGTTCGAAAAGAGGTAGCATACCTGAGGGTCGGCGGGAAGTGGCTTCGCTCGTGGTCGTCGTCCTCCACACACACTACGGCAGCAAGCTTGGGGACTGAGGCCATCCCGCCCGGGCGCTAGGTCTGAGAGGACAGCCTTGTCGTCAGTGCGTGACCTCGCTCACCGACGACGAGTGCGTCAACGCTACACGTCCTTTTCTTCCCCGGCGGATCTATGACCACCGGTGAGGAGGGAGAGAGGGGCCGTCTTTTTAGATCTGGAGAGAGGGTGGTAGTGTGAGAATCAAGTGGGCAGCCCTTAGCAAGAAAGCGCTCAAGCTCCAACCTATATATCTTTTTTATACTACTAGTACTGGAGGTGGAGTAGTGGTAGAGTAGTTTATATTTTCTCTGCGTACAGTACCAGTTAGTCGTGCATCAAAACTGATCGGCACGCCATTAAAAAAATAAAGGTCGATAACTAGTGCGGCACCTCGGGCCAACGCGGCCAGATTGCATTTTGCACGAGAAATTACACACCATGTTTCGTTGACATGTGGTCCCATTCCAACATATCAGTGAGACAACGGCGAGTAGTAGGAGTATTTCCAAACAGACGTGTAGGCCAGGGCGCCTCCTCGTGAACTGTGGCAAACTCGCAACCGTCCATCGACTCTTCGCCTTTCCCTCTCGATTTGGGACTGTTGTCGCACGCTCTTCCTCTCCCTCCTCCATTTTCCTTCAGCCCTTCACCCTTTCTTCTGCCATTGTTCGATCGTCTTCTCCATGGAGGGAACAGGCCAGAAACGACCCCGTTATTCTTGCCCCGATCTGAAAGATGACGTGGTGGAGGAACTCATTGATCGGTGCGACGTCATCACCTCGGCTAGCATGGCAGGTTCGTTCAAGCCCATTCTCGACTCAACTAATAACATCATTACAATGAACCCAAGAGTCAAGGAGCGGTTTGATCTCCCCTATCTTCTTTGCCATGACCCTGATGACTGGCGCTGGCACGACGGAGGCCTCGCCCTGTGCCAGTTGATGCCGCTTGATAATGATACCTATGATGTTAAGATGGCATCGCTTGAGGGCAAGGCTTGGGCGGGCGCAAATGGAGATTGGGTTGTTTACATTGGGTCCAACTGCGAGTGGGAACTTGTGAATGTGTACACTAGTGACCGGGTTCCACTTCCAAAAATCTCAGCAGACTACCCAGAGGTTGAGCACACTGGTATTGTACGCACATTCAAATACGATCATCGTGACTGTCTTCTATGGAAGATAGCAATTTGTCGAGTTCCCAACCACTCTTGGAATTACAACAACTATCAAGTTGTTTCTATCTTCGACAAGCTTGTTGCC
Organism: Triticum dicoccoides; assembly: GCF_002162155.2. Taxonomy (NCBI): domain Eukaryota; kingdom Viridiplantae; phylum Streptophyta; class Magnoliopsida; order Poales; family Poaceae; genus Triticum; species Triticum dicoccoides. Next base: position 255,330,440 of record NC_041390.1, on the reverse strand, counting down.
GTCCTTAGTGGTTTGACTCGATGGATATTGCTCAAAAATCAGTTTCTGTACATGGATGAGTACTGTGATGCAATTCAATACGAGGGCATTGTGTTTGCTGCCACCACTCGTGTTACTATTTTTTAATGGGATCCTTGTAGTTTCGGTACATTTTTCTTCCACCGTAATTATAATTGTTTCATCCACATGCATGCGGGTTAGCAAGTTTCCCTTTACTAATTAACCTTCTTCGTGTGTTTCCAAGGTCCTGTGAACATCCCACCACCTATACTTGAAAATCATTATAACCAAGGGGGAGATGACGATGGTGATGATCACGAGCATGAGGACGAGCAGCGCCCATATACTCTGTGGCGCCTGGCAACTAATTCTGATGGATCACCTCTTCTTGTGTGTATAAAGCCCACTAATGATGTTACTACTAAGGAAGCAGGTGTAGTCTCCCATGGTCGCACTCTCCGGACCTATTCCAACACCCGTTGCATGGTATTCGAGATGGATACTAGTGTGCTAGCGCCAACTCCTTCTCCCTGGTGCAGAATTGATAGTCTTGGAGAAAACTCGCTCTTCCTTGGACAAAACTATCCGATGATGGTGAAAGGCGATCCAACTGTTGTTGACACAACGTTACTAGTACCATTTATGAGAAGCAACTATGTATATACCTCAAACATTTGGGTGGTTCCCTACCCTAGTACTGATATAGTAGGCCGCTTCAGCCTGGATGATCAGTCCTGCGTTGGTTTCCAGATCGACAAACGATGGCCCGTCCCAGAGAATCACTCGTGGTTCAAAGCAAGCATTTCCAATGCCGAGGAATGGTTGAGTTGAAGTTCATTTCATTGCTTGTTATTTGTTGTGTGGTGACCACTTTGCAAGCTTGCACAAGTCACCGCACACATCCTAAAAATACATGGGTTGCACCTCTGGAGAGATGACAAAACCCTTAAAAAACATATGAAGAACTCACGGGCATATCATGCACACATTAATCATGGAAAAAATGACAAATGTATAAGATGAACTAGCAGATCTGGCAATTAACTCACGAAGCCCTCTTCTAACAGCATTTCGGGCATCAAGATGAACTCAAATGAAAATGATGCAATGAGATGAAATGATGTACTCTCTGAGACGAACATTTTGATATGCTATATGCATGAATCGGAGCTACGGATGCAAACTTACGGAGCCGCGAACATGGGCATATGGATCTGGGATTCCGGGACTTGGTGAAAATTATACCCTCCGAGAAAGTCAACCCGGGACGGAGTCGTGCGGGACGGAGGGATCCGGTTCGGGATGGTGCCGTTTGGTTCGTCTCCTGGTGGATCTCGTCCATCATCGTCTCCGGCGAGCTCGAGGAAGTCCGGCGAGGTCGGGGTTGGCCGGAGTTGATGGATCTGGGCCAGATCTGTCCGGATCTGACCGGATCTCGACGAGGGCGGCGCGGGCAGGCTTGCCGGCGACAAGGCGGCGGCCGGAGCAGGGTATAGGCGGCGGAGGGTCACCGGCCGGTGGGAGGAGCTGGGGCTCCGGCGAGCAAGGATGGCGGCGGCGGCCGGCGGAAAACCGCGGCGGGGCGGTGGCGCTCGGAGGCGGCGGGCCAGTGCCGGTGGAGGAACAGGGCGGAGGCGGCGGCCGGTGGGCACAAGCGGCGGCGCTCGGCGACGGTCGGCGCTAGGCGGCAGAG
>NC_041390.1:255307882-255328493 GCF_002162155.2 Triticum dicoccoides | reverse complement strand
TAGGCGGCAGAGCTCGGCCGGCGAGGGAGATACGGGAGCGGGCGCGGGCTCCCGCGGGGTGGCGGCGTTGAGATGGGCCCGCGCGGGCCCCAGATGGGCTCCGCGGGCCGCGGCGGCGGGGAGGAGAGAGAAGGGCGACGGCCGGACAGGTGGCAGCGCGCGATTGGGCGCGGGACGGAGCGGACATGTACGGGCAAGAGGGTGGACGTGTCCGTCGGCGGGAGGATGAAGAAGCTAGGGTTTCATCAGCGAAAAATTCGGGGTGGCCACATATTTATAGGTAGAGGGAGCTAGGAGAGTCCAAATGAGGTGTGGTTTTCGGCCACGCGATCATGATCGAACGCTCTAGAACATGGAGCAGAGTTTGGTGGGTTTTGGGCCAACTTGGAGGGGTGTTGGGCTGCAACAGACACGAGGCCTTTTCAGTCCCTCGGTTAACTGTTGGAGTATCAAACGAAGTCCACATGATACGAAACTTGACAGACGGTCTACCGGTAGTAAACCAAGGCCAGATGACAAGTCTCGGTCCAATCCGGAAATGTTTAACCCCCACACATGAAAGAAAGGTAGAAATGACCACCGGAGGAGAACGAAGCGCCGGAATGCAAAACGGACAACCGGGAAAATGCTAGGATGCATGAGACGAGCACGTATGCGAATGAAATGCACATGATGACATGATATGCAATGCATGACACGCAAGCAATGACAAGGCAACAACAGCGAATAACTGGACGACACCTGGCACATCGGTCTCGGGGCGTTACAGCTGATGAAGTCCAGGCTCACCAGATGCGGTTTTGGCTCGAGACGCCTCCGCTTGTTGGTTGCCTCGCCGTCCATCTGAACTGGCGGCGACGCCGGTGTACACATGTGCTGGTGTGTGTTGTGTGCTGGGTGTACGCGAGTGCGTCCTTCTGTGCATGCCGCCGGGAAGTGGTGAATTGCGCGCGAGTGCGTCCTTCGCTTCAAGAAGTTTGTCCTCAATGCGCCCTCAATTTACTAGCGTGCGGGGTGCTACCCCGAGTGGTTTGAAATTTTTTTACTTCGCCGCGTGTCAGATGGGTCTCTAGTTTACTTACTTTCACCCACTGCCACATGGGCTAGCACACGAAGATACAGAACACAAGCTGACAAGGCAGCATGTGGATTGGTTGACCAGTCAAATAAACAATATACGGAGCTATACGCTGACACATTGAGCGTATAATCCGTTGGTATAGAGAGTTCGAGTGAGAGTGGAGGCCTGTGAGAGATAGCATAGAGAGAGAGAAAGAGCTACTACCTCTGTTCGATAATGTAGTTCCAACATTTTTTTAAGTCAAACTTTTGAATCTTTGACCAAGTTTATAAAGAAATTACTTATATCTACAATACCAAATATAAATGATAGTATGGAGTAAGTACATGATGTGATGAATCTAATGATTGTTCCAGATGTAAATGTTTTTCTCCACATATACCTGGACAAACTTTTTTGAGGTTTGACTTTTCAAAACATCCATATGCTTATGGACATGACAGAGTCCTTAACTAGAGAGAGAGAGTGAAAAAAGTGTGTGTGTGTGTGTGTGTGTGTGTGTGAAAGAGACATGGAAAACACACGATAAAAGTAGAGAAAAAGCATGCGTGTCTTATGCAAACATATCACACATGCATCTTCGACAACGGAGGCAAGGTGAGTAGATAGTGTGTGGTTGTTTGGAACCGAGAGGGCAAGACCCCTAGCACGTGGCCAAGAGTGGTCTGACAAACAAGGGAGAGAGGTCGAGAGAGACGTACGGAGAAAATGCAGACATGGGGAGGAGAGAGTGTATGTTTGTCATAGAGAGATCCCCTGGAGATCGTGATGGGACTACATGGGTGGGAGATCGAGTGACAAGGTGTGTGCGCGATAGAAGATGCCCCGAGAGATATCGAGATAGACGTATAGATGGAAGGAGACAATACGTGTGTTCCTGATGGCTAGTAAGAGATAAGCATACATAGGAGGGGGGAGTGCTTGCGCCTATGATGGAGTGAGGGATTATGGTACTTAGGGGGTGCATGTCACATGGAGAGAGAACAAGGGCGGAGAGTGTTGGATGGGTCTATATGTATAGCGCGAGCGAGACATGTGTCTGTGTGAACCAGGGAGATATAAGGCCAGTTAGGCCTGCGTCCTGAGCATCTTTTGCCTGGCCTAGGGTTGTGGCTGGATTTCATGCATGCTTGTTTGGTTGCTACCCTGTGAAAAAGAAAGCCCGCCTGGCCTGGGTTCCCTTGCACTTTAATTAGCCGGGCTGAACTCCAGACACTGCAAGTAGCCTGGCCCAGGCAACCGATTTCGAACGCCTGGCTGTGCCTGGTCGTGTGACCATGAGGCTAACAACAACATGGATGGAATTAGCATTAAATAATTGATGCATGGATTGATTGATGGGACGTTGATGCTTTGCTTGGCCCAGGCATGAACTAAACGCTTCAGCACCACACAAGCCTGGCCAGGCAGAAATATTTTACATCTCACGTCCACACCAGGCAGTACCGGCCATCAAGGCACGAGGGTTAGGTCACGAACCAAACTGACCAATAAAGTTTGAGAGAGATTAAGGAGCCCCGATAAGGCTGAGTCGTGCATCAGATAGCTAAGAGGGGGAAAGAGATATTGCATCCGCTCGATAATGCAGTGCATGTAAATTTTTTAGAAGTCAAACTTTGGAAACTTTGAGCAGGTTTACGCAATTGTTATTTATATCTACAATACCAAAGATACATCATACAAAACTACATCTCATGGTGAATCTAATGGTATATGTTTGCCATACTAGATGTAATTCTTTTTCTCCACGTACATGGTCAAACTTTGTGATGTTTGAATTTTCAATAAATCTATATGCTATGGACCGAGGAGAGTGCCTCAGTCGAGACAAATCAAGTGCGTGTGAAGGAGAATGAGTAAGTGCGGTAAAATAGTATGTGTGTGAAAGAGAAAGTGACAACAAATGATAAATTAGAGAGAGTGTGTGTTTTTTCGTTTCTTATGCGAACATATCACGCATGCATCTCCGAGATGGAAAAGCGAGGCGGGGAGATACACGAATATAGCTAGTGTGTGATTGTTTGCAACCGAGAGATACACCCCTATAGCACATGTCCAATAGAGGTCTGGCCAACAAGGAACAAAGGTCGAGAGGGAGATCGAGGGAGTGCGTGCGCGATAGAAAGATGCCCCGAGAGAAATCGAGATAGACCATGCACATGTTTGTGATGGAGACTAAGATTAGCTAGTCATATACATATAGGGGGGACTGTGTGTGCCTACAATTGAGTGAGAGACCATCATACTTGGCTAGCTGGGCATGAGATTGTGTGTGCGCGCGTGTGAGATGGAGAGAGAACAAGGGGGAGAGATAGAGTTTTAGATGGGCCTATCGAGTGCAAGTGAGATATGCATGTGTATGTGTGAGCCAGGTGGATGGAGAGTTTGAGAGAGAGGGGAAGAGCTCCAAGACGACATAGTGGTGCGTGAGAGAGTTACGGGCAAAGAGCCAAGGAATTTGTGTGCGTACGATGAGTGCACCCAAGATATCTATCTTGGACTAGCTAGAGTATCATACATAGTGTGCGAGAGAGACCTATAGATGGTGTATATATGCATGCGAACTAGAAAGACCCCCCGCACACACAATCACAAAGAGAGAGAGAGAGAGAGAGAGAGAGAGAGAGAGAGAGAGGGACCAACAAGGTTTTTGTTCCGGATGGGTGCGACAGAATTGAATATTGTCGGCGAGAGAGAGAGAGAGAGAACAGGAGTCCGGGAGAGGGGGAGGTCGCGTTTTATGCATCAATGATTGATATAAACCATGTTTCGATATAAACTTGCATTCAAATATTTAAGTTGGAGAGCATGTTGTCTGCAATCCACACATGAACGGATATATGCATATATCAAACAAGTTCATTAATTTGACTTTCAACATGTTCATGGAGTACTATAATACTGTACGACATGCTACTCGATTGAGTTGTTGTGACTATAATGCATTCGTAAGACATGGTTCCACTCCCCCCGCCCGCCCCCATTCATACCTCGTGGTCGCCAAATCACCTTCTCCCCGGGAAGCTCCCTTCTCTCGAGCCGCGAAACCTCAGCCCCACGTCCATGGCACCCCCACCGCTCCAATTTCATAGCCGCCCTCCTCCCTAATGTCGGAGACGATGTCCATTTGCCGTCGTGCACTAGGCCGTGTGCCTCTTACTCCGTGCTGCTAGTGCTGCCTCGACGACGGCCGCGTGAACCGTACCGGAGCCGATTCACCTCCGCCGATTTTCACGGTGCTGGAGCTGCTCCAACTTCGGATCCGTACAGAGTCCTGGCACTTCTTCCACGTAGCCGTCGACCGTCGTGACATCGCTCTTTCCCTGCGGCCGGTCGCCACCGCAACCGCGCCAGCCTCACCGACTCGGCAGCTGGACCTGCCTACTTCACCATGCTGCCAGATAGGTCGCACCCTCATCTCAAATCACTTTATTTAGGCGCAGTTGTCTGAATTTTTATTCTGGGCCAATCGATTCCAAATGGGAAGCAACACCCCTTGAGGCGGCGGAGCTCCTAGGCTGCTGGTTGGCTGGTGTCTAACGTATGGGTGCGGGGCCGCAAGTTCGCCGCGGAAGCAGCGCTTAGATGGCTATCTTTTAGAGTTGTGTGGGTTGAAGGTACTGCCGCCGCCGGATCTGGATGACGGGGAGTCTTTGTGGATTGGCCCAGGGGCGGCGCAACCACGGCAGTGCGGTGGGGAGGGGAGCGGGGTTTTGGCCGAGGCCACGGACGGCGGAGCCAGGCTGCTCTGCCGTTGGTCGCTGTCTCTTCGGGGAAGATTCCGAACAGTGTCAGCCAGGAGGCACAAGACGGCCAGCCATCCGGCGTAGATCGGACACTACCAAAATAAAATAAAATCATGTGACCCCAATTTAGTCTTTAGTCAACAGACGTGTGACCACTCTCGTACCTTGCTGTTGATCTCTTAGTGTATTTCTTCAGATCAAAGAGATATGTCATTCTTAACATTATGTGTTATCTGCATCTTTAGGCACACCGTCTTCCGACTCACCGCAGCTGCTCCAACAAGGGAAGCATACACCAGAAGGGAGCTATAGTCCCCACTCAATAGTTCCCTGCATCGAATGCGCGTGCCTGACATGGACAGCCACAACAACTGCAGGGCCATCGACAAGTCAGGACATGATGCTCACTCCTATGGATGGGATCCAGATAGGTTGTACCCTCATCTTACTTGTGTGCAACATTTATGGCTTTGTTATTCATCTAAGCATGGAAAATAGATCATCACATTTCACTTTATATTCATGCTGATCTCTTACGGGTCTTGTTCAGGAGTTAACACTGTTCCATAGTTCAGCTAAGATACTTGTTCTTTAGGTAACGTTGTTCCATAGTTATCATCCATCAGCCAATGCTATCCCATAGGCTGGTGATTATAGTATTATACCACTTCTAGTATTACCTATGTTGTTCTTTAATACTTTTGTGTGCCATCTAGTTAATCTCGAGTACAAACGATACATATTCTGTAGCTTTCATCTGTGTTCTCCCTTTAGTTTATGAGACTTGTTGCTGCTAGTTAACCCCAGTCCTACTATTTATGTCGTCTCCTACAGCCACTCATTACATAAATCTAACTACTAGTTGTCTTCCATGCATGTCAGATATAATTGCACACACTGATATATCCACAAGAACCTCAGGGAGCAATGTAAAGGCCAATAAACTTGATGTCAATGATACCCAATATGATGGAACATGTAAAGGCAGTTCTTCAGAAGACTTGTAGAAAGATGATGAATCCTCTTCACCCCACAAGGTCCTTGCTCTAATTGGCATGTGATATGGGTACAACATGCATATAATGTCCTGGAGTGTATCTACTCTGTTACAATGCCATGTGCTTAGCATGCTGATCATGCATGTAAATATGTCATGCCTTCCTGTTTTTCAGTACCTATTCCATTCATGATAACATGTTTTCAAATTCAAGTACTGTCATTCTACTCTATCACAATGCCGTCTGCTTAATTTGGACATCATGCTTCTGAATATCTTATGCATTGTTATTCATCAATATGTACTTCATCTGTCTACCATATCATGTTTTTTTACATTGAAGTGTTGTTCTAGTGCTCTGTTGCAATGCCATCTTATTTTCCCAATCATACACATGTATGTTGCCTTAGTTATTTCTGTATGTATTCCGCTACCATACAATTTTACATTCAACTAGTGTTTTTTTGCTGTGTTGTCTTGTCGTATCCCTAGCTCTTACACCATACTCCCTCCGTCCGGATTACATGTTGCCGAAATGGATGAAAAAGGATGTATCTAGAACTGAAATATGCCTAGACCCATCCATTTTTTCGGATGGAGGGAATACATGTCAATATGTCATGCCTTTCTATTCTTCAGTATCTATTCCATCTCTCTGCTGTCGCATGTTTTATAATTAAAGCACCATTCTTCTATACAAGGAATGCAAGGGGAAGACGACTATGTTAGAATCTGAAGGGTTACAAACAAGGCCTTTGCAAAAGATCCAAACTCCAGGAGATAATAAACCAACTCCAGTTTTTATAGATACTGCTCCAGCACAGAGAAACCCAACTCCTACTGATAATAATCAGATTCCAGTGGCCAAAGAACTAGTCCACTCCAGTCTAGCAAAAACATGTCAACTCAATTCTAAGAAGCGTGTGCGTATCCTTGCATCATGAAATTTTATAGCATGCTGATCATATTTTCTACATGTTTCTTACCCATCTCTCTTTTAGAAAATAAGCTTAATAGATAGAAGAATTTCTGCAATGGTATCGTTTATGTGGAAAGATTCTTGCATGAATTCTCTATGCTCCAATGTAGATGTAAGTACCTGTTGTATATCACTATAATTTTACGTCATCCTGTATTTTGTTGTAGCAAAATGTATGATTAAAGGACACAATGTTGATTTTCGTAAGGAAAACTGCCTGGTAGTTTTGCATCCTGAGCTGCATGAGTGTACTATCTCATATCAGTGGGTTTGAATACTTTGGTTCTGCAGTGGGTTTTTTAGTGTTTTTTACTGTGTTGTCCTGTCGTATCCCTAGCTCTTACATCATACTCCCTCCGTCTGGATTAATTGTCGCAGAAATGGATAAAACTGGATGTATCTAGTACTGAAATACGCCTATACCCATCCATTTATTTCTGTATGGAGGGAATACATGTCAATATGTCATGCCTTTCTATTCTTCAGTACCTATTCCATCTCTGTTGTAGCATGTTTCATAGCTGAATCACCATTCTTCTATATAAGGCATGCAAGGGGAAGACGGCTATGTTAGAATCTGAAGGGTTACAAACCAGGACTTTGCAAAAGATCCAAATGCCAGGAGATAATTAACCAACTCCATTTTTCATAGATACTGCTCCAGCACAGAGAAACCCAACTCCCACTGATAATAAGCAGATTCTAGTGACCAAAGAACTAGTCCGCTCCAGTCCAGCAAAAGAATGTCAACTCCATTCTAAGAAGCATGTGCGTATCCTCGCATCCTGAAATTTTATAGCATTCTGATCATATTTTCTACATGTTTCTTACCCATCTCTATTTTAGAAAATAAGGTTAAATGATACAAGACTTCCTCCATTGGGATCGTATTCGAGGAAAATATCTTACGGGAATTCTCTATGCTCCAATGCTAATGTAAGTACCTATTGTATATCACTATATTTTTACATCAGCATGTATTTTGTTAATCGGCGTGAATCTAACCTTTATCTGATCTAAAATTAGTTGTAGAAAAATGTTAAAGGCGCCAATGTTGATTTTTGTAAGGTAAACTGCCTGGTAGTTTTGCATACTGAGCTGCATGAATGTACTATTTCATATCATGCACATTACTGAATTGTAGTGCTTCTCTGGTTGCCCATTCATTCATTGTGTCAATGTTGCTTTCGCATTACCTTCCTTGGCTGATGATAGCTGTGCCATATTGTGTTAATTTGGTGTAGGCTAGTTGCCCAAACGTTCGTTGTGTCAATGTTGCTTTCCTATTATGTGACTTGGCCAATTATAGCAATGCTAGTATGTTAATTTTGTGGAGGCTGCTGAAGATAAGAAGTCAAACTCTAAAAACAGCAAGGCAACCCCATTGTTTCTTTCCAGTAAATCTAGGCCAGATAATATGGCAATAACTCGTGATTAATCTGTTTGGTTCCCGTCCTAATTTATGTTATGATGCAGTGGTCGAGACACTCTCCACTATCAATAATACAAGCCTGCCAAAATCGCCATCTGAATCTGTTCAGTATCCTCTGTCTCGAATGCAACAGAATAAATGTATGTTTGTGAACCAATTAATGGCTGAAGCAATGATGGAAATGGTGGATGAATCAGAGGTGTAGAGGCGTGCGACACAACAACTTATCAATGTTTTCAGAGACAGTGTAGCAAAGCAACAAGAATTTGCCCACATGCTTATGGGTGTCTTCTGTGCTGAGGTTGCAGATTGTGACGTTGTAGATGGTTTGGTTCTGCTCATTTATTTGCACTGGCACCAATCTTTGATTGCCTAGTGGATGTAATTTCCTATAATATATGCTAGATGTGCAACGTTATTCCCTGTATGTCGTACCTTTGCTTGATCGGTTTCGGTCCTGTGCATAATTGCTCGTCGTAATGGGCTCAAATTATCTAATTTGGCCAAAAGACATGAATGAACTTTAGTGGGCTCATTAAGTTAATCGGCCGTTACTAGGCCGAAAGTTAATGGTCGGCCTTCTTACCTCCCGGGTCGTTAACAGGCCGACATCGAAGCGGGCAACAGGTGGCCCCAATTTATTTCACGGGCCGTTAAGAGGTTGTTACTAAGTTTGGGCTACATATGGCCCAACTATACTGTAGGCCTTTAGCAGGCCGAAAGAGACAGGAGGCTTGTACTAGACCATGAAGAGCATGGGCCGCTAAGAGGCCGAAAGTCAGGTAATATTGTAAACGGCCCAACTGTGTTGTGGGCCTTTAGCAGGCCGAAAGAGAAACCGGGCTGGTATTGGACCATGAAGGGCATGGGCCATTGAAAGACCAAAACTAAGGTCCGACTACAACTAGCCCAATTCATTTATGGTCCGTTAACAAGCCGAAAGGAACACAAGGCCAGAGATTGGCCCAACACTTAAATGGGTCGCTAAAAGGCCAAAACTCAGGTCCAACTACAAATGGCCCAACTGATTTATGGGCCGTCAACAGGCTAAAAGTGACACCGGGCCAGAAATTGGCCCAACACTTAAATGGGTCGCTAAAAGGCCGAAACTCAGGTCCGACTACAAATGGCCCATCAGATTTATGGGCCGTTAACAGGCTGAAAGACACACCGGACCGGAAATTAGCCCAACATTTCAATGGGTCGCTAAAAGGCCGAAAGATGTATGAGGGAGTCCTGGGTTAGGGGGTATCCGGATAGCCGGACTATATCCTTTGGCCGAACTATTGGACTATGAAGGTACAAGATTGAAGACTTCGTCCCGTGTCCGGATGGGACTATCCTTGGCGTGGAAGGCAAGCTTGGCAGTACGGATATGTAGATCTCCTTCCTTGTAACCGACTCTGTGTAACCCTAGCCCCCTCTGGTGTCTATATAAACCGGAGGGTTTAGTCCGTAGGGCCAACAACAACAATTATACCATAGGCTAGCTTCTAGGGTTTAGCCTCTTCGATCTCGTGGTAGATTAACTCTTGTACTACTCATATTATCAATAACAATCAAGGAGGATGTAGGGTATTACCTCCATCAAGAGGGCCCGAACCTGGGTAAACATCGTGTCACCCTCCTCCTGTTACCATCCGCCTAGAAGCATAGTTCGGGACCCCCTACCCGAGATCCGCCAGTTTTGACACCGACATTGGTGCTTTCATTGAGAGTTCCTCTGTGTCATCATCGTTAGGCTTGAGGGCTCCTTCAATCATCGATAGCGATGCAGTCCAGGGTGAGACTTTTCTCCTCGGACAGATCTTCGTATTCGGTGGCTTCGCACTGCGGGCCAACTCGCTTGGCCATCTGGAGCAGATCGAGAGTTACGCCCCTGGCCACCAGGTCACGTTTGGAAGCTTAAACTACATGGCCGACATCTGCGGAGACTTGATCTTCGACGGATTCAAGCCCCTGCCGAGTGCGCCGCACGGTCACGATGATCATGCTTTAGCTCTACCATCGGACAGTGTTTAGGAGACCGCACTGGCAACCGCTTCGAACCTCAATTCGGAGCAAATTGCGCCATCCATGGACGAGTGGATAGACCCCGCCACGGAGGCCGCATTCTCAGCGGCGATCGAGCCGAGTATCGACCTTACCCTTCACGAGAGCCGTGATGCCAAACTGCCGGATTCTTCCCCGGCCACGGACTCCAAACCGCCTACGCCCGTGCCTATCGAATCCCACTGGGCGCCGATCATGGAATTCACCTCCACGGATATCTTTCAGCACTCCCCCTTCGGCGACATACTGAACTCATTAAGGTCTCTCTCCTTGTCAGGAGAGTCCTGGCCGAACTATGTCCGGCAGGATTGGGATGCGGATGACGAAGAAATTCGCCGCCCACCCACCACCCACTTAGTAGCCACTATCGACAATTTGACCGACATGCTCGACTTCGACTCCGAAGACATCGACGATATGGACGACGATGCAGGAGACGAACAAGAACCACTGCCCACAGGGCACTGGACAGCCACCTCATCATAATATATGTATGGTGGACACACCCAAAGAAGGCAATGGCGACGGGACAGCGGAGGATGACCCCTCCAAGAAGCAAGCCAAGCACCGACATCAGCGGCGCCACTCTAAGTCTCACCAAGGCAAAAGAGGTGATACCGGCACATGAGATAATAGCACTCTGGTGAAGGAAATATGCCCTAGAGGCAATAACAAAGTTATTATTTATTTCCTTATTTCATGATAAATGTTTATTATTCATGCTAGAATTGTATTAACCGGAAACATAATACAGGTGTGAATACATAGACAAACAGAGTGTCACTAGTATGCCTCTACTAGACTAGCTCGTTAATCAAAGATGGTTATGTTTCCTAAACCATGAACAAAGAGTTGTTATTTGATTAACGAGGTCACATCATTAGTTGAATGATCTGATTGACATGACCCATTCCATTAGCTTAGCACCCGATCGTTTAGTATGTTGCTATTGCTTTCTTCATGACTTATACATGTTCCTATGACTATGAGATTATGCAACTCCCGTTTGCCGGAGGAACACTTTGGGTGCTACCAAATGTCACAATGTAACTGGGTGATTATAAAGGAGCATTACAGGTGTCTCCAAAGGTATATGTTGGGTTGGCGTATTTCGAGATTATGATTTGTCACTCCGATTGTCGGAGAGGTATCTCTGGGCCCTCTCGGTAATGCACATCACATAAGCCTTGCAAGCACTGCAACTAATATGTTAGTTGTGAGATGATGTATTACGGAACGAGTAAAGAGACTTGCCGGTAACAAGATTGAACTAGGTATTGGATACCGACGATCGAATCTCGGGCAAGTAACATACCGATGACAAAGGGAACAACGTATGTTGTTATGCGGTCTGACCGATAAAGATCTTCGTAGAATATGTAGGAGCCAATATGGGCATCCAGGTCCCGCTATTGGTTATTGACCGGAGACGTGTCTCGGTCATGTCTACATTGTTCTCGAACCGTAGGGTCCGCATGCTTAAGGTTTCGATGACAGTTATATTATGAGTTTATGAGTTTTGATGTACCGAAGGAGTTCGGAGTCCCGGATGAGATCGGGGACATGACGAGGAGTCTCGAAATGGTCGAGACATAAAGATCGATATATTGGACGACTATATTCGGACATCGGAAAGGTTCCGAGTGATTCGGGTATTTTTCGGAGTACCGGGTAGTTACGGGAGAAGTAATGGGCCTTGATGGGCTTTAGTGGGAAGAGGAAAAAAGGCTGCTGCGCCCCCCCTCCCCTTTGGTCCGAATTGGACTAGGGAAAAGGGGGCCGGCCACCTTTCCTACTCCTCCACTTCCTTCTCCCTTCCTCCCCTCTTGATGGACTCCTACTAGGACTTGGAGTCCTAGTAGGACTCCCATCCTGGCCGCACCAATGGCCTTGGCCGGCCTCCTCCTCCTCCATCCTTTATATACTGAGGCAAGGGGCACCCCATAGACACACAATTGATCATTGAGATCGTTCCTTAGCCGTGTGCGGTGCCCCCTGCCACCATATTCTACCTCGATCATATCGTTGTAGTGCTTAGGCGAAGCCCTGCGTCGGTAGAACATCAAGATCGTCACCACGCTGTCGTGCTGACAGAACTCTTCCTCGACGCTTTGCTGGATCGGAGCCCGAGGATCGTCATCGAGCTGAACGTGTGCTAAGAACTCGGAGGTGTCGGAGTAACGGTGCATGGATCGGTCGAATCGGGAAGAAGACGTACGACTACTTCCTCCACGTTGTGTCAACGCTTCCGTTGCGATCTACAAGGGTACGTAGATCATACTCTCCCCTCGTTGCTATGCATCACCATGATCTTGCGTGTGCGTAGGAAAATTTTGAAATTACTACGTTCCCCAACATCTGGATAGTGCCGAAGATGACGACAATCCCCTCCAGCAAGATTTAGAGCAGGAGCATGGAGAGGCCAGCCCTCCCGAGAGAGCGGCAGATGGAGAGGCGGAGGATGATAATTACATGCCTCCCTCCGAAGACGAGGCAAGCCTCGACGATGACGAATTTGTCGTGCCTGGGGATCCTGTCGAGCAAGAGAGGTTCAACCGCCAGCTTACAGCCACGGCAGATAGCTTTAAGAAAAAGCAACAGCAGCTTCAAGCTGATCAAGATTTGCTAGCTGACAGATGGACTGAAGTCCTTGCGTCCGAGGAATATGAACTCGAACGCCCCTCCAAGAGTTACCCAAAGCGCAGGTTGCTACCCCGACTGGAGGAGGAAGCATTAAAACCTACATCTCCAGCGTATGACGCGGCTGATCGGCCACCTCGTGGCCGCAACAGAGAGGCATTTCAGCCAAAAGCTCAGCCCGCACCCCGACGCCACTCAAATAAAAATGTCAAGGCACGAGGAAACACGCTAGACCTGCGAGACGTATTGGAGGACAAAGCAAAACACGCAAGATCGATCTACGGATCACGAGGGCGCGCCACTACGTGAGTCGATAACCATCACGCCGAATATAGTAAAAGTAAATCCGGCCGGGCCAAACACGGCGGACAAGACTCATTTGAGCTGCGTCGCGATATAGCCCAGTACAAAGGCGCCGCACACCTCCTATGCTTCACAGACGAAGTAATGGATCACGCAATCCCAGAGGGTTTCAAACCTGTAAATATCGAATCATACGACGGCACAACAGATCCTGCGGTATGGATCAAGGACTTCCTCTTGCACATCCACATGGCCCACGGTGACGATCTACACGCCATCAAATACCTCCCACTCAAACTCAAAGGACCAGCTCGGCATTGGCTCAACAACCTGCGAGCAGAATAAATTGGCTGTTGGGAAGATCTGGAAGCCACATTCCTCGACAACTTCCATGGCACTTATGTGCGACCACCATATGCCGATGACTTGAGCCACATAATTCAGCAGCCAGAGGAATCGGCCAGGCAATTCTGGACACGGTTCCTAACAAAGAAAAATCAAATCGTCGACTGTCCGGATGAAGAGGCCCTAGCAGCTTTTAAGCACAACATCCGCGACGAGTGGCTCGCCCGGCACCTTGGCCAGGAAAAGCCAAAATCTATGGCAGCCCTCACGACACTCATGACCCGCTATTGCCTGGGAGAGGACAGCTGGCTGGCTCGCAGCAATGACATATCAAAGAACCATGGTACTTCAGATACCAAGGATAGCAATGGCAGGGCACGTCGCAACAAACATAAGCGCTGCATCAACAGCGACAATACCGAGCATACGACAGTCAATGCAGGATTCACAGGCTCTAAACCCGGTCAGCAAAAAAAGCCATTCAAAAGAAGCACTCCAGGCCCATCCAGTTTGGACCGTATACTCGATCGCTCGTGTCAAATAGACGGCACCCCCGACAAGCCAGCCAACCACACCAACAGAGAATGTTGGGTGTTCAAGCAGGCCGGCAAGTTAAATGCCAAAAACAAAGATAAGGGGTTACATAGTGACAACGAGGAGGAGCCCCGACCGCCGAACACCGCAGGACAGAAGAGGTTCCCCCCACAAGTGCGGACGATGAACATGATATACGCAACCCACATCCCCAAGAGGGAGCGGAAGTGTGCGCTAAGGGACATATATGAGTTGGAGCCAGTCGCCCCAAAGTTCAACCCATGGTCCTCCTGTCCGATCACCTTCGATCGAAGGGACCATCCCACTACTATCCGTCATGGCGGATTCGCCGCACTGGTCCTAGACCCAATCATCGATGGATTTCACCTCACTCGTGTCCTTATGGACGGCGGCAGCAGCCTGAACCTGCTTTATCAGGACACAGTGCGCAAAATGGGTATAGACCCCTCAAGGATCAAACCCACAAAAACGACCTTCAAAGGCGTCATACCAGGTGTAGAGGCCCATTGCACAGGCTCAGTCACACTGGAAGTGGTCTTCGGATTCCCGGATAACTTCCGAAGCGAGGAGTTAATCTTCGATATAGTCCCGTTCCGCAGTGGCTATCATGCACTTCTCGGGCGAACCGCATTTGCGAGATTCAATGTGGTACCGCATTATGCGTACCTCCAGCTCAAGATGCCAGGACCTCGGGGGGTCATCACAGTCAATGGAAACACAGAGTGCTCTCTCCGCATGGAGGAGCACACTGCGGCCCTCACAGCAGAAGCACAAAGCAACCTCTTCAGGCAATCCACCAGTTCAGTGATTAAACACCCGGACACCGTCAAGCGCACCCAGAGTAATCTGCAATAAGACCGCCTGGCACGATCCGAGCTTGCATAGCAATGCGGCCCCCACCCCAATCCCAGCCAAACGGCGAAATCCGTGCCACGCATACATAATTACGCATTGAAAATACCATGGGCATAGGTCGGGGGGCACGACTACGACACGCCTCAAAACATGGCTCAACCGCACTAGGGGCTTCCCGCTTTGTTATTTTTTTCTCTTTCAGGACATTACTCTCTGGAGACCCCGTCCGGCAGTACGATTGCCAGACACACGATACAACAACCAAGGAGGCAGAAAGCTACGTCGCACCATGGAACTCCCAGCTGGTCTCTGGTACCGAGTGAAATACCTACTTTAAATACCATTCCTCAGCTTGCCCTTGAAGGGGACATGTCTAATGGTCCTACTTTTTGCTTATCGCACTACTTGTATCTTTCTGCTTCGACGCACCTTTTTGAATAAACAATGCATAGCACTAGACTATTACCGCATTCTCTATTCTTTTTTATATATATGTTCATTCATGACATTCAGCACCCGTACACTCTGGTATGGCCAATATGCCAAGGGCTTAAGCGTACCCCATAATACGACGTGAGAAGTCTGAACACTTTCGACAATGTGGCACCCCGAACTTATAGCATTATATGCATCAGCTCTGAATCATGTCTTGGGTCAATAGTTGAGTTTGCTCGGCTCCCATGTTTTGGTACCTTACGTTCCGCTATATTGGCTAAGGTAGCATTGGGAGAACTACTGCGATTGTGCCCCGGTTCATCTGGGCAAGCACCTTAGTAGAGAAAGCTAAAACTGACTGTCATGATAAGGCGAGAGCTGGTGGCTGTTCGAGAGGTCTCGAGTCCCTAAAGACTTATGCCGCTTAGGGCGAGGAGTCGGCTTTGTCCGTCTTAGGCGTGTATAGCGCCCCGAATTCGGCCTTCCGAATACTAGGGGCTTCGCCAAAATTTAAAATTGTACACTTCTATGGCTAAGTGAGAGTGATAAAGCATTATAGTTCGATTGCCTTGTTCATTGTGTTGAGCACCTCCCTCGAAGGACCCAACAATGGGAAAAAGAGTGCTCAGATTTATCCCGAACACCCCAGCACTCGTGGCATGGGGGCAGAAGCCGATGACTAGCCATCTCTCGGATTTGATAAACAGCTGCACAGAAGGTAATATTTTAAATTCAAACAAGCGTTGCATAGTGCACATGAACAAGTTTTCATAATACAGGATCACACGAGCAAGTTCATTCAAAAATTATATCCTTCGCACACTCGTCCGCTGCAAGACGGGCACCCTTCAGGACACCCTCATAATACATTTCGGGGTGGCGATGCTCCTTGCCCTGCGGCGGCCCCTCCTTCACCAGCTTCTCGGCGTCGATCTTGGCCCAGTGCACCTTCGCATGGGCAAACGCCCGACGTGAACCTTCGATGCAGATGGACCGCTTTATGACTTCCAACCGTGGGCAGGCATCCACAAGACACCTCACCAGGCCGAAGTAGCTTTTGGGAAGGGAGTCGCTAGGCCACATCCGGACTATAAGGCCCCTCATGGCCTGTTCGGCCGCCTTGTGCAGCTCGACCAGTTGCTTCAGCTGGTCGCTCACATGCATCGAATGTTCGGTCCCAGTATACTGAGACCAGAACAACTTCTCTGTCGAGCTTCCCTCCTCGGCCTGGTAGTACTTTGCGGCATCCGACACACTCGAGTAAGTAACAAGTAATTTACTTTCACATGCTTGTTTTGCATAGTGAATGCCTTACCCGCCGCTATCTTCCTCATCGCCTCAATTTCCTGGAGGGCCTTTTGGGCTTCAGCCTTGGCATGCTTTGTGCTCTCGAGGGCCGCGGCACGCTCAGACTCTTGCATCTTCGAGTCAAGCTCCAAAGTCTCGTGCTTCTTCGTGAGAGCCTGGAGCTCTTGCTGCACCTTGCCCACCCGTGCCTCTTGTTTCTCCCGCTCGGTGCGCTCCTTGGCCACTTTGTTTTCTGCCTCGGACAGCGCTTGCTTCAGGGTCGCCACTTCGGTCGTGGCCCCTGGCACATCCACAATGATCCTATCATTTTGCAACCGCATCTTTTTATATCTATATATATACAAGGTATTACTTACCTTTGTTCTCCTCGAGCTGCCTCTTGGCAAGGCCGAGCTCTTTCTCTGGCCCCTCAAGGTTCTGCTTCAGTGCGGCAACCTCCACAGTCAGTGCGGCAGATGTCAGTTGCGAAGCCTGCATACGCATATAGACATACTTCTATTAGACTCCTGCAGATATTATTTGGTCCTCTATTTGGCTTTTCTTTGTGAACACCAAACAGAGCATCAGGGGCTACTGTCTATGCGGTAATATTTTCCTATATTTTAAATACTTACCTCAAAGCCTGTTAAAAGGCTGGCACAGGCTTCAGTCAGTCCACTCTTGGCGGACTGAACCTTCTTGATCACCGCACTCATAATAGTGCGGTGCTCTTCATCGATGGAAGCGTCGCGAAGCGCTCCCAGCAGGTTGTCCGGTGCCTCTGGATGGATAGAGGTCACCGGCATGGGCGGCTTGCCCCTCTTGGAAGGGGGCCGCCTGCGGAGTCCGGAACCATCGGAGGTTCCAGTGCGGTGTTCGGCTGAGGGCCGAACTTGGAGCCCTTGGGAGTCTTGCTCCATTTGCGCCTGGAGTCTGGAAGGTCACCTTGAGGCGCCTCCAGGACTATCTCCCCCTGGCTCGGTGCCCCTTTGGACAATACCTCGACATTGTCCGTAGTGCGAGGAGAGGAGGCGGTTGGAAGTGACTCACTATTCATATCTGACGAGTCTAAGGAACCGTCTGACGAGGATACATCGATACGGGCTCGAGGCGGACTGCATGATCATATTCGACGTTAGGAGAAGCAGTGCAATAAAAGTATGCTATGAGTTACTCTGGTATCCAAATACTTACGACTTCTCTAGGGGATTGGCCCTAAGTAACCACTCGTCTTCGCTGTCAGCGGCGGTGGTGAAATAGTCCGGAAGGAGTGTCCTTCCCTTCTTGGACCCTTCGGCCTCCCCAGTTGGGGCGGCCTTCCTTTTCTTGTCTCCCCCGGATGGAGGGGGAGAATCTTCATCTTCCTCCCCCTTGTTTTCATGCAGGAGTGCGTCTCGGAGTTATCGGACGATGAGTTCGATACCACCTGGCGTCGGGAACTCTTTCTGGTTCCCGTGGCCTTCTTCTTGATCTTCTTCTCCGGCACCTCATAAGGAGCCGGAGTCCACATCTCCGTCAGGAGAGCGTCTGCAGGGTCTTCGGGCAGAGGGGCCGGGCAGTCAATCTGCTCTGATGTCTCCACCCAATCCTGTCAAAGGCATGGGAGGTCAGATCTCGCACATGGTTAAACTATGGAAAATAAATACCCTTCTCCTTCCAGATGTCCTTATGCATCGTGTCGAAGAGCTCGCGTAGAGTCTGGTGCTGGGCCGGGTCGAACTCCCATAAGTTGAAAGCCCGTTGTTGACACGGGAGGATCCGGCGGAAGAGCATGACCTGGACTATGTTGACAAGCTTGAGTTTCTTGCTTATCATGTTCCGGATACACTTCTGGAGTCCGTCCAGCTCCACCGATGAGCCCCAGGACATGCCCTTCTCCTTCCAGGAAGTGAGCCGCGTGGGGATTCCGGATCGAAACTCGAGGGCCGCCACCCAGTTGGTGTCGCATGGCTCGGTGATGTAGAACCACCCCGATTGCCACCCCTTTATGGTCTCCACGTAGGATCCCTCGAGCCATGTAACATTAGGCATTTTGCCCACCATGGCTCCGCCGCATTCCGCTTGTTGGCCGCCTACTACCTTCGGTTTGACATTGAAGGTCTTCAGCCACAGGCGGAAGTGGGGCCGGATGCGGAGGAAATCCTCGCACACGATGATGAACGCCGAGATGTTGAGGATGAAATTCGGAGCTAGATGATGGAAGTCCAGCCCATAATAGAACATATGGCCGCGGACGAATAGATGGAGGGGAAACCCCAGTCCGCGGACGAAGTGGGTGAGGAAAACCACCCTTTCGTAAGGTTCCGGGGTAGGGACGATATGCCCGTGGCTGGCAGCCGGTGCGCAATATCCGCGGCTAAGTATCCGGCCCCGCGCAGCTTTTTGATGTCTCCCTCCGTAACGGAGGAGACCATCCACTTGCCTCCTTCTCCGGACATGTTTGGAGAGGGTTGAGGAGAAGGATGTGTACTTGGGCGCTGGAGCTCGAGTGCGCGAGAATGGATGAGCAAGGAGGAAGAAGGCGTGGGTAGAAAAAGGTGAACCATTATCCCTTTATAAGGGCAGACGAAACTATGCGCCCTTTTTCTGCATTTTTTAATTTTCTTTTTTCAGCCTGCTGTTGAAGATTGGAAGGCGGAGTACATGTTCCAGCTACTGTTCAATCCTTCGAACATGTTGTATTATGAAGACATGCCACTTGAGCTACGAGTTCTGATTGCGGACCTCGGGCTTACTTCCCTGTCGCAATCGCAGACGCAGTCGCAGTCGCAGTAACAGTCATTTGGCATTGTTTCTACTAGGAAAAAGCCTGTGTATGGACAAGAACTAGGGTTCATGTCATGTACTCTGTGCTGTCTAAGGTAGATAATGTATGAAAAGACTTTTTTTTGTGTACGTCACCTCCTTGTCTATCTTAGGGGTGTGGCTCTGGGTTGCGCGCGTCCTATTGTTGGAAAAACAGAAATGTCCGCACTGCGCGTGTCAACCAAGCGCACTACGTGCATTAGCGCGAGGCCGAGCAGGGGAGTGGGAGGGGGGTCATGACCCCTCTCCACACCCCCCTGCGAGGCAGATCCTAGAACGAGCCATAGGAGGCGGCAATGCGGCGTGCCACGGTGCCGCATGCGTAGGCGAGTCCGTCACCTCCCTGTCTATCTTAGGGGTGTGTCTCTGGGGTTGCGTGCATTCTATTTTTGGAGAAACAGAGATGTCCGCACTGCACCTGTCAACCAAGTGCACTGTGTGCGTTAGCGCGAGGACGAGCAGGGGGTGGGAGGGGGGTCGTGACCCCCCTTCCCACCCCCTGCGAGGCCGAGATCTGATTGCCGCTTGTGCTTCGAGATCTGATTGCGGACCTCGGGCTTACTACCCTGTCGCAATCGCAGACGCAGTCGCAGTAACAGTCATTTGGCATTGTTTCTACTGGGCAAAAGCATGTGTATGGACAAGAACTAGGGTTCATGTTGTGTATTATGTGCTGTCTAAGGTAGATAATGTATGAAAAGACTTTTTTTTCTATTGCTATGTTTTCGTCTGCTTTTTGCAGCAGCGTATATGGACAAATTTGTATGTGTATGTTTATTTTATATAAATAACTCATACAGTATATATATATATATATATATATATATATATATATATTATTTTGTTGACGACCACGTTTTGTGTGTACTGGCATTTGTCATGCTTATATGCATCGTACATGTCCCATAAACTGCATTGCATGTGATGCCAAACTTCTTCGTCCAACAAAAAGCACTGCATTTGTCTACAAGTTTGTGCTGCACCTGTATTTTTTTGCTGCACTTGGCGCAGACCCTGTATTCATGTGTGTATCTCGAAACTGCATTGCTTTATGATACTGCACTGCTTTGCCTAACCAAATGCGCTGCTTTGCCTAAAG
>NC_041390.1:255262552-255307585 GCF_002162155.2 Triticum dicoccoides | reverse complement strand
AGTTGTCTATAGATTTGTATTGCTCCTGTATCCCCTGGACTTAGCGCATTGCGTGTGTTAGCATGAGGGCGTGCAGGTGGGTGGGAGGGGGGGTCGTGACCTCCCCTCCCCACCCCACTGTGAGGTCGAGCATGGAACAAGCCAGAGCAGGTGGCGACATGGCGTGCTGCAGCACCGCATCGTAGGTGAGTTTGTCACACCACATCGCCTCCCTGTGTATCTTAGGGGTGTGGCTCTGGGGTTGCGTGCGTCCTATTATTGGAAAAACAGAAATGTCCGCACTACGCCTGTCAACCAAGCACACTACGTGCGTTAGCGCGAGGCCTTGCATGGGGTGGGAGGGGGGTCGTGACGCCCCTCCCCACCCCCCTGCGAGGCCGAGCCTGGAACGAGTCAGAGTAGGAAGCAATGCGGCGTGCCATGGCACCGCATGCATAGGCGAGTCCATTACACCCCGTCGCCTCCCTATCTATCTTAGCGGTGTGGCTCTGGGGTTGCGTGCGTCCTATTGTTGAAAAAACAAAGATATCCGCACGGCACCCGTCAACCAAGCGCACTGTGTGCGTTAGGGCGAGGCCGAGTAGGGGGTGGGGAAGGGGGTCGTGGAACGAGCAATACACCCCATCGCCTCCCTGTCACACCCCGTGCGCCTGTCAACCAAGCCAGGGTGTGACGTGGGATTGTGCTGTTGTAGCCATGTGAAAAGATTATCCAACTAGAGGAGGCGTTTTGACTCGGGCTAGCCGTGGTAGTTTTCTTGATTGGCTGGAAAAAATAATCGTCTAAGCCAACTGCAATGCTTTATTGACAGCACATCTTGCGTCCCATACCGGACTGCACAGCAGACTGCATTTTTTTAGGTGAGGGGGTAATGGAGTTACTTGCTAGTTGTGCGTCATTGGGCTTTTTTTGTTCTGGGCTGTCAGAATTTGTTGGGTCCATTGGGGTGTAAGACGCATTGGGCCCAAGTCGGCCTATGAGCACAGCTGGTTCCCCTGTGCTGTGTGCGCTCTAATATTTAGTCCCACCTCGCCCGCGGAGACCGCGCTCGACCTGTTTATAAGCGCGGGCGAGGCATCTCCGTCGAACTCCTCTGGTTACTTGTTTGAGCGCTTATACACGACACTCGCTTCTCTATGCTCTCTGACCTGTGGGCCCGTGTGTGCCCGGCCCCATGCATTGTGGCTCAGAACAACTCGCCTACTATGGGCGCAGACCTATTACGGGACTTGCCGGGGTCTGGTTGCAGCTGGGTGGTCAATTTTTTCCTTAGCTGATGTCATTTGTACTGGTTGCACCAACATTGAGTACTACACTACGTATACGAAGTCTGTGTGTTGTGTACTACATGAAAGTTGCTACAACCCCTCTCGTTCTACATTTATGCATGTACTGTACTTCATGTATACACTTTGTGAACTGCGTTATTTTTACCATTGTGAACTGCATTAATCTTTCTTTTTTAGGCATGAGTTGTAGTCAAATTTCTTAATTTTTTTGGTTTGTCATTGTTTTTGAATATGTTCTGTATGTGAATAGTATGTTTTGGTATCACACATTAAATTTTTCAAAGTTGTCTGGATACTTGTTCTAACACAAACTAATTTCAGCGAAAGCAATTGATCACAAGCAAACTTACGATACATAAGCAAACAACGGAAAGGAAATTTGATGATAATTCTAAACGTCATTGTTTTTACGAAAGAAATGTTCGATATGAAGCAACTGACATAATCAAAAGCATGCATACATGAAACAAAGAACAACACAACGACTAAAGTAATGTGAAACTAAACATAGCCCAGATTATTTCTAGTTGATGTATTGGATTACGTCATTGTTCTTCTTCTTCTTTGCTTCTTTGTCTCTATTTGCCCTGTCCAGTCCCATTATGACATCATAAATGATTCTCCATGACTCATATGTTGCTAATGCATCTATTGTTGCATACTTGATAAGCTTTTCTGGCAGCGGGCAAAATCCCCATAGAGTATGGTGCTCCTTGCGGTTAATTTTTTTCTTCATGTCATGGTAGTGAATGTCTATCATCCTGCCGACAACATCAGCCAAAGAGTCAAACTTCTTTTTATTGTATGGGTCTCTCCATTCCACCTGAATATCAATGTAGTTGTCGGAGTTGATCTCCAAACCAGATAGCTTCAGCTTGCTTTTGTCTCCTTCAATGGCGAATCCGACGAAGGTGTACTCACCATTCATGAGGAATTTGTCTAGTTCCATTGGCCCGCAAGATGTTTGTATAGAGTTAATATTGCTTATTTTCTTCGAACTACCAATGTTTTTTTGTTTTTTCTGAAACTGAACTTGAATATGAATATCTGAATCTGTTGAAGTGAGTAGTTGCTAATACTTTGTTCAGAATAACTAGTAAATTTGATAATAGATTGCATAAACAATGCATGTTTTGTGCATGCTTGTATTCTTGAACTAAATTTCATACATTTTTTGTATTGTAATGTTGCAGTTTTCTATTGTTTAGTCAAATAAGTTCATTTGGTAAAACAAAATAAAACTGCGTGTATTGCTAGATCATATAATTCAAGAATTGAACACATGAGTAACATACATGGAACCAGATCAAAACTATCAATGAATTCATATGCCGTGCTTTTTAAAAAATGAGAACCAAAGTTTAAATATTGGCGATTGCAGTGAAGAAATTTTAAAATAAATATTGGCAAGCAATAGTACAGATTGATAGTTATTCTAACATGTCTTTAGCTGAAGAGATGTGGTAGATAAGGCATTCTTTTTCTACGCATAGCTGGAGTACTGCTGCCCGCTGTGGCTTCATGTAGTACGTGTACTCGACATCAACGCCGACTAGTTTGACGGGCATTTCGACGAGCTTCCTCCTGAGCATGGACAACATCTTGTCCATGTCTTCACCCTCGCTTGTGCAAACGACATGGAGCTTGTGGTTGCCGTGGAGGTCGACGTCGTGGAGCTCCCTGGTGTACCTGCGGCACTCCTTGTGCAAAGGTGCATCCGCCATGACTCTCCTTTGCTCTCTCGTGTTTGTTCTGGAGAGAGAGGTTAGTGAAAGGAAGTGTGGAGAAGAAGATGCAATGGATTTTTTTGGGGGGCGAAGCAGTTGTGTTTTCTCTTCTGCTCTCTGTGACAGGACGTGGGAGAGGTGGAGCGGGGTGGTAGTGTTTTTAGTTACATGGCAACTGCAGAGAGGTTCTTCTAGGAGGCTGTGTTAGTGCGTTGGAAATCCAGAACATCGTCACCCCTTTTTTCATGACTAGTTCAGGTATGCATGCAACTGTCAAAAAATGTGATGATTGTGTTTTCGCTAAATTTTCCTAGTAAGTGCACTTCTTCGCTATAACAACAGAACTGCATGTGTCCACATAGTGTACTGCATGGAAGTGAAATTTATTCCTCGTACACTGAATTATATCAGATCAGGATTCACAGAGATGTACGCACATTTAGTTTTTTATGGAGTTCTTTCTTTTTTCTATTTTTTTATTTTTGATGGTAATGCAACTTTTGTGTAGATGGAGGGTAGTGTGGGTAGGGGTGTCGGACTACTTTGCTTAACTAATAGGGTTGCATTCTTCATTTTAGCCATACTGCATTGCAGTAGAAGGAGAACTGCATTTCAGAAAAAATAATACTTCGTGCTTCCACGTGGCAAACTGAATTGTTGTACATCACGGACTGCATTTGTATGTTGACTTCGGCCTTCTTCCGTTTTATTTATTAAGAGTGTACTGTAGTTTCTGGCAGTGCCCACGCACATTTTTTTGTTGTTATTAATTTAAAAAATGTTTCTCATTTTTCTCTGATGTTTTATTTTTCTACTTATTCTTTTTTCTTAGTGGTCCTTGTTGGGCCTGTGTTCGGGGAGTGAAGACGCATTGGGCCCAAGTCGTCCCGTGAGCACGGCTGGTTCCCAGTGCGTTGTGTGTGCATTCTTATATTTAGTCCCACCTCACCCGCGGAGGGCGCGACGACCTGTTTATAAGCGCCGGCGAGGCAGTGTTGTCAAACTCCTCTGGTTACTTATGTGGGCGCTTATACACGACGCTCTTGCTCTATGCTCTCTAACCTGTGGGCCCATGTGTGCCTGGCAACATGCATTGTGTCTCAGAACGACTCGCTTCTGTGGGCGCAGACCTACTACGAGACTGGCTGGGGCCGGCTGTACCTGTGGTGGTCAATTTTTTTCTTTGTATTTTCTCTCTTAAGTATTTTTTTCCAATTTAAGGGCGTGCACTGCTTAGTAAATCATCCCTGTGATACATCTCCAATGTATCTATAATTTTTGATTGCTCCATGCTATATTATCTTCTGTTTTGGATGTTTATGGGCTTTATTATACACTTTTATATTATTTTTGGGACTAACCTATTAACCCAGAGCCCAGTGCAAGTTTCTGTTTTTACCTTGTTTTAGAATATCGCGGAAAAGGAGAACCAAGCGGAGTCCAATTGACCTGAAACTTCACGGAACTTATTTTTGGATCAGAAGAAGCCCAAAAGACTTGGAGTGCACATTAGGGGATCTACGAGGAAGCCACGAGGCAGGGGGCGCGCCCTCCACCCTCGTGGGCCCCTCATGGCCCCCCTGACGTACTTCTTCCGCCTATATATCTTGATATACCCTAAAACGATCGGGGAGCACAATAGATCGGGAGTTCCGCCGCCAGAAGCCTCCGTAGCCACCAAAAACCAATCTAGACCCGTTCTGGCACCCTGCCGGAGGGGGAATCCCTCTCCGGTGGCCATCTTCATCATCCCGGTGCTCTCCATGACGAGGAGGGAGTAGTTCTCCCTCGGGGCCGAGGGTATGTACCAGTAGCTATGTGTTTGATCTCTCTCTCTCGTGTTCGTGATTTGGCACGATCTTGATGTATCACGAGCTTCGCTATTATAGTTGGATCTTATGATGTTTTCTTCCCCCTCTACTCTCTTGTAATGGATTGAGTTTCCCCTTTGAAGTTATCTTATCGGATTGAGTCTTTAAAGATTTGAGAACACTTGATGTATGTCTTGCCGTGCGTATCTGTGGTGACAATGGGATACCACATGATTCACTTGATGTATGTTTTCGTGATCAACTTGCGGGTTCCGCCCATGAACCTATGCATAGGGGTTGGCACATGTTTTCGTCGTGATTCTGCGGTAGGAACTTTGGGGCACTCTTTGAGGTTCTAAGTGTTGGTTGAATAGATGAATCTGAGATTGTGTCATGCATATCGTATAATCATACCCACGGATACTTGAGGTGACATTGGAGTATCTAGGTGACATTAGGGTTTTGGTTGATTTGTGTCTTAAGGTGTTATTCTAGTATGAACTCTAGGGCTGTTTGTGACACTTACAGGAATAGCCCACCGGATTGATTGGAAAGAATAACTTTGAGGTGGTTTCGTACCCTACCATAATCTCTTCATTTGTTCTCCGCTATTAGTGACTTTGGAGTGACTCTTTGTTGCATGTTGAGGGATAGTTATGTGATCCAATTATGTTATTATTGTTGAGGGAACTTGCACTAGCGAAAGTATGAACCCTAGGCCTTGTTTCAACTCATTGCAATACCGTTTATGCTCACTTTTATCATTAGTTACCTTGCTGTTTTTATATTTTCAGATTACAAAAACCTTTATCTACTATCCATATACCGCTTGTATCACCATCTCTTCGCCGAACTAGTGCACCTATACAATTTACCATTTTATCGGGTGTGTTGGGGACACAAGAGACTCTTTGTTATTTGGTTGCAGGGTTGCTTGAGAGAGACCATCTTCATCCTACGCCTCCTACGGATTGATAAATCTTAGGTCATCCACTTGAGGGAAATTTGCTACTGTCCTACAAACCTCTGCAGTTGGAGGCCCAATAACGTCTACAAGAAGGTTGTGTAGTAGACATCACCATGCACTGCATTGATCATGGTTCTGTACTGTATGTGCACGCCTTCCGCACTACACATGTTTGCACTATTTTTTTGTGCACTGCATGGGTAGCATTTTTCTTTATTGTTTTTCCTCTTACGTATCCTTTTTCTAGTGAGCGGGTGTGCACTGCTTTGCTGCCTTTATGTGCACTGCATTCTTCATAGTCCTTTGCTGCAGGTGTACACATTTTGCACTGCGTGCATCCTTCTTTGTGCCAAAGTTTCAGTACCCCGATCCTAAGCCACATTGATCTAGCATGTAGCACATCATATCACTCTGCGGCCTCACGCACGGTATCCCCACGGGTGCCACCTTACCTGGCCCGGGACCGTTTGTGTCTTTTGGCTCACGTATATGATAGTGTCGCTAGCATCCACATGACAGAGAAACCGAGACGACATGACTAGTCGTGAACCCAAAGTGACACTAACTTACAAGGACATGCATACATGACCCAACAACGAACGTGTCGGTCATCAGCGAGTGAATTCATGCTGTAGCAACTGGGCTAGCAGGACTCCGGGAATCCGGGCTGCAGCAGCCTAACAGGACTCCGAAAGACACCTCATGACATTTCGTCGAAGGGACAGCCACAGGATCGAAGAAGGACACATGCCGGCCAGTCTATGTGTTCCGAAGCAGTAGCAACTGGGCTAACAGGACTCCGGTAAACCGGGTTGTACCAGACTACCATGGCACAGTGGAAGCACTAGACCACATTTCCCCATAAGAGAGGCTATAAAGGATAGACAACTAGGTTGTCGGATCCCACACATACCAAGCATTTCAATCACACAATATGCTCGGTATGTGTAAATACAACATGGCATCACAACAAAACTTTATGACTCAACTATTTATTCAAGACTCCGAAGAGTTAGATATTACAAACATGGATCTGATGACCCAGCATTCAACTCATACAAGCAACAAGCACAAGCGGAAGCTTAAATTGTCTGAGTACACACAACTATAAAAGAAAAAGGCTGAGAAGCCTGACTATCTACAAGTCCCCGTCGAGGGCACAAGATCGTAGCTGAGGTAACAAGCTAAACGTCGAAGTCCACACGGAACTACTAGCGAGACTGAAGTCTCTCTACAAAAACATAAATTAAGCAACCGTGAGTACAAATGTACCCAACAAGACTTACATTAGAACTATCTACATATGAAACATTATCAACAAAGGGGTGGTGGGGTTTAACTGCACCACGCCAGCTTTGACTCAGTGGCTAACCTGAACTACTACTGCAAGTAACTCTTTTGAGGTGGCGCACATGAGTCCACATATTCACCAATCAATACACCACTATGGATCCGCTCCCGTCTCCCTACGAGAACGCCATCCATAGCACTCACGCTTATCTTGCGCATTTTAGAGTATCCACTTTCACTTGTCTATGAACTGTACAGGCAACCCAAAAGTCTTTTACCGCGGACACGGCTATTCGAATAGATCATTTATAACCCTGCAGGGGTGTTCTTCTTCACACATGTTTCCACCACTTAGCGTGTGCACACGACATGTGCTCGGCAGACTTCAAGCGAAAGCCGACATGGGTGTAGACCACGACCTACCTAAACATTCAAGTCTCTAATCCAGGTTTATCGCCTATTCAGGTTCCATCCGCAGGGAGTCCAGCCGAGATTTCCACATACGGCCCCGAACGATGTGTACAGGGTTTCACGACACCAAACGGGCACCCGGCATACCCGGCCATGTGCCTACCGCATCATAGCCCACCCCTTGGGTCAGCGCTGTGCACGGCCTCCAGCAAACTAAAAACATGAGAAACTACTTGCAACTCCTTGACAAAGGCCGAGGGTGGTTAAGAAGTCGAGCGGGGTCATATTTTAGGGCCTAATGCATGGCAGTAGCTGTTTCATGGATCACAAACACAAAACTCAGTTCCTGAGGACGGCTTCAATGAGACAACCCACCATGTACTCCTACATGGCCTCTCATCGCTACCTTTACCAAATCGTGTTCACACACAGTAGGACATTTTCATCACCATTCCAATTCATCCCCGATGAACCAGACCTGACTCAACTCTAAGTAGTAGAAGGCATGGCAAACAAACATGAATGAGTAGGAACAACAGGGCTCAAACAACTCCTACTCATGCTAGTGGGTTTCATCTATTTACTATGGCAATGACAGGTCATGCAGATGAAAAGGGGTTCAGCTACCGCAACATGTAACAGTTGTAATGTTGTTGTCCTAATGAAGTAAAAGAGATCAGAAGCGAGAGAGTGGGATTGTAGCGGAATGAACAAGGGGGTTTTGCTTGCCTGGCACTTCTGAAGATGATATAGCTCTTCATCGGTGTCAACGATCACAAGGTCGGAACAACGTCCACTGAGAGGGGACAAATACCGGCAAATAGAGAAGAACACAATCAATGCAATGCTCAATATGATGCATGATCAGGACATGGCAAAATGAGTGTGTTGGGCTAATGCAACTACAACCAGCTGGGTTTGAGTCATTTTGAACCAAAGGTTCAATCCCAAACTCAACTTATGAATTGAAATAGTTCCTTATCATGTTTTGCATAAACAGAAAGCTTAAGTTGCTTAAACATGCATGAAACTAGTATAGATGGATAGATTGGATTTTTCTGATCATTTTTCATATATAAATCATTTCATTTGGAGTTATGGTTGAATTTCTATGATTTTTCAATGTTCTATCTATATTTTGGAATTTTTCAGACATTTCTAAAATAGAAATAATCGAGAAAAGGTTTTTAGCATCAGCACTGCATCATCATGACGTCAGCAGGTCAACAGGGAGCGGTCTAGGTCAAACTTGACCTGTGGGTCCTGCGTGTCAGTAACTAACTAAACTAACCTAATTAATTAACACTAACCTAGGTTAATTCGCAGGGCTGGCCCCACGCGTCAGTGATCTAGGGCGGTCAAATCCTGGTCAGACGGGGTCAAACCCACCGGCAAGGTCTGAGACGGCAGAGGGCTTCGGAAATCATCCACAGAACACCATTTGATGTGTGGTTTGCTCCTACGTGCTCCTGGGAATGAGCCACATCGGATGGAGGTAGCGGCTGGAGCTGCGGTGGCCTCAGTCGACGGCGGCGAGCACGAATGCGACGGCTGGTGTTCGGGTGTTTGCAGAATCGGTGCTGCGGTGCGCAAATGAGCGTAGGGATGCGCTAGGGAGGCTCTACGCGCAGTGGTGACCATGTTGGACGCACGCCCGGGACCAAATGGTCACCGGAGCTGCGTCGGCACGAGTGCAGGCGGTGGTGCAGTTGGGCGAGAGGGGTGCGGTGGCTACGGAGTGCAAGAGAGAGAACGGAGAGGGGGAGGATGATCAGCAGCTCACACTGAACACGAGGAACGAGTTGGTGAGCTCGGGGAGGGGCTGAAGCGAGCATGGCGGCGAGGGGGATCTTCGGCGCCCGACGGCGAATGAAGATGATGGCATCGCTTCGGGCGTCCCGCAGGCGCGTGCTTTGTCTTGGAGCTCTGTGGGGTCGAGGCGGAGCCTCTGGACAGCACAGAGAGGTGAGGTGGTGGTTCTGGCCACGGCAACAACGGGCGGCTGCGACGAGCTCTGCTCGATCGTTGCGTGCGAGAGAGCCAGAGGAGGAGAGGAGCTCGGAGAGAGAGTGAGAGGGCCTGGGGTGTGCGTGTCGACGTCCGGGCAAGGCGGAGCAGCTGCGTGGCTAGCAGGAGGTGGCCGTGGCTCGGCTGTGCGCGCGTCACGTGCAACACCGGTAGGCGCGAGGAAGACGACGCGCGAGGGGCTGGGCTGGGCCTAGCAGTCCGGCTGTCTGCTGGGCCGCTAGTGGGCTGCCAGGTAAGGCCAGCTGAGTCCTCTCCCTCTCTTATTTCTGTTTTTCAATTTTTCTACAACTTTGTAGCTTTTCTAAAAATACCTAAACACTCCCAAAAATCATGAAACTGCTCATGCTCACTGTTGGGAATATATCCTGCAGTAAACATTTCAGTTTATGATTATTTGGGCATTTAAAATATTGTAAAGCATTTAAATGCCCAAATGCAAATATTATATGATTTAATTCAGTGACCTTCTGATGTCCTAGAAAAGTGTGCACCATTTTTGTCAAAGGTTCTAGATCATGGAAAAGATGATGAACATTTTGGAAGGCATTTCAGGTTCATTGAAAAAGATTTTAGTAAACCCTAATTGGTTTAAGGGGGGTGCTGGGGGTTCTGTCATCCCCATTTCAAATTCATTTAAATTGTAAACATGATGACATGAGAAACAAGCAAAGGCAATAGGGGCTGAGCTAGGGCTGTGACACAAAGTTGTGACTGCTTATGCAAACGGTGCGGACTGCATGACTTATATTTAAGGACTGCATTAGGTGCACTAATTCTGCGTTAGGTGCACTAATTCTGCGTTTTGCACCGCGCCAAAGTTCTTCTCTTGTGCTCCATTTTGAGCATGTACTGCACTTCATGCACACAAATAGTGAACTTCCTGGTAATACTTTGGAGAACTGCACGCATAAAATGGTCTGTGGATTATAATTTTTTAGAGAATTATTATTTAATGATCTACAGGTAGTTGGTGGGAATTTCTGCAGTCAAAGTACACCTTTTTTGGGTCCTTTTTCTTTGGTAACCTAAGCCTTTATTGATTGTCCTTCATTCTTGGTAACATAATCTTCAATAACTCCCCTTTAATTTTTCAGTTTTGACCTTTTTGCATTCCTCTTCTATAAATGTAGGCCAACTTCTACCCTTCCTTTGAAGTTCATTTCTCCTCTAGCCGCAACTTCTCTCCTTTCTCCAGCCTCTCTTTATATTTTTCCTTTTCTAGGTTTTTGTTGCGATGGCTCCAGGCCCCTGTGCGAATCTCTCCTACTGCGGCCATGCTTGTGGTTTGCCGACGCATTGCGATTGCTCAGCTTGCTCGTAGGCCCGTCGTGCTCGTCCTGGGGGCAAGGTCTTGAGCCGAGCTAGTTGAGCGGAGCAGCTTGCATATGGCAGAGTATTTACGGAAGGATTGGATATGGGCCACATCAACGTTTCTGTGTTCTATTCCGCCCTGCTTAACCTTGGCCTTGGCCACACAAGTCCTTTTGTCCATCAGCTTATGCCAACAGATGTGGAGACTCACTACAAGATGGTATTTTTCACTTGATCTGATTTTTTCTTTGTGTTTTCTATTTTTTGTGTATAATTCCAAACTAGTCTGAACTTCTAGTTTTTTAGGAACACACTTATTTTGTTTTATTGAAGTGTACGACACTTTGTACCTATATCTTGTTTTTATTTTTTTGCTTGTCTGCATGGAGCTCGTGTTTTAGTTTGCATGGTTACAATATGTGAACTGCTTAGATACTAGATGAGCAGTAATAGTTTCCACATTTTTCCCCGCTTATACGGTGTGTACTACATGCAGGTAGTCTCAAGAACTTCATGATATTTAGAAGCGTACTGCTTGTTTGCAAGTTCTGTACTGCATATTAGATTACGTTCAATTTGTACTACTTGTTGGACTGTTGTACACTTCATCTAGCTCGTGTATGTACTGTGTGTAGGTTTTTACTTGTCTATGCAAAGTATGACAATTGTACTGCTTGTATCGTCGCTAAACAGTTTTAATTTTTTTTGCAGAAAATTCCCCAATGAGCTGTTAGGTATCTCCGACTCAATAAGAAGGGAATTCTCCAAGTTATTCTTGGTAATGGACACCTTAAACCAGCCAAGTACCGTGTAGGCATTGACGGGCGGCTATGTATGCAGAAAGGGTGGAGGGAATTTGTCATTGATAGAGGCCTGAAGTTTGAGCAAGTTGTTGTCCTCAACTTCTTTGAACTCGAGGATCGTACCGTTAGAATCACGTTTGACGTGATTGGTTAACGTTATGAGGTTGATTTGTAAAAAATACTTTTGCATGTTGAACGCCTCATCTTTTTGATGTGTTTTGTAATAAGTACTTTTGTGATCTGAACCGCTTCAGTTATTATTCTGAACTTTGTGCTGCCAGTGAGTTAACTGCATTTTTACATGGTTTTTGGATCAAAATGTGTCAACTTTTACTCTAGACTGCTATATATATGGTATATTGTATACACCATTCCTCTTTACATGGTTTAGTTGAAGAACTCATAGTCAGCGGGAAATTTGTGTTTACACAAAATTTAAACTGATACATAAGTCGTACAGATAAGCAAACTGCTATGTATATGATTAATTTATTGAAGTTCATTTATTTGGTCGTTGACCTGCTGCTTCTCCGCGGTGACTGGAGTGTGTCTAGTGTCGCACTTTCTTTTGTTTTCCGTGGCCGTGTTGCTGGTTCTTGTCTCTACACCATTTTATTTGTAGCCCCTTGCGTGCTGGTTGATTGCGGCTTTCGTTTTCCAGTGCTGTGAAGTGCATCCTTCTTTGCTCCCCGCGTGCTGGTTGATTGGGGCTTTTGTTTTTCAGTGCTATGAACTGCATCCTTCTTTGCTCCCCGTGTGCTGGTTGATTGGGGCTTTTTCTTTTCAGTGTTGTGAACTGCATCCTTCTTTCCTCCCCACGTGCTGGTTGATGGCGACTTTCGTTTTCTAGTGCTGTGAACTGCATCCTTTCGTGCTCTTGTTGGCATTGTTTCTTCATGTTCTTCGTCCTCTTCACTATCTTCACTCTCTTCTTCCTCTTTCCCCTCTTCATCATCCGTTTCTTCATAAGCCACTCCTTCAGTTTCTTCATGTTCTTCATCCTCTTCACTCTCTTCTTCTTCCTCCTCTTCTTCATCTACTTCTTCATAAGCCATTTCTTCTTCAGTTGTGTCACCATCTTCTTCGTCTTCCTCATTTTCTGATCTTGTTCTTTTGGGGCAGGTTCTTGAATTGTGTCTCTTCCTCTTTTTGCAGATGCTACAATGTCTCGGTTTCGTCCATTTCTTAGTGTTGGGAGTGCAATTTCTTTTTGGTTGTGCATCACAATGTCGTTGTTTTTCTTATTCATGTCTTTTTGTACATGTCCTAGAACTGTGGCCGATGATTCCATTACATGTCTTGCACCTTCTTATTCCTAGTGGGTGACCATCACTGTCCAGCTCAGGCTGTGGCTTACTGTTTATGTCATCATTTTTCTCCTTGTATGCTACCTTTTCCTGGGTTGCGTCGCCCCCTCTCTTCCTTCCTCTTGTGTATGAAACAGGAGGTGGAAGAATTGTTTCTTTTTTTTATAGCACCAGTTGCGTTGTGTTCGATATTTTCTACTTGCTCGACATTATTGTCATGCTGGGATTTCTCTCCTTGCTTTAGTTTTGCTTCTTCTTCTTCTTCTTCGTTGAGCACATCAACTTCCTCGATCAGTGCCCTCATACGAGACAATGCTCTATGGTACCCAGCGTCGGACCTTCTTGCTCTGTTTGCAAGGTCCATTGCTGTTTCTGTCAGCAATTTTCTACGGCAAAAAAGCAAGCTTCCATGTGGTGTTGTTTGTTCGTAGTCTCTCCTGTCAAACATTGCATTTGATCTTGCATTACAGGTGTATCTTTTCATGATGTACACCTCAGGAATGTTGAGTACTCTCAAATGAGAAAGCATGCATAACACATGGATGCAAAAGAACCCTATAGATAACACATGATTTCTTTGCTTTGTGAGTGACCTGCATGAAATTAATAAACACATTTTCTTATTTGTTCATTTTAAAGAAGTGAACTTTATTTGGTTTTGTGAATTACTCATGCTTGTGGACTTTTAAAGTTCAGTAAGTGAGCTTTCGTGCATGCCTATCAGAAACTAGAATATTTTTTGCTAGGAGTCGCACCTGTGTTTGTCCAGAGTTTGCACTCACATTCGTAGACACGTTTCTTTTCATCGGCGACCACTTGGAAATTATGCCTTGCCCAGTCAAATGCATACGATCTGTTGTAGTGGTGTACGACATACTTTGTCGGGTTCTCTGGGCACCGTTCTGCTCTAAATGCAGTGCTACGGTAGAGTGATTCTTTGAAATCTGCAAACACTGCCCTTGTATAAACTTTTGACACTACTAGAAAAAACCTTATTAGTGGCGCACCTATTTTCGTTAGTAACGGCGCACTATAGGTGCGCCACTATTAACACGCCACTAGTAACAGATAGTAATGGCGCACCTCTGGTGCGCCATTAGTAATCCAGATAGTAATGGCGCACCTCTGGTGCGCCACTACTAACCCTTAGATGCTCCACTAGTATTCCCTCTAGGTGCGCCACTAATAGCCTTATAGGTGCGCCATTAGTAATAAAGGAAGGTGCGCCACTAATAAGGGCTGAAATGCGCCACTAGTAATGTATTTGAAAAACAAAAAGAATCCAAATTTACAGAAAACAACCTATAAGGAAAAATAATTTAAAAACAAAAAATGAAATAGAATCATAATTTTCATTATAGTAATAATATTACAATATCTTTACAAGTATCCAATAAAAGAAAAATTACAAGGAAATAAAAGAAAATTCTAAAACTAATCTTCTAGTAATCTTTTCTTCTTTTTCTTTACTTTATCCCTGCAAAGAATGATAGGAATATGTGAGAATGAACATTGCAGAGAAGTGAAATTGAGAAATTATTTGCATCCGACATCGAAGATCTAAGATACCTTGAATCATAGACATGGGTCATTTCACGAAGCCAAGAGTCTATGCCATTCAAGATGCATACTTCCCTGTCGCTAGAACTTAATTATTCAGTAAACACAGTCCTCAACTTGGAAAACCAGCAAGTTGAATATGCATGCATCTTACCTCCCTCGGTTGCTTCCTGTTAGTCACTTGCGATCAAGATGTCCCTTCCTCCTTCCATAGTTTGTTGACAACCTTCAATCCCTGATTAGATTAGTAAAGGAAACAGGTCAACAGAGAGGGTCTGAGTAGGAACCACAAGACGAAGTGCTATAGCTTATCAACATGGTCT
The DNA here is from genome assembly GCF_002162155.2 of Triticum dicoccoides. Taxonomy (NCBI): domain Eukaryota; kingdom Viridiplantae; phylum Streptophyta; class Magnoliopsida; order Poales; family Poaceae; genus Triticum; species Triticum dicoccoides. The sequence goes on along the minus strand of NC_041390.1, from coordinate 255,292,758 downwards.
GCTCTCAAACTCAATTTGGAATTCTCCAAGTATATTACTAAAATAAAGTTTCAGACTCCCACAAGTAAATTTCCAAGTACTACAAATTACAGTGAGTGATTCAGATAAAAAAGAATGACTGGAAGATGGCATTGGTTGATGAATTTGCTCTGTGCCAGCCAACTTTGAAAACATAGAAGTGTACCTATACATACATAGGAAACAGGTCATGAATCCGCCAAGAAAAGGAAACGTATCAAAGTCAATACAAATCGTCTTTAAAAAAACTGAAATCAATACAGATGGTAGCTAGTACAGATTGTCGCGAGAACGCCAGAAGCAAACTGAAACACACGCGAGAACTCTTGTTGCGAGAACGCCGTCGAGGGTGGGCGTCTTGAGGAAGAACTCGGAATGGCGCTGGTGATGCCCTATGAGTCGTTCTACCACTCAAACGTGACCCGGAAAAACTGACTCCCCTGCCATTGTTGATTGCATCTCCCTTTTGGAAATATAAAAACTGTATAAATTACAAATATTGGCTCTGGCAAGAAAAGAAAAGGAACCAAATCTTCACTGCTTGTTCTTTTATTTTGGATTGAAATCAACAGTACAGATTGCAGGGACAAGGCCAAGAGGAAAACTGAAACGCACGCGGTGTAGGGAAGGAGATGGCGTGGTGAGTTCAGAGATGCAGGGCGGGGGTGAGAGGAAGGTAGAGGAGGCAACTGCTTACGGGGGTTGGGTGTGGTGGCGCTAATGAGATGGAAGGAGACGCCATCGTCCTTGGCCGTCGAGGATCTTGTGGACGCCATCGAGGACGGATGAGTTGAAGTCGCCTAGGTCGAGCACGCCGCTCTTGACTAGCACCACCGTGCCGCGGATCTTGCCCCCCTTCCACGCCTGCTTGTTCTTCCCCGTCAGCCCGTGCAGCAGCAACATCTCCGACATGGCTGCGGGCGCGAGGAGGGAGGGAGGGACGAAGAGCTGTGGAGGCGGAGGGCGGCTAGGTGGGGTGGAAGGAGTAGGACGCAGTGGTGGTGGTTTCCACGGCCTGTGGATGTGAGGCCTTGCTCCCTCCTAGGAAGAGACTGAGAGGGGAGAGGGTGGGGGCGCCGGCGACGGGATGCAGGGCGGGGCGGGAGGTCGACGGTGATGCTAGAGGAGACGAGAACGCCGGTGGGGATGGGGATAGGAGGTCCACGACGGCGGCGGCGGGTTTGGAGGGGGTCGATTCGAGGGGAGAGGAGGAGGAAGCGTTGTGTTGTGTTGCTTTGGTTGGATTGGATTCTCTTTATACCAGACAAAAATCCTCGAATCAAGGCCGGTCGGTGGAGCACATAGCAATGGCGCACCAGGGGGTGGTGCGCCATTGCTACACAAAAATGCCCACCTCCCCTGGCGTACCAATGGCGCATCTTTACTAGGTGCGCCATTGCTATCTAAAATAGCAATGTCGCACCTGGCAAAGGTGCGCCATTGGTAAACCTGGGGAAGGGGGTGGACCCGGGGAAAAATTAGCAATGGCGCATTGGACTAAAGGTGGGCCACTACTAAAAAAATAACAATGACACACCTGCTTCTGGTGCGCCACTGCTATATAGCAGTGGCGCACCACCACCATGGTGCGCCACTAATAGGGATATTAGCTATATCCATTTTTCTAGTAGTGTGATAGCTGAACTTCAAACCCAAACCGGGTTGTAGTCTTTACCTCAGACTGCATGATCCGAAATACACTGTTACGAACCAGAGAAATGAAAAAATAGTTTGTTTTTGTAGTTATATTTTAGCAGTTTTTGATGGATATTTTGTTTACCTCATTTGCTATTGTCTATGCGTGCTCGATGGCCTTCCTAGTCTGAATGCACTTGTCCACCTGCTGAGGAAACAGATGGAGATCATGCTTTTCTTCGACAAAGTTTTTCTTCAGTATGCGGTTCATGCTCGCGCTTCTCTGCGTGGAAGTATCCGAGCACAAAAAATTTCCTTGTAGTAAGCCGAGATCCACTCGTTCCTGTCATCACACAACGAATTCATCACTTCATCGTTTTGCAAGTTATATCTCTGAATGAGGTCCTTCCATGCTTGTTCAAATTCTGACGGCATTAGTGGGTGGGTCAGCACCGCATTGAGGTCATCCTTGAGTTTCTCGTGTGCCTTATACAGCAAGGTGAGGTGGTCTTTGTACTTCTTCATGATATGCCACCGACACAACTTATGCAGTGTATGTGGGAGGATAGTTTTTAATGCTGCCTTTATTGAAGAACACTGGTCTAAGAAGGCACAAATAGTGTTTTTTATTAAGTTGTTTGTGTGTGTGTAAGATAGATGGAGGTGTTGTTTTTTTGTACCTGTGAGCATGCAGATTGGCGGCCTGTTGTTCATACACCTTAGAAATGTTTTGAAAACCCACTCAAACGATGGTATTGTTTCATCTCGCACGAGGGCAACAACAAATATGGTGCTCTGTAGATGATGGTTCACTCCCACGAAGACTCCCAACGCCATGTGGAATTTGTTAGTTTTATACGTCGTGTCAAATGTAACTATAACACCCCGAATGTAACTTTCCTTATTTGTGACTCTGACTCTTTGTCAGGACCCCGATTCCAAGTCACATTGATCTAGCCGGTAACACCTCATATCACTTTGCGGCCTCACGCACGGTATTCCCATGGGTGTCGCCTTACCATGGCCCGGGACCGTTTGCACCTTTCGCCTCACGTATATGATAGTGTCACTAGCATCCATATGACAGAGAACCCGGGCCGACATGACTAGTCGTGAACCTAAAGTGGCACTAACTTACGGGGGCATGCATACATGAATCAACATCAAGCATGTCGGTCAGCAGCGTGCGAATCCGAGCTGTAGCACTGGGCTAACAGGAGTCCGGTGAACCGGGCTGTAGCAGGCTAGGCAGGACTCCGGATGTCACCGCATGACATTTACCCGAAGGGACAAACACAGGAACTAAGTGAATCACATGCCGGCCAATCAAGTGTTCCGGAGCAGTAGTGCTGGGCTAGCAGGACTCCGATAAACTCGGCAGTAGTAGACTACCAAGGCTCAGTGGAAACACCAGACTACATTTCCCCATAAGAGAGGCTACCAAGGATAAACAACTAGATTGTCGGATCCCACACATAGCAAGCATTTCAATAACATACACACGATATGCTTGATATGTGCAAATACAACATGGCATCACAACAAAACTCTACGACTCAAAGTATTTATTCATTAGGCTCCGAAGAGCCAGATATTACAAACACGGGTCTCATGACCCAACATTCAGAGCATACAAGTCAAAGAACATGCGAAAGCTTAACATGTCTAAGTACAGACTTCTACAAAGGAAAAAGGCCGAGAAGCCTGACTATCTACCAGATCCTGCCGAGGGCACAAGATCGTAGCTGAGGTAACAAGCTAAATGTCGAAGTCCACACGAAACTACTAGCGAGACTGACGTCTCTCTGCAAAACATAAAATAGGCAAACATGAGTACAAATGTACCCAGCAAGACTTACATCAAAACTAGCTACATATGCATCAGTATCAAGGAAGGGGTGGTGGAGTTTAACTGCAGCAAGCCAGCTTTGACCCGTTGGCTATCCTGAACTACGACTGCAAATAACTCTTTGAGGTGGCGCACACGAGTCCATAAATTCACCATACCAATACACCACTATGGATCAGCTCCCGTCTCCCTACGAGGACGCCATCCATAGCACTCACGCTTATCTTGCGCAATTTAGAGTATCCACTTTCACTTGTCTATGAACTATGCAAGGTGTCCAAGTTTCCATATCCGAGGAATCCGGCTATTCGAATAGATAATGATAACCCTGCAGGGTTGTAGTTCTTCACATACGCTCTCGCCACTTCCCACCATGTACACGTCGTGTATCTCGGCAACCTTCAAGCGGAAGCCTGGTGAGGGAGTCGGCCATGACCTGACTAATCACACAAGTCTCTTGTCTAGGTTTATCGCCTATTCGGGTTCCATCTGCAAGGAGATCCGGCAGGGGTGTCCCTCACGGCCCCAAACGATATGTACAGGGTTCCCAAGCCCACCATCCGGGTGCCACTTGGTACACCCGGCCACTGTGCCTAGTCTGTCCCAAGCCCACCTGTACCGGGTGCCACTTGGTAGACTACTAACACTACCTACAAACACCAGAAACTAGTTGCAACTCCTGGATAGAGATCAGGTGGATTAATAAGTCGAGAGGGGCACTTAAGCATTCCAATGCATGGTAGTAACTGTTCATGGATGACAAACACAGAACTCAGTTCCTGAGGACGGCTGCAATGAGACAACCCACCATGTACTCCTACATGGCCTCTCACCACTACCTTTACCAAATCGTGTTCACACACATAGCTGTCAACAGTAGGACATGTTCACCACATTCCAATTCATCCCCGATGAATCGGACCTGACTCAACTCTAAGTAGTACCAGGCATGACAAACAAGCATGAATGAGTAGGCACATCAGGGCTCAAACAACTCCTACTCATGCTAGTTGGTTTCATCTATTTTACTGTGGCAATGACAGGTCATGAAGAGGAAAGGGGTTCAATTACCGCAGCATGTAACAGTTTAATGCAGTAAAAGAGAGCAGGAGCGAGAGAGTGGGATTGTATCGAAATGAACAAGGGGGTTTTGCTTGCCTGGCACTTCTGAAGATATTATAGCTCTTCATCGGTGTCATCGAACTCATCGTCGGAAGCACGTCTATTGAGAGGGGACAAATACCGGCAACAGAGTAGAAATACAATCAATGCAATGCACAATATGATGCATGATCATGACATGTCAATATGCTGTGTGTTGGGCTAATGCAACTAAAACCAGAGTGGTTTGAGCTTATTTGAAATAAAGATTCAAATACAAGCCTAAACCATGAACTCATATAAGTGCATTATCATGTTTCATCTAAACAGCAAGGTTAGGTTGCTCTAACATGCATGAAACCAGTACAGATGGAAAGGTTGGATTTTTCTGATCATCTTTCATATATAACTTATTTCAACCTGAGTTATAGATTATTTTCTATGAATTTTTGAAATTTTGGACATTTTCTGAAAAAATAATCAAATAAATTTATTTAAAATCCAGAAAGCATTACTGCGTTAGCCTGACGTCTGAATGATGTCATCGGGTCAACAGCGTCAGCCCAGGTTAAACCTAACGTTGGGACCCACTGGTCAGTGACTAGGCTAATTAACAGAGACTGTTAGTGCTAATTTAATCCTAACTAAAAGTGTCAGTGGGGCATGGGCCCACATGTCAGTGACCCAGGGGAGGTCAAACTGTGGTCAACCCTGGTCAGTGGGGTGAAACTCACTGGCGATGTGACGTCGGCGAGGCCAAACGTGGCGGAGAGCTACGGGATTGCACCTCTAGCGACCAAACCAACGGCGGAGGCCATCTATGTAACGAGGAGGCTTGGCCGCATCGACTAGTGCCATCGGTTTCGCCGGAGGTGGCCTGGAACAATGGCGGCATCCACTCCCGTGGCGGCCGGAGTTCGGGCGTGGTTGGAAATGGTGCTGTGGGGCACGGCGGGGCGAACGGCTGGGTGCTACGGCCTCCTAGTGATGTGTTGAGCACGGTGACGCGCTCGGTTTCGAGCTTACGCGTCTATGGCCACGATGGCGGCATGGCCGGCGGAGCTGATCTCTCGTCCGTGATGGCCAACGGGGTTAGGGGGCAGCTCGAGCGACGTGGCTAGGAGAGAAGGAAGAGGTGCTCACGGCGAGTGCAACGGTGGCCTCGGAGAGCTCTGGGAAGGGCTGGTGATGACAGGAGGTCGCCGGTGATCTCTACGTCTGAGGGAGGAAGAACAGCTCGGGGTCGTCGTCACAGAGCTCCTGGCGGCGCCTGTCTTGTTGCAGAGGATGCGGGGGTCAAGGCGGGGCTCTTGGCATAGCTGGATGGGCATGGGGAGGTCGGGGGCAGCGGCGAACAATGACGGTGGCGGCGGCTCTGTTCGGGAAGAGAGCAGAGAGGGGAGGGGAGAGAGCTGCGAGGAGGGGAAAAGTTCAGAGGGTCGAAGGGAGTGCGTGGCAGCGCCAGGGAGGGCCAGGGCGAAGCGGCAAGCAGGAGGTGGCCGTCAGGGGCCGTGCGCGTGCTGGCGCACCGCGGGCACACGCCCTCGTGCCTTCTGGCATGAGGTTGAAGGAGGCGGTGCTGGGCTGGGCCACTACAGCAGTGGGCTAGGCCAACAGGCTAGACAGGTAAGCGGCCCAGGTAGTTTCCTCTCTCTCTATTTTATATTTTTATTACTGTTTTCTATTTTTCTATAATTGTTTTGACTTAAATAAAATGCTAAGGCATTTTCAAAAACCCTAAAAATAATTGTGGGCACTTTTGAAAATATTTCCAATAGCCCTCAACCACTTTGAGAATTATTTGGGCATTTTAATTATTTATAGCAATTAAATGCCCAAATTCAAATACTTTATGAATTCATTCAAAAATCCAAAGTGACCTAGGAAAATGTGCACCATTTTCGGCAGAGGTTCTAGACCAATTCAAAAATGATGAACTTTTCTAAAGGAATTTTGGGTTCATTGAAAATGATTTTTTTATTTGAACCTAGTTGGATTCATCTGTGCTAGGGTTTCAAGAGTCCCCAATTCAACTTCATTGAAATTTAAACATGATGCACACATGACTAGCTAGTCTAGGTCAAGGTAAAGGTAGGGATGTGACAACTCACCCCTACTAAACAAGAATCTCGTCCCGAGATTCAAGATGTGAGGTAAGAAGACAGAGGTGACACAAAGCTAACACAATCTTCGTGATCCAACTGTCCTTCTCGAAGATGTTGATTCATTGCTTCAATTTGATCTTGACGTCTTTGCTTTCGAGATCTCCATCCAACACGATGATGGCAGAAAGAAACTCTACAGGAATCGATCTCTTCAAAGATCGAATACTCAGGATCAACTCATGGAGTGAGACATTGAAACATCTCTTGAGCTGAGACACAAACACACCTCAGGGGGAATGGCAAGGAACTGGTGACGAAGGTTCAATAGGTAGGCAACAATTCCACGCTTAATTAGATGGTGATGGGGTTTCAAAGTAGCGAGGAGTTATGTTGCCCATAATACCATAACGAGGCACCTTAGTGGAGGTGACTCGTAGAGCTATTCCCTTAAGTGGCAAAGAGAATTACTTTTGATACAGAGATCACTGAAACTCTCTATACCAGCCTAAGGAAATGCGCAAACGATCGTTTGAAGGAGTTCGGAAGGATGGCAGTGCAAGCTAGGAAGAAAATGCAAATGATGGGAATGATTCTAGTAACTCGGTAGAAACTCAACAATATATAGTGATTCCACGGTTTGAAAGGTTATGGCATAATCGAAGAAACTGAGAGCGGATCCCAATTAATGCCGATAATATGTCCTAGTGCTTGCACGTGCTCTCAAGAACTTGAGCATTTCCATATTCATCAAGTTTTAACAATATCCGTGTCAAGGATCCTGGCAACACAACATACTACCATGATGAATAATGGTGGAGGATGCGGATACAAAGAAAGATAACACTTTGTCAGATTTCACCTTAGCGATGCCAAGGGATCAAAATATGGATGATCGACCGAGAGACATTTAGCACTCCGCTTCTAATGTTCTCCTTGATGTGCTAGCCTAACCCATTCATTGAAATGGTTTGGTATCTAGAACATCAAGTAACAGGTCGGACTCCGGGAGCTCAGGAATCCATAAGGAATAACTACTGGAGTAAATCCTACGAAATCCTTATGGGGAGGTGGCCAACTTACTCAATCAAGATACTACAATAATAGGTCTTCCGGCTGGGTGTGCTGGCCATGACATCCACTTTACCGGGTTACAGAGAGACCAATATGATAGTTCCTGGGAAATGTTCCAACCATCATATCTGCCTGAGATTCAGATCTGGTTGGTGTCAGAATAATCCAGACCCATCAGGTCTAGAAAGAAGAATGGAAAGTTGCAACACAAACCGACGAGACGACGTTGCGAGATTCTCGGGAAATGAACTACGATAGCATGCTCCAAAACATGAGCTGGTTCTGCTACACACCTGTGAACACACTGTCCTAGACAAGCATGACCACATGGTAGTCTTATAATAAAACACTACCGAGTTCTGGTTGGGAACCATCATCGTGAATAACAAAGTCTTGTGCATTACCATGGATTAGCACTTAACTCCTTAACTCCTTCTCCTAGAACAAATCAATCAGTGCCTTGGTGTTCTAGGAACACATATGGAGTGGATGTAATTAATCTACCAAACCATAGAGTATTTCACATGTATGCATGACTGATTTGGGATGATTCCAAGGGAAACAAAACAAAGCTTTCTAAAGTCCATGGCGGCAACTTACACCTAAAACACGTGAACTTGGAGAATATCACTTCTTTCATCCAAGCATATGCTTCATGAACGAGACACGAAGAAATGCTTACACAAGTTTCCAACACTAGGTTGATGTTCAACATGAATCATGGGGGAGACAAAATGCTGCTGATGGGCTCAACAGCAACTCATCTGAATTTCCATATCACTAGACTTCCACCATCATGTGAACATGGTAATAGCATTGGTCAGACCAAAAGATGTAATGGTGTATGCTCGAGGGATCAACCACGAGTAAGACAACATTACGAACATCGTTGGTTTTGATTTGACTTGACAATAGCCCATACTCAAGTCAAAGTTTTGACAAGGCAATAGATCCTACAACTGATCACGAGGACCAATCTATGGAGATATCATCTTTCTTCAACACACACACACAAGGATATCCCTTAGTGATGAACTAAGTTGGAAAAGCATTCATCTTCCAACTCTCCAAGTTGTTGTTTAGCTTAACCAACTAGCTCAGGGGTATCCAACACAGATTCTTGGAGAATGGGTGGTTTGGAGGAAAACCAACATGATCACGAACTCAACATAGCAGTCAGGTGAAAACCTGGTAATACTTCCGAGAAGATATTCGGAACATCACGAACCACCGATATGTTACTAAGCTCGAAAACAATCTTGCTTTTCAGAGCAAGACTATATGATCAAATAAGAAAGGGACTGACACAATCCTAACTCTTTGATCAAAGAGTACACCAAGAAATAAGGACTAGGCAGCACAATCTATCTTAGAATGATGATTCAATAACCAACACGCTAAGAATGAGAATATTGTCCATTAACTACCAAGCAACGATGTTCCTAGGAGTATCAATTTCACACATCACGGTTCACTTGTCGATATTCCGGTTACAATAACACGGGGACCAAGGAATGAACGATGATGGCGAGAAGTATCACTGTATCAAGAGTTCGTAGGAGGTTGTGCAATTTCTAACATAAACCTAACATAAAGATGGTAACACTCCAAGGTAGAACAGAGCAAAGGCTGGATTGGCATTTTGATCTGTGAAATAAAACTACTTTGACTAGTCCAAGAAATGGATGAGGTGCTGGAGTTTGTTTTCTCCTAGTCATTCCGGAATAGAATGGCTTGTCGGACAACAAGAATAATAGACATCGATAACACGAAAGAACGACTACCCCTGACTACAAATTGATAGTCAGAGGTCAGAAAACAACTAATGAGGGACAACTCAAGGAACATATGATTTTCTGAGTTATGGATGCATAGATTACTATGTCGAACAAGTTCAACATATTTCTTCCGGATAACCCATGCAGAAAGGTAGAACTGGCAGAATCACAATTATGAATGGAGAACTCCTCAGGAGTACTCTAATGGTGATCTTTTGATTCAAAGAACTTCTGCCTTAATGGTTCATGGTATTTGGAAGAAGGAAATACCACGGACCTCGAGGACTATCGCAAAGGTTACTAATATCCTAAAGGAACTAGCAACAATATCAACACGAAGTGAACAGAGTGATTCTTGGGTCAAGAACACAGAAGTAGAATACCTACTACTAAATGGCATCACGGGATGCTTTCAAGAATGATGGCCAGAATCATCACACTGGGGATACGAAAGCATTGCTAAATTCTCGAGGACACCTAGGGTCATAATACTAACTCCAACATACACGTCAAGGCAACGAAGTACCTCAACACACCGATTAGTGTGCTTAATCTGGCCCAAAAATACAATGGAACATGGAGAAAAGATTTGCAAGTGCATGCGACTATTTAGAAACCTGGGATGACTCGGACAGCATAATGGCTGTAAATGCTCAAAATGATTTGAGACAACCTGCAAAAATGGTAGGATAACCACTCAACATCACAATATCAAGGTTCTGAGGCCAGCTATGAACATATGGAAGTAGTAGGAACTGAACTGAGGCTTGAACTCAACAATCCTAGGCAACTACGGTTTAGTAACACGTCATCATGAGAGATAGAAGAGAAGCCTAGTTCTTAACCCCGTAGAAAAGATAACATGACTCAGATCAGAAGGTCATGAGGATAAGGAGTAAAAAGATCCTTATGTTCCCATCCACAATTAATTCCCTTATATAACTAAAGCATTTCTAGAAACGACTTCGACCAGCTTGGCTTGGTAATCCTACAGGCAGTCAGGCTCTGATACCAAAGCTGTCAGCACCCCGATTCTAAGTCACATCGATCTAGCCGGCAACACCTCATATCACTTTGCGGCCTCACGCACGGTATTCCCACGGGTGTCACCTTACCACGGCCCAGGACAGTTTGCGCCTTTCCGCTCACGTATATGATAGTGTCGCTAGCATCCATATGATAGAGAACCCGGGCCAACATGACTAGTCGTGAACACAAAGTGGCACTAACTTACGGGGACAGGCAAACATGAATCAACATCAAGCATGTCGGTCAGCAGCGTGCGAATCCGGGCTGTAGCATTGGGCTAACAGGACTCTAGTGAGCCGGGCTGTAGCAGGATAGGCAGGACTCTAGATGTCACTTCGTGACATTTCCCCGAAGGGGCAGACACAGGAACGAAGTGAATGACATGCCGGTCAGTCAAGTGTTCCGGAGCAGTAGTGCTGGGCTAGCATGACTCTAGTAAACCGGGCTGTAGCAGCTACCAAAGCCCATTGGAAACACCAGACTACATTTCCCCATAACAGAGGCTACCAAGGATAAACAACTAGATTGTCGGATCCCACACATACCAAGCATTTCAATAACATACACACAGTATGCTCGATATGTGCAAATACAACATGGCATCACAACAAAACTCTACAACTCAAAGTATTTATTCATTAGGCTCCGAAGAGCCAGATATTACAAACATGGGTCTCATGACCCAACATTCAGAGCATACAAGTCAAAGCACATGCGAAAGCTTAACATGTCTGAGTATAGACTTCTACAAACGAAAAAGGCCGAGAAGCCTGACTATCTACCAGATCCTGCCGAGGGCACAAGATCGTAGCTGAGGTAACACGCTAAACATCATAGTCCACACGGAACTACTAGCGAGACTGACGTCTCTCTACAAAACATAAAATAGGCAAACGTGAGTACAAATGTACCCAGCAAGACTTACATCAGAACTAGCTACATATGCATCAGTACCAAGAAAGGGGTGGTGGAGTTTAACTGCAGCAAGACAACTTTGACCCGGTGTCGGTGTACTAGAGTAGGGGTACCCTAGTATCCCGAACTTGTGCACGGGCAGTCGCAGCATCCCGCGGCAAGGCTTTCCGGGTGACCGCCAAGGTCCTCCGTGGTTCCCCTGGAGCCATTCAAGGAGACAAGACCCCGGCAAGAGGAGCTTGCCGGGAAGGCCAACCAAGGCATATCCAAGCCAAGGAGACAAGACCCCGGCAAGAGGAGCTTGCCAAGAAGGCCAACCAAGGCATCCCAAGGAACTTGCCACGACGCGCCACGCGTCCCGGCAAGGCCCGGTGAGCGACAAGCTCCCGGACGCGACAAGACAACGACCGTGGCAAGGCGCTTGCCGCGGCAAACCACCACTCTGTGTCCGTGCTCCAGCACATCCACCAACGTGTCGCTCTGGGACCCTTCCAGGCGTACGTGGCGGGAGGCTGTGCAGCCAGCGGTGCACGGTGGCAAGCGGCGCTGACAAGATTGCTGTTGTGGCGGGCGGCGGCGTCCCTGATGGTCCCTTTTGCACTATTTAGGCGACGCAGACGGGCATTTAATGCCCTTGTCCCCTGCCATCAGGGTTAATATGATACACTGTAGCAGGTAGCTGTACCAACCGCAGCACCTTTCCATTTTTACCCTTGTCTACGTTGCCACCTGTCGGTGACCCCTTGAGCATATAAAAGGAGGCCCATGCGCAACGTAGAGGGGGGTGGGAGGAAGAACTCTCAGGCTCGGTCTCGTTAGCTGCTGGAGTGTACTGTAGCACTCCGCGCTCCCGAGCAAGAACTCAATACAAACAACAAAGCAGGAGTAGGGTTTACGCATCCATGCGGCCCGAACCTGGGTAAACCGATCGTGTGCTTCGCCTTGATCCGCTCTTCGTGCGACCCTCGCCCCCGCCGAACCGAAAGGGACTCGGTCCGCCGGTCCCATAGGTGCTCGTGGGTCAGTCCCCCGGCATCTTTGGCGCGCCAGGTAGGGCCGTCGAGGTTGTGTGAACCAGATCCGGCGTTCGCACGAGCAAGATCTTCATCATCTTCATCGACATGCCGCCGAAGAAGAAGGCTTCGGAGGCGGCTGCTCCATCCGCGCCGAACCCACCACCGCCGGAGCAAACGGCTGATGGGGCAGATGCCGGCGGAAGAACGGACGTTGATGAGGGAGCTCACGGTGCTGACAGGTCCAAGGACAACGCTGCGCTGCCCATCGGCGGCGTAGCCGGCTCCCACAACGACCGGGCGCACTCCAAGACCTCGGCGTCCGTACATGCACCGCGCCCATCTCAGGAGGCGCGAGACCGGCAGCGTCATGGTATTCACGGTACCATGCGTTTGCTGGACCAAGATCGAGCTGGTGGATCACGGAGTGCTCAGGACCAGCATGCATGCCAACATGCTGGCACGAGCGAGGCACGGTCGCCTGGACGGGATACTGCTCCTTCTAACATAGTTAGAAGTCCGAGCATATCCCATTCCTTGCACCGTTCGCCACCGCCACCCGCCACTGCATCAGAAGCTTTGGCGCGAGCTCAACTGCTCCTAGACTACCCTCCAGCGGCAGACAAGATCGATGACTGGAGGGCCACCATTCAGAGTCTCATCGGCTTCGCCAACGGCAACACTCAACGGCAGCCGAGCACGTCGCAGCCGCCGCAGGTCAGCCAGGCACGAGTCGGTGGCGACAAGACCGGTGGGGGTGCAACCACTGTGCACTCTCCGCCCCGGAGGCCAAGATCGCCGACTCACCGGATCCACCTCGACAGCGACTCCACCACGTCATCAGATCCACGAGCTCGCCGCGATCAGCGCCAAGTTCTCCATGAACGACAGCAAGAAGACACTCGTACTCGCATCGAGCGCCGAAGAGAAGTGCGACGTCAATCAGACCAGCGCGCTGGGCCCTCTGTCGACATGCATGCGCCAGGGGAACCAGGCGGCTTGCCGTACAAGGTAGGTTGCCCTGCGTTTACTCATGAGCTATGGCAAGTATAGTGGCCCAGCATGAATAATTTCAAGCCAGACGTACCAGAGAAGTACGACGGCAAGTCACATCCATCGGAGTTCCTCAGCATCTACACCATCGCGGTGCAGGCTGCCGGGGGGCGGGACGACAAGATCCTTGGCAACTACTTCCCGCTGGTGCTCAAGCCCAACGTCAGGTCCTGGCTCATGCACTTGCCGGACAACTCCATATCCTCCTGGGCAGACCTATGCCATCAGTTTGTCGGCGCCTTTACAGGCGGCCACAAACCTCATGGCTAAGAGAGTGACCTTCATCTGCTCGCCCAGAAGGAAGGAGAGCCCCTGCGAAAGTACATTCAGAGATTCAGCCGTGTACAGCACAACATCCCAGATGTCCACCCTACCGCGGTCATCAGCGCGTTCCATCAGAACGTGCGTAACCGCAGGATGCGGGAGGAGATGGCGATGTGCAAGATCAGAGATGTCAGTGAGCTGTATGCCCTGGCCGACAAGTGTGCACGTGCTGAAGAAGGGAGGAAACTCCCCGGAGAGAATGCAGGAGCAGGAGGATCTGACAGCGAGGATGCTGCCCCGGCAAAGAAAAACCGGCGGTGGAACAACAGGAAGAAGAAAGGCAAAGATGTGCTAGTCGTGGAGCAGTCCGGCAACGAAGGTGGCGCCAAGAAAGCCAAAGCTGGTAGCTCCGGCAAGGAGATTGCCGCATGCACCAACTGCCAGGCTGTGGCGGTCGCCGACAAGCAGGACGACACCGACAAGCAGTACTGCAAGATCCACCGCACCAAGGGCCATGACCTCTAGAGCTGCAAGAAGGTCGAACAGCTTGTCCAACAGCAAAAGGCTGAATACGAGCGACGCGACAAGGAGAGGGCCCAAGGAGGCGCTGGAGAATCCGGCAAGAAGCACGCTGGCCGAGGAGGACGCCACGGCAAGGCCAAGCAGCGGCAAGGAGACAGACCTTCCGCGGCCGCGACAAGGATGAAGATGACGACGACGACGAAGACAGGGATGATGTCAAGACCAGTGAACAGGAGTTCCAGAAAGCCACAGAGGTCTTGTGCGTTGACGGCGGTGCTTCTCTGCATACTTCGCACCGCCAACTCAAGCAGTGGGTGCGGGAAGTCAATGCGGCGGAACCACCTGTCGAGTCACGCAAGCTTCTGAAATGGTCCAGCACGCCTATCATCTTTGATATTGAGGACCACCCTGATCGCACAACTGCGGTCGGGTGCTTGCCGATGTTGGTTTCACCAACTATCCGCAACCTCAAGGTCACTAAGATGCTAGTTGACGGCGGGGCCGGCTTGAACCTGATCTCCTCCGCTGTACTCCAAAAACTCCAGATCCCTGACAGCGAGCTTGAAGAGACCGGCACATTCCAAGGAATCAACCCGAGAAGGAGCAAGCCGAAGGGGAAGGTCACGTTGCCAGTAACATTTGGCAGCGAGTTCAACTTCAGGACTGAGAGGGTCACTTTTGACGTTGCCGATTTTCCATTGCCTTACAATGGGATACTCGGCCGTCCAGCACTCACCAAGTTCATGGAAGCCTCTCACTACGCATACAACATGCTGAAGATGCCAGGCCCGATAAGCGTCATCTCTGTCCTTGGCGACAAGAAGGATGCTCTTATCTGCGCCGACAAGATCTACCGGGAAGCGGCAGTCGCAACAGATCGCAAGTCACCTGCCGTTGAAGCTCCCGGGGGGAAGAAGAAGACCAAGTCCGGCAAGAGTTCTGATGCTCACTACGGCAAGCGCACCTCTTCGGAGTGATGCGCTGCCGTCGAGGACGCACCATCGAGCTCCACCGGCAAGTGTAAGAAGACAATGGCAGCTCCGCCAGAGACCAAGAAGGTGTCCGCCAAGGATGACGGCACTGGTTGTACCTTCACCATCAGTGCCACCCTCGACCCTAAATAGGAAAGCGCGCTCATTGCTTTCCTGCGGGCGAACGTCGACGTGTTTGCGTGGCAACTGTCTGACCTCCCCGGTGTTCCCAGGAAAGTAATTGAGCACCATCTTGCCGTTTGTCTTCATGCGCGGCCCGTCAAGCAGAAGGTCAGGAAGCAAGCAGTGGAGCGCCAAGAATTCATCGCAGAAGAAATCAAGAAGTTGGAAGCAGCAGGCCTTGTCAGAGGAGTGCTCCATCCTACGTGGTTGGCCAATCCTGTATTCCTGCGCAAGGCGAACGGGAAATGGAGACTTTGTATCGACTTTACCGATGTTAACAAAGCTTGTCCCAAAGACCCATTTCCATTGGCGTGCATTGACCAGATTGTTGACTCCACGGCCGGATGTGACTTGCTTTCATTTCTTGACGCATACTCAGGATACCATCAGATCTTCATGGCAGAAGAGGATGAGGAGAAGACCGCATTTATCACTCCATGTGGCACGTACTGTTTCATACGGATGCCTTTCAGTTTAAAAAATGCTGGTTCAACATTTGCAAGGGTAGTCCATGTCGCTCTTGAGCCACAAATACACAGAAATGTGGAGGCCTACATGGATGACATAGTGGTCAAGAGCAAGGACAAGGCAACTCTGATTCAAGATTTAGACGAGACCTTTGCAAATCTGCGCAAGATCAGCCTCAAGCTCAACCCCGAGAAGTGTGTGTTTGGAGTCCCCTCCGGCAAGCTTCTCGGGTTCTTCGTGTCTCAGCGGGGAATCGAAGCCAATCCCGACAAGATCAAGGCCATTGAGCAGATTGAAGCCCCAAAGCGCGTCAAGGATGTACAAAGACTTGCCGGTTGCGTGGCTGCTCTCAGCAGGTTCATCCCTAGATCTGCTGAGCGCGCCCTGTCGTTTTTCAAAATATTGAAAAAGGCAGGTCCAATGAAATGGACTCCGGAATCGGAGGTTGCGCTGCAAGACTTAAAGAGATACCTGTCTTTCGCTCCAATACTTGTCGCACCTAAGCCACAAGAGAAGTTGTTGCTGTATATAGTGACAACCAATCAAGTGGTTAGTGCTGCGTTAGTAGTAGAGAGGGAGGCAGATGACGAGCCAGCAACCACGGCAAGCGCATCCAGCGACAAGCAGGGGGCTTCCCCGACAAGCTCTGGTCCTGACAAGGATGGATCTGTGCAGACGCGCGAGGAGATACAGAAGAAAATGGTACAGCGCCCAGTTTACTTTGTCAGTTCCCTTCTACAGGGGGCTAGGACAAGGTACTCTGGCGTGCAGAAATTGCTTTTCGGCCTTCTCATGGCCTCGAGAAAGCTGCGCCATTACTTCCAAGCACATGAGATCACAGTTGTCACTCGCTTTCCGCTGAAGAGGATACTACAGAATCCAGAAGCGACGGGCAGGATTGTTGAGTGGGCACTGGAACTGTCAAGCTTTGGCCTCAAGTTTGAGAGTACTTCAACTATACAAAGCAGAGCATTGGCAGAATTCATAGCAGAATGGACGCGAACACGAGATGAAGAAATTCTAGAAACGAGCATCCCCGTCGAGGAAGCAAGCAAAGAGTGGCTGATGTACTTTGATGGTGCCTTTTCGCTGCAAGGCGCCGGCGCTGGCGTGCTGCTTGTCGCACCCACCGGAGAGCACCTCAAGTACGTAGTTCAGATGCACTTTCCCAAGGAGCAAGCAACAAACAATACTGCAGAGAATGAAGGCTTGCTTACCGGTCTCAGGATCGCGGCAGACCTTGGGATCAAGAAGCTCATTGTCAGGGGTGACTCGCAGCTTGTCGTCTGCCATGTGAACAAGAGCTATCAAAGTCTGTTGATGGAAGCCTATGTCGACGAAGTGAGAAAGCTAGAAGAGCACTTTGACGACCTACAGATGGAGCATGTTCCAAGAGCTCAGAACGACATTGCCGATGGCCTATCAAAGTGCGCTGCACTTAAGTTACCTGTGGAACCAGGGATCTTTGTGCTCAAGCTGACTCAACCGTCCGTAACGCCATCGACTGGACAGAGCAAGAAGAGGAAGTTGATTTTTGGTGACTATTTTCCGGCAGAGCTTCCCGAAGCCGCCGCCAAGAAGGTCCCCAAGATCAGCGCCAAGAGTGCTGAGGAGCAGTCTGCTCCGGCAAGCCCTAGGGTTTGTTCCGTTGAAGCACAGACTCCCGACAAGTTTTTCTCCGGCAAGCTTGCCGGGGAACATCAAGCTCCGACAGAGCCGCAGGTTCTCGCCGTAGAAGCGGATGTTCCCGCAGCAGCAGATTTTCCTTTAGTCCTTGTTGTCGAGCCACAAGCTCCAGCATGGGCACAGCAGATTGTCCGTTTCCTTCAAACAGGAGAACTTCCCGAAGAGCATGAAGAAGCAGAAAGAGTAGCTCGGCAGTCAAGTATGTACCAGGTGGTCGATAAGACACTGTACAGAAGAAGACTCAACAGTGTGAAATTGAAGTGTATTCACCGGGAAGACGGACAAAAGCTATTGGCAGAGATACATGGAGGCATATGTGGTCACCACATCGGCGCAAGAGCACTTGCCGGCAAAGCATTCCAACAAGGTTTCTTTTGGCCGACAGCCCTCCAGGATGCAACTACACAAGTAACCAAGTGTGAAGCGTGCCAGTTCCATTCCAAGCAGATACACCAACCAGCTCAAGCTCTCCAGACGATCCCTTTATCCTGGCCATTTTCGGTCTGGGGGCTCGATATCCTCAGCCCCTTTCCCCGAGCAATCGGGGGCTTTGAGTACTTGTACGTTGCAATCGACAAGTTCACAAAGTGGCCGGAAGTGGAAGCAGTGAGGAAGGTGACAGCACAGTCAGCAGTCAAGTTCTTTAGGTCTATTACTTACCGCTTCGGGATCCCTAACAGGATAATCACCGACAACGGTACGCAATTTACGAGCCGCACCTTCATGCAGTACGTCCAAGATCTTGGCGCCAAGATCTGCTTCGCTTCTGTTGCTCACCCGAGAAGCAACGGTCAAGCGGAGAGGGCAAATGCTGAAGTACTGTGTGGGCTCAAGACCAGGACTTTTGACAGGCTTCACAAGTGCGGAAGAAACTGGATCGAGGAGCTGCCGGTGGTTCTTTGGTCGATCAGGACGACGCCAAATCGAGCCACTGGCCAGACACCTTTCGCTCTAGTCTATGGAGCAGAGGCAGTTCTCCCCATGGAACTCGTATACGGGTCACCTCGAGTGCTCGCTTATGATGAGCTTGAGCAAGAGCAGCTGCGACAAGATGACGCGCTGCTCCTTGAGGAAGACCGTCTTCAGGCTGCTGTACGAGCTGCTCGCTACCAGCAAGCTTTGCGCCGCTACCATAGCCGCAAAGTTAACGCCAGAAGTCTCGAGGAAGGCGACCTTGTTCTTCGGCGTGTTCAGTCCGCCAAGAATTCCAACAAGTTGACGCCGAAGTGGGAAGGCCCTTACCGGGTGAAACGAGTCACTAGGCCTGGCGCTGTGCGCCTTGAGACCGAAGATGCCATTCCGGTGAGCAACTCCTGGAACATTGACCATCTTCGTAAGTTTTACCCATAAGGCGCGGTTGCCGGAACCTGTTCCGGCAACCACCTTTTGTACAAGTCTTGCCGCTGTTGCATGTAATCCTTTGTACAAAGCCGGGCGCAGACCCCGTGCATAAGTAAAGATCATGTGCTCCGCACATCTTGTCAATTTCATGCTTTCTATTTTTTGCATGTGTTATCTCACACTTTGTCCAGCACCTACTCCCCGGTAAGCAATAACGAGCCGTAAGGCTCCATATCTTTATTTTCTCCTCTTTCTTTTTTCTCAAGGAAAGGAAGGTTCCCTCGCCCACAAGTTTGTCGGGGGGGAAAGGAGAAGATAATGGTATGGACCAGGTGTCGTTCAAGAAAGTTTCGCCTTACCGGGAAGCAAACAACAGAAAAGCTAAGTTGCCAAAGCTTGAGCAATCAGATTTTTTAAACTTTTAAGTTATCTCCCTTGAACGACCGCACTTTGTATGGAAAACCTGTGCGCGGAGGAACCAACTCGTAGCTAGTTGCGCCCTTACTTTGTTTCGAGTCCGCTCAACAACTTAAGTGAGCTGCGACTAGTTGCGACAAGGTTTCTTGTCGGTAGTGGCACCGCCAGCAAGCTGCTGACGTCCCGCACTCAGCGCTCGCGGCTAAGGTGCCTGCACCGGCAAGTTCCCTAAAAGCGTAGGGCAAAAACATACAAAGGGAGGAATCAAGTAAAGGGAATAACATTGCAATCATTACCCAGAATAGAGTTATATTACAAGGTAGCTTGTCGCAGCTCTAACAGATTGTTCTCATAACATGACCAGCAGCGACAAGAAAAGAAGAAAATGGGCGGCCTAGTCTACGCGATCGCCCTCAATCCTCTTGATCCCGCTCACCTTATCCACAATGGGTGCGACAAGGGTCTTGAGCACCTCCAGATCAGCATCCGGCGGCAGGGTCTTGAGGACGTTGGTGAGGTTGAGGCTCGGGTTGCGGAAGGCCACCTTCACCAACACCTTTTGAAGAGCTCCCGTGCAGATCTTGCGCGACTCGTCGGCCAGCTGCTTTGGGATCTTCTCTCGGAGCCGCTGGAGGGCCGTCGCCACGCCTTTGAAGAACAAGGTGAGCTTGGCGCTGGGTTGGAGGTTCTCATCAGAGGGATACCCGAGATCCTCCACCCCTAGCTGCGCCAGCTCCCTGTCGATATATGCGGCAGCACTCACGAGACCCTCCGTCCAGTGCTCCACTTTCTCCAGCATCTTGGTCAAAGTGGTCATCTTCAACTCAAGATCTGCGTTGGAGTCCTTGGCAGCGCTAAGCTCTTTGCCCTTCTCGGCGAGACGAGCCTGCAGCTTTGAGTTGCTGTGGGCGTCCTTCTCCCGCTCAAGCTTGAGCGCGGCAAGCTCTTCACCACTCGCCTTGAGATCGGCCTCCAGCTGCGCCACCTTCGTCTCCAGCTCCTTCTTGGCGGCCTCGGCAACTACGGCAGCATCCTCTGCTTGCTTAAGGGCTCCGCTGATTTCTTGCTCACGCGCGGCAAACTCCTCCTTGTGGCTATCGAGGTTAACCTTCCGCTGCGCTAGCTCGCCCTCCTGCGCAGACAGCTTCTCAGCGGCAAGCCGCTGTTGCTCTTCAACTTCTGCCTTCTCGAGCAAGAAGGGCTTCTGCTCGTCGGCGAGTTGCTCCCGCTCCTCTGCCAGGGACCGGAGAGCTTCCTGGTTGAGACCCCGGAGCACCTCCGCGCGCTTCTCGATGTCTGCTCCCGCCTTTGCTACAAGCGCCTCGCGGGATTCCAGCTTGGCTTGCCGCGCGCGGTAGAGCAACAACAGCTTCCGCAGCAGCCGCTCCTCCTCAGGCTCGCTGCTGCTGCTTTTCGGCGCATCAACTAGCATCAACCCAGCGGAGGCGAGCACCTCTCCGTCAAAGCTCTCTCCCTCGACCGACGCCCTGGAGCTTGACACCCAGGGGAGGTTGATGAAGACGCCATCGCCGGCCTTCAAGTAGACGCCTGGCTGGGGCTCTTCGGAGCCTGGCGCTGCGGTAGCGGCGGACGGGTCGGCGGTCGACGTAGCGCTTCGCGCTCCTGCGGCCTCAGGGCCGTCAGTACGATCGCCAGACCCCTCGCCAGCTACTGCGGCGGCAGCTATGGCGGCCTCGTCTCCGGCAGGATCATCAGCGCCGGCTGCTTCTTCAGTGGCAGTGACGTTGTCGGCAGCAACCTTGGTCTCCATTGGCTCCGCAGTAGATGGATCTGATGGCCGGAAAAGCGAGAAAAGTCAAACAAATACCCAAAAAGAAGAAGAACCCAAGGGAAGCTTTGAAGAGAAGATTACCTGTACTGGGTTCGGCAGTCGTAGTCTCCACCGCCGGGGGGACGCTGGTGCTGTTCCTTGCCGGAGAACTCCCCCTTGCCGGAGGACTCTCCCTTGGCACTTCGGGGGCGGTCTCCGGACGCTCCTGGTGGGGCTGCTCTGCTTCTACACAAACCAATAGTCAGATGTCAGCAAAGAAACAGTGTCCATGCGCGCCTACCAGCGGAAAGCGAACCATATACTTACGCTGGGGGCTGCTCTGGAGAACAGTTGCCGGGTCCGGCAAGGTGGTCTCGGGCGCTCCCCCTGCTGTCGCGATGGGTTCGTCCTCGATAGCAATCACCGGGACCTTGGCTCTCTTCGCTGCTCTCTGGGCCAGAGTCCTGAAAAGGAACAAGTTCAGAGTAAAGCAAATGAGATACAAAACAAAAACGGCAAGAATTGAAGAACTACAAGTACAACAAGAGAAGCTTACTCTTCTTCTTCTTCCTCGTCGGAGCTGAGCGCGGAGAAGTCGAAGTCCGGCCCACGTCCAGCACAAGGAGGCGGAGGAGTAGTTTCCCTTGGCCGCTTGGCAGGAACAATGGCGGTGGCCTGAGACGACACCGCTCCAGTTGCCGCAGCAGCATGAGGTGCTCCCGCAGCAACAGTGCTTGCCGCGGTGGAGCGCGTCACGCGGCGCGGCGACTGTTCACTCGCCTGCCGCCCCGCTACATCCCCGGCCTTGCGGAGACGCCTTCTTGGTGGGGATGGAGTGTCACGACCGGGTTTTTCCGGGTATAAATTTCCAGAAAAAGACCGTCGTGCTCATCAGCCCCAGGATTACTGTTAGCTGATGAGGCTCCAACTTGATACAGAAATTCCAAGCAAAAATACATAATATGCAGTACAAGACCATTCTGGCCTGTGAGTACAACAATTGGGTTTCTAGTGGTCGATGGAGGAAGCGGTTTGTGAGTCATCAGTGTCTATGGGACTCCATTTCCCACAGGAACAGCTGACCAGGCTAACTCCTATCTTCGCGAGGCTGCTATCACCGTTGCTTAGGTCTCGAGGCTGTCATCGCCACGCTCCTCTCCAAGCAGAAATCTGGCCAAGACAATAGCCAGGGACAAGCCAGCGAGTACTTTGAATGTACTCGCAAACATTAAGAACACAGGTATAATATAATTGATAATCATGCACGGAAAAATTCCATGATCACATCGTCAGTCATAAATAAAACATCTTTTATGCATGCAAGCAGGTTATTTTCATGCAACATGAATAAGCAGTAATAGAGTGGGAATAAAATGCCGCAATCGGGCGTCTGAGCGACACCACATAAAGGCTTTAAAAGAAATGCCACAGTCGGGCGTCTGAGCGACACCACATAAAGGGCTTATAAGAGAAATGCCACAGTCGGGCGTCTGAGCGACACCACATAAAGGGCTTTTAAAAGAAATGCCACAGTCGGGCGTCTGAGTGACACCACATAAAGGGCTTTAAAAGAAATGCCACAGTCGGGCGTCTGAGCGACACCACATAAAGGGCTTTAAAAGAAATGCCACAGTCGGGCGTCTGAGCGACACCACATAAAGGGCTTATAAGAGAAATGCCACAGTCGGGCGTCTCAGTGACAGCACATAAAGGGCTTATAAAATAAATAATCATAATGAATATCCAGGGGGTAGAACCGTCCCAGGGATACTCGATAATACAGATAATGCAACGGGTTAGTCCATCACAAAATAATAATCATGGTCCTCACAAGTAACTGGTATCCAAGTTTGGTTTAACAATATCTCCTCCGAAGACCGACACTAAGACCAACACTTGACCTATCCCAGATTGTAATCCTTAACCATGGTCACGACTATTCGAATAGGTTTAATCTCTGCAGAGGGTGTACTCTTTACCGACGAGTAACGGATTCGTTTAGTCCATCGGGACTAATTCCGTCTACGGCCTTTTAGTAGAAAACACGCCTAACTTGCACACACCAGCTTAACTCACCGGTGTCTGGAATCACCCACGACACCTGTCAAGCAAACTCTAAGTGGGGAGGCTACAACCTCGCGTAGCATGGGATCAAATTTATATCGCTCGCTCTAAGGGGTGGCCTCCCCTCTCGGTCCCAACCGGAAACACCCATGCCCCCGGACCAGGTGGCCTGCCTACCAGCTACAACCGGTATCTTCCACCATGGCCTCTCTGTACGGTGTGTGCTTGAAAGGGGTTGACGACTTACTGAACCATACCCTACCTGCAGCAGGGACAAGTGGTAGTACATAGCAAGTATGGGGGTTACTGGAACAAGACTCGGTTTACGGTCGACTCAGGAGGTTTATAAATTCCCTGCATGACATGTATAACAAATATAATTCAACCAACATAATCACCACTCAATATACCTTACCATGCCATACCGGACTTAACCGTCCCGACGGGGACCGGCGACAAGCTCACTCCTACCCAAGGCAGAGGCTTTCCCGGATTCCTTTCCGGCATGCATGCAAGGCACATGAGGATGATTACCATCACAAATATATTCATTTCCAAGAGCAAGGAAATCACTAATATGCATTCATGCAAATGATCATATCACATGAAATAACAAGTTCTCCGATACAAGGTGGTGTTATAAACGTGTCAACTAACACACCAAAAATATTATTCCGGGGTTCAGAATGCTTGCCTTCATGGTGTGGAGAGGTGGGGGGGGTGCTCTCCAAATTTTTTGAAAGCTTCCTTCTCTTCCAAAATCCTATTTTCAAAAATATGCAAATAATACATATTTCAAAAACAGTACATTGTTTGGAAAGTTTTCAAATAAATCTTAAAATAAACTAGAGAGAATTTGAGAGATGTAGGAAAAAGAATTAATTCATTTGGAGTTATATTTAAAAAGTTATAGGTAGTCAAAGTTGTGGTCAAAAATCTGTTTTTAATAAAATCAGGAAAAAGAAAACGTTTCAAAAGAGATTACGCCTTCGGGCAGAGAAAATGTACTACGGGTTTTACGCCTCCACTTACTCCAGCGTGGACGGCGCGTGGGTCACTGACAGTGGGCCCGCCTGGCCCACAGGTCAGGTTTGACTAGCCCACGCGCGCGTCGTCTCCCCCTGACCGAACAGAGGCGGAGCTCCGGTGAGGCTCGCCGGCGAATGGCAGCGTCCCTCGGTGATCTGAGTGCATGGGCATGCTCAGGAGGTCGAGACGAACTCGGGGGTACCCGCTATGGTCGCTGACGTGGACGGAGTTGCCGGCGACGAGCTTCGCGGCGGAGATGGCTTCGGGGGCGAAGTGAGTTTGGGGCTGCGGTGGTTCCCGATCAAAATCGAGCAGGGAACGAGTTCACGGGAGGATGAGAAGGTTCCTGGTGAAGAGAACGGAGAGGGGGAGGCCCTGCTGGTGCCGGAATGGCCGGGGCAGTGGCGGCGGCTGCGGTTGCCGGAGATGGGGAAGGAGCCCTCCCCGGGTCGATTGGATGCCAATGGGGGTCCTAGGGAGAAGGCTTGGGACTTCCTGCGTGCGGAGACGAGCTCGGGGCTCCTTAAATAGGCGATCGGGGTCGGTTCTGACGGCGGCCGCGGATAAGGTCGTCGGCGACCGCCATTCTGTAGCTAGGGCATTGTGGCGGCGACGAGCGCTAGAGGACACACTCGTGGATGAGCTCGCACTGTTCCAGGGGCCAGGTGGCGAGCGGGAGAGGCTTGGGCGGCGCTGAACGGAGCAGGGGCTGTCGGCGGCCGTGGCGGCTAGCTCCTGGCCTGTCGGGGACGTGGCGAGGGGCTGCTTGGCGTGTTGCGGTGAGGAGGGACGTGCGTGGCGTGGTTCTCCAGTGGGGGCGAGCTAGGTGCGCGAAGCGTTGGCTCGGGCGCGGCAGGTGCAAAAGGCGTGCTCTGCTCGCGCTCCAGGCGTGCACGGGACGTGCTCGACGTAATGCCAGAGCATGCTACAGAGCTTGGGTGAGGCTGGAATTTAGCAGATCTAGGTTAGGAGTAACTGGTAGCCTAGTGGACAAGTTGGTTTGATCAAAGGTGCAAGCTCACAGTGCAATGTCAAAATTCATGTCAAAACGGATCATGCCCGTAAGGTGTTTGACAAAATGCCAAGGGCACTTAGGCATTTCTTGGAGTGGCCAAATTCTCCAGATCAGGGTCTCCTTAGATGCAAGAGAGAGTGGTGAGGTTAGTTTGCCAAAAGCAGAAATTTGTTAGTGCAAGTTTTGCAAAACTTCAATTCTGGACAGGAAATAAATGACATTATTTCATGAACCAAAAATATGCCAATGGGTGCATGCTCCTGGACTTAGGGGTTTGGTAGGGCTGTCTACAAGTAGGAGAAAGCACACGGTCATTGGAGCAAAAATAAATAGGGTTGCAGTAGAAATCACAAGGCTGGACCAGAATGGAAAAGAGGTTGATTCACTCAAAATTTTCAAAGAACAGCACTAGGTTTTTGCATAATGTTGAACCATATGCTACTACCAACATCCCATAATTTTGGTGGAGGCTAGAAAGAAATATTTAGATGGGTTGTAGTGCAAAATTGCACTCTGGACCAGAGAAGAAAAATTGAGTGTAGAGCTCAAAATATAACATGAATAAAAGATATTTTTGTACAAAAGTGATTTAAAAACATCACATGACATCTCCAAATTTTGGTTGGAATTTTAAGTGAATTTATCAAATGGTTGTAGTTCAAATATGGCCATATAACCTTGAAAAACCATTTTTCAAGAAAATCAAGATCAAGCAAATTAATTATGTAATTAGTTATACTGATAAAAGAAAAGTTTTTCTTGAGAGGTTAAACAAGTTCAATAACATATTTGAAAGGTTTTCACTTTAGGGAACAACTCCATGATAATAAGAAAGGAAATGTTTCAAAAAAAATCAAAAGGGAGTCCAAAAAATTAAAGTTTTAATTCCTGGCAAAAAATTTAATTTAATAAAACAAGGCCAAAATTTTGGGGTGTCACAACACTACCCCCCTTAAGAAAAATCTTGTCCTCGAGATTTGTTAAAAGCTGTTTTGAGAAAAATTATACGCAATAAAAATGTGGCTACAGTGAGAGGGCAATAAGTGGTGAAAAACCACAGTGTGAATACTGGTGCTGCGTGGAAAAATCTACGGTTCGGGACAAAACGTGAGATTTCTATGCTGGATATAAATTTAGAATAACTTCTAAATTTAAATATACGCTGGTCGTACCCGAGAGCACAGTGCTCTCTCTGGCCGACAGGTGGATCCGGGGCCCACTGTCCGCCTCTTCTTCTCCTTCTGGTTCTCTCTTCTTCCTCTCTCCCGCGCGCTTTCCCGCGCTTTCTCCACCGGCGATGTCTAGTGTGTAGGGCATCTAGGCTATACCGCGGTAGTGCGCGGCGTGCTAGCTGCCGGTGCAGCATGCACTCACCTCGCGGGCCAGCGCGCTATCGGCACTGCTTGCGGATTCGTCTCCAAACACCGGCGATCGGCGACGAGCGGCGTTGGTGGACTTCGCCCACCGTACACCGAGCTCGAGCTATAAAACGGCCGGGGTGCCCCTCTATTCTTCCTCGCACCTGGCCTCACTTCTCCTCCTCCTTCTTCCTCCATTACTGCTTACAAAAGCTCGGGTTAGGCTCTAATGGCAGAGGCGATGCCGGACTGGTTTGCGATCTTGATATGCGGAGGGCTGGCGACATTGCTGGGGCTCTCCGTGCTCCTGTGCGCGATGATCCTCGATGATCATCGTGACGCTGCTGCTCGGGTGTTGGCTCTCCACGGTGGTGGTGATCACGAGGAGTAGATGGGGTGTGCCGGGTGCTAACTGTTGTTAGGGGGTGATTAGCTGGATGTAACACCGTTGCAAAGTTTTGCAAACAGTGTATGTGTTCGCATGATTATGGTTGTGAGTCTGCTGTCGTGGTGTTGCGAGAAATTAATTAATCCACGCCGTGAGAAGGTGTAGATGTAGCAACTCAGGGAAAAGAAATCTCACTCCAGGATTTTACGAGGGAAAAACAGTTAATTTAAAGGGGCATAAACCACAACAAAAACTACACACATCAGTAGAAGCCAATTAATTGACTCGTCGTACAAACTCAGGGTATCACGCATAAGTCACACACATAAATAAATGTTGCAATAATGAACACCGCAGCGACGTCTAAAATGGAAACGGTAATTGGGCGGGGTCCCTAGAAAACGTCTCTGGTACTGGGATACACTCCTCTTCTATCTGGGGAAGTGGATTGACCAGTCGATGCACGTGTCTCTCCTGGTCGGGCCTTAGTGCTCTGCCGATGGCGATCTGAGGATTTAAATCTGCGAGGCTCTGGAGATAACCCATCACACGTTGGGTTAAACGCTCTTGAGCGATGACGTACTGGACAAGGTTGGCCAGGACTGGGTCTCTCTCAATTCGTCCACCGGGAAAAGATGTCACTCCTCCGGGTGCTGCATGGCTCGGGAAGTAATAATACCCTCGTTCGCTGGCATAGGGTACCGCGAATCGAAGGCGAGCAAGCGCTTCGTATGCAATAGCTTCTATGGCCATATGTGGGGTTGGCATAGATTTCCCCACGAAGGAGACCTCTGTTGGATCTTGGTTTGAGTTTACGGGAGGGATGTGTACTTCGCCCAATATCTCGAGGTGCAAGGGGTAATTCTTGATTTGAACAGCTCGTACTGGGGTGGCTGGGTAGCACCCATGGTACTGCAGGTAAAATCCCGCAATATCTTGACAAAACTACCCTGGGTTGCATCTGGGGTTCTCAGATAAATGTTGGGGCTCGGCATGGCAAGAAATGGTTGTGATGGTGGTGCACAAGGTGAGAGGTGCTTGGCAAGGTCACGCGGTGGCCTTTTTATAGCACCAGAGCTGGGTCATTTTTACCGTGGTGAATGGTAAAGAAAATTTTCAGCTCTCTTCCAAGGGTCGGGGTCAAGCCACAGATTCACACATTTCACTATAGTGATGTGTTACTGTGGGGGTTGTCGGGGTGATCTTTGGTAACTGTGTCCGAGATAGAAATCTTATACTGCATACTAGCGTATCCAGGCAAGGCTACTATTAAAACAGAGGCACGACAACAGGCGGCATTAAAATTACAAGGCCACACGATTACAAAGCGAGGGTACACTGGGACTCAATACGACTCGGGTGACTTAGTCTACCTCATTTACATCCAAACGGGCGTGCCTTGAGGCTCCTCCACGGGTCTCGTCGTCGGAATTAGCTGGAGTGGGTTGAGGGGCTGCAGGCTCGGGGTAGCGATGAGGACCATCTCGGGGATTGTTGGCCACAACCCCGTTGGAGTGTGCTCCCAATATGCGATGAAGCACCTCTGGTGTTGTCGCAGCACCTTGGCCGATGGCTGGGGCAGGCCTCAGGGACTCAATCGGGTGTCCAAACAGCACGACTGGGTTGTCGGTGTTGGGCTCGTTCTCTTCTCTCACCGGGGCTCGACGAACCAGCTCTCCACGAGCTGCGATTAGATCAATAGTGATTTGATCGCACAGTTCCTCTAGTGCACTTACATAGCGCACTAGGTGCAACAATGCAGGATCTGTCTCGTGATCTCCGTTGGCAACTTGGGGTGGTCTACCATACCCTTCACGTCTGGGGTAGAAGTGGAATGAGCGACAGTTAACTCTAGGCGACAAGTGCCGGAGATGAACTATAGCTTCTCGAGTAGCTAGTTGGATGGCTTGAGGCTCAAAGGAAGTTGTCCTTCTGGTGAACCTGTAGGGGCGCTCGGGCTCTAGACTCCTATCGTAGATGTGTACAGTGGCCCAGAATTGACGGTTCTCACCGCTCATGGGTCCTTGGTACACAACATATTCTGGGGGATCTTCTAACGCATAGGCACGACGGGTGAGGTTTGCGAGTATGGTCACAAAGCCTCCAAGGTTGGTTGCCGTGGTCTCATTGTGCACGACAGGGCCAGGCATTGTAGCTTGGTTTGGGGTAGAAGGCTGTGCTGTGCTGTGTTGGGGCTAGCGTGTCCCTCTTTATAGGAAAAGGGGACGGAGTCTTCCTTTGCACGCTTGCGAGAAAGGACTATTTAAGATTTGATCACTGGCGCATGATCGACAGGTTAGGTTGATAGGTTGGGCACCGACTGCCAAAAGGTGTTGGGTCACTGTGTGGCTATCTTGCACGAGAAGCTTGGCTGGGGTTTGGTTATGGTTTGGTGGGTTGGTTTGCCTAAGTTTATAGACCCAGCTAAGATAGGATTAGCCAATGGTCAGCCTGGCTCTGATACCAAGTCTGTCACGACCGGGTTTTTCCGGGTATAAATTTCCAGAAAAAGACCGTCGTGCTCATCAGCCCCAGGATTACTGCTAGCTAATGAGGCTCCAACTTGATACAGAAATTCCAAGCAAAAATACATAATATGTAGTACAAGACCATTCTGGCCTGTGAGTACAACAATTGGGTTTCTAGTGGTCGATGGCGGAAGCGGTTTGTGAGTCATCAGTGTCTATGGGACTCCATTTCCCACAGGAACAGCTGACCAGGTTAACTCCTATCTTCACGAGGCTGCTATCACTGTTGCTTAGGTCTCGAGGCTGTCATCGCCACGCTCCTCTCCAAGCAGAAATCTGGCCAAGACAATAGCCAGGGACAAGCCAGTGAGTACTTTGAATGTACTCGCAAACATGAAGAACACAGGTATAATATAATTGATAATCATGCACGGAAAAATTCCATGATCACATCGTCAGTCATAAATAAAACATCTTTTATGCATGCAAGCAGGTTATTTTCATGCAACATGAATAAGCAGTAATAGAGTGGGAATAAAATGCCGCCGTCGGGCGTCTGAGCGACACCACATAAAGGGCTTTAAAAGAAATGCCACAGTCGGGCGTCTGAGCGACACCACATAAAGGGCTTATAAGAGAAATGCCATAGTCGGGCGTCTGAGCGACACCACATAAAGGGCTTTTAAAAGAAATG
>NC_041390.1:255242424-255262416 GCF_002162155.2 Triticum dicoccoides | reverse complement strand
AATGCCACAGTCGGGCATCTGAGTGACACCACATAAAGGGCTTTAAAAGAAATGCCACAGTCGGGCGTCTAAGCGACACCACATAAAGGGCTTTAAAAGAAATGCCACAGTCGGGCGTCTGAGCGACACCACATAAAGGGCTTATAAGAGAAATGCCACAGTCGGGCGTCTTAGCGACACCACATAAATAAGGGCTTATAAAATAAATAATCACAATGAATATCCAGGGGGTAGAACCGTCCTAGGGATACTCGATAATACAGATAATGCAACCGGTTAGTCCATCACAAAATAATAATCATGATCCTTACAAGTAACTGGTATCCAAGTTTGGTCTAACAATATCTCCTCCGAAGACCGACACTAAGACCAACACTTGACCCATCCCAGATTGTAATCCTTAACCATGGTCACGGCTATTCAAATAGGTTTAATCTCTGCAGAGGGTGTACTCTTTACCCATGAGTAACGGATTCCTTTAGTCCATCGGGACTAATTCTGTCTACGGCCTTTTAGTAGAAAACACGCCTAACTTGCACACACCAGCTTAACTCACCGGTGTCTGGAATCACCCACGACACCTGTCAAGCAAACTCTAAGTGGGGAGGCTACAACCTCGCGTAGCATGGGATCAAATTTATATCGCTCGCTCTAATGGGTGGCCTCCCCTCTCAGTCCCAACCGGAAACACCCATGCCCCCGGACCAGGTGGCCTGCCTACCAGCTACAACCGGTATCTTCCACCATGGCCTCTTTGTACGGTGTGTGCTTGAAAGGGGTTGACGACTTACTGAACCATACCCTACCTGCGGCAGGGACAAGTGATAGTACATAGCAAGTATGGGGGTTACTGGAACAAGACTCGGTCTATAGTCGACTTAGGTGGTTTATAAATTCCCTGCATGACATGTGTAACAAATATAATTAAACCAACATAATCACCACTCAATATACCTTACCATGCCATACCGGACTTAACCGTCCCGACGGGGACCATCGACAAGCTCACTCCTACCCAAGGCAGAGGCTTTCCCGGATTCCTTTCCGGCATGCATGCAAGGCACATGAGGATGATTACCATCACAAATATATTCATTTCCAGCAGCAAGGAAATCACTAATATGCATTCATGCAAATGATCATATCACATGAAATAACAAGTTCTCCGATACAAGGTGGTGTTATAAACGTGTCAACTAACACACCAAAAATATTATTCCGGGGTTCAGAATGCTTGCCTTCATGGTGTGGAGAGGTGGGGGGTGCTCTCCAAATTTTTTGAAAGCTTCCTTCTCTTCCAAAATCCTATTTTCAAAAATATGCAAATAATACATATTTCAAAAACAGTACAAAAAAGTTGTTTGGAAAATTTTCAAATAAATCTTAAAATAAACTAGATAGAATTTGAGAGATGTAGGAAAAAGAATTAATTCATTTGGAGTTATATTTAAAAAGTTATAGGCAGTCAAAGTTGTGGTCAAAAATCTATTTTTAATAAAATCAGGAAAAAGAAAACGTTTCAAAAGAGATTACGCCTTCGGACAGAGAAAACGTACTATGGGTTTTACGCCTCCACTTACTCCAGCATGGACGGCGCGTGGGTCATTGACAGTGGGCCCGCCTGGCCCACCGGTTAGGTTTGACTAGCCCACGCGCGCGTCGTCTCCCCCTGACCGAACAGAGGCGGAGCTCCAGTGAGGCTCGCCGGCGAATGGCGGCGTCCCTCGGTGATCTGAGTGCATGGGCGTGCTCAGGAGGTCGAGACGAACTCGGGGGTACCCGCTATGGTCGCTGATGTGGACGGAGTTGCCGGCGACGAGCTTCACGGCGGAGATGGCTTCGGGGGCGAAGTGAGTTTGGGGCTGCGGTGGTTCCCGATCAAAATCGAGCAGGGGAACGAGTTCACGGGAGGATGAGAAGGTTCCTGGTGAAGAGAACGGAGAGGGGGAGGCACTGGTGGTGCCGGAATGGCCGGGGCAGTGGCGGCGGCTGCGGTTGCCGGAGATGGGGAAGGAGCCCTCCCCGGGTCGATTGGATGCCAATGGGGGTCCTAGGGAGATGGCTTGGGACTTCCTGCGTGCGGAGACGAGCTCGGGGCTCCTTAAATAGGCGATCGGGGTCGGTTCCGACGGTGGCCGCGGATAAGGTCGTCGGCGACCGCCATTCTGTAGCTAGGGCGTCGTGGCGGCGACGAGCGCTAGAGGACACACTCATGGATGAGCTTGCGCTGTTCCAGGGGCCAGGTGGCGAGCAGGAGAGGCTTGGGCGGCGCTGAACAGAGCAGGGGCTGTCGGCGGCCATGGCGGCTAGCTCCTGGCCTCTCGGGGACGTGGCGAGGGGCTGCTTGGCGTGTTGCGGTGAGGAGGGACGTGCGTGGCGTGGTTCTGCAGTGGGGGCGAGCTAGGTGCGCGACGCGTTGGCTCGGGCACGGCACGTGCAAAACGCGTGCTCTGCTCGCGCTCCGGGCGTGCACGGGACGTGCTCGACGTAATGCCAGAGCATGCTACAAAGCTTGGGTGAGGCTGGAATTTAGCAGATCTAGGTTAGGAGTAACTAGGAGCCTAGTGGACAAGTTGGTTTGATCAAAGGTGCAAGCTCACAGTGCAATGTCAAAATTCATGTCAAAACGGATCACGCTCGTAAGGTGTTTGACAAAATGCCAAGGGCACTTAGGCATTTCTTGGAGTGGCCAAATTCTCCAGATCAGGGTCTCCTTAGATGCAAGAGAGAGTGGTGAGGTTAGTTTGCGAAAAGCAGAAACTTGTTAGTGCAAGTTTTGCAAAACTTCAATTCTGGACAGGAAATAAATGACATTATTTCATGAACCAAAAATATGTCAATGGGTGCATGCTCCTGGACTTAGGGGTTTGGTAGGGCTGTCTACAAGTAGGAGAAAGCACAAGGTCATTGGAGCAAAAATAAATAGGGTTGCAGTAGAAATCACAAGGCTGGACCAGAATGGAAAAGAGGTTGATTCACTCAAAATTTTCAAAGAACAGCACTAGGTTTTTGCATAATGTTGAATCATATGCTACTACCAACATCCCATAATTTTGGTGGAGGCTAGAAAGAAATATTTAGATGGGTTGTAGTGCAAAATTGCACTCTAGACCAGAGAAGAAAAATTGAGTGTAGAGCTCAAAATATAACATGAATAAAAGATATTTTTGTACAAAAGTGATTTAAAAACATCACATGACATCTCCAAATTTTGGTTGGAATTTTAAGTGAATTTATCAAATGGTTGTAGTTCAAATATGGCCATATAACCTTGAAAAACCATTTTTCAAGAAAATAAAGATCAAGAAAATTAATTATGTAATTAGTTATACTGATAAAAGAAAAGTTTTTCTTGAGAGGTTAAACAAGTTCAATAACATATTTGAAAGGTTTTCACTTTAGGGAACAACTCCATGATAATAAGAAAGGAAATGTTTCAAAAAAATCAAAAGGGAGTCCAAAAAATTAAAGTTTTAATTCCTGGCAAAAATTTTAATTTAATAAAACAAGGCCAAAATTTTGGGGTGTCACATGGAGGCTCTGCTTGCGGCGAGCTGCCTGAAGATGAGGAGGAAGAGGAGTTGATCTCCAGCTAGCCGCTCGTATCCTTGGCAGGCTCGCTCGACTCGGCGTTATGCCCGGCAAGCACTTTCTCGCCGGCGGGCTCCCCTCACTCGGCACGGCTTGCCGCCTCTGCTGCATCTGCCTCCTCTACGGTGAACCCAAATTCGCCCGCGGCTGCGGTTGCCGCCGCCTCTTCCAGCCTGGTGGCGATGCGTGTCATCTCCGCATCGGTGGTGTCGCGGGTGAGCCTATCCTTTTCATCGGAGCAGACCGACACTTCTACCAAGCCGTCAAAGAACTACTGCACGACGTCGTCTGCAGGCTCATGCCAAGTTGGGACAATTCCATGCGAATCGCACTACGGCATCATTGCACGGATGCGGTCGAGCGCGGAGTTGTTGCACAGCGGAACGACACCCTGCGGCAACCTGAACACTTCAGGATGTTGAGGGTCATACTTGAACAGCTCCTGGAGCATCGCGTTGAGCTCCAAAACAGTGAAGTTGAAGTTGAGGCCCGGACGCAGCCTCATTCCCAGGTGGGTCTCCCCCGTTCCTGCAGGGGGGCAATGCGGCGGTGAAGAAAATCTGCGCCAACAGCGCCTACAGTGAGCCCGGCAAGCCTGAGGCGTAGGATCCGGGTGACGGCAATCTTAAGCCTATCATCTTCCGGGGCCACATCACTCCAATCACTGCCGCGTGCTACTGGGGCTTGGCGCCGGGCGGTAAACGGCTGCGGGTTCTCCTCGACAATCCAGCACCAGTCTGCTCTCCATTCCTCGCACTTGCCACGGAACTCTCCCTCCAGATAAGTGTCCTTCTTTCCGGCCCTCGAGATCCAGGCGATTCCACCGGATAAAGGTTCTCCTCTCTCTACTCGGGGCATAAAGAAGTAGCGAAAAAGGGCTACATTGGGATGGACTCCGACAAAGTTTTCGCAGAGATGTGCGAAACCTGCCATGGTCAGAACGGCATTGGGGGTGAAGTCAGGGAGGTGGAATCCGTAGGTGTTCATGATATCGCAGAAAAACTCAGAGAAGGGAGGGCAGAGCCCGCAGTAGAAGAACAAGGCGAAGAAAGGATATCCGTTTGGAGCCATTTTCCAAGCGGTGGCTGGAAGTACCTTCGTGCGCGGATGCGCTCGCGTCTCCGTCGACCAGAAGAGATAGTAATTCTCCCTCAGCTCCCTCGCGGCAAGCTTTGGGGGGAAAACTGCCCGCTCCTTTCGCAGCGCGCAAGCCGCTGCGCCTCGGTCGACTTCACAACCTTCCCCTTGTCGGCTCTCGGAGCCATGTCGGAAGTGGTGGGGGAGGTCGACGGCGTTGGTGGTGCTGGTGGCGATGGGGGGCGGGGCGCTGCTCTCTTTCAGCTTTGGGAAGACGAGGGAGCGGCGGAGGCTTCCAAGATTGGAGTAGCAACCGGCGAATGGGCGAACTGCCCCTGTTTCCCCTGCTTATAAGGAGGGAGGGGGCGGACGTTCCGCATTTCCGAATAAAGAAACCACCCACGATCTCTCCCATGACGCCGCATTCAACGCATGCCGTTCGGGGATGGCGCGGTGGATACGGAGAGAGATACAGCGTAAACCAGGCCGCGCGTGCCCGTGCCCTGTTTTGGGCCTGGCCCAACAGCGCTCGGCACCATGTATGGCCCAGGCCCGGGGGCTCCTGTCGGTGTACTAGAGTAGGGGTACCCTAGTATCCCGAACTTGTGCACGGGCAGTCGCAACATCCCGCGGCAAGGATTGCCAGGTGACCGCCAAGGTCCTCCGTGGTTCCCCTGGAGCCATTCAAGGAGACAAGACCCTTGCAAGAGGAGCTTGCCGGGAAGGCCAACCAAGGCATATCCAAGCCAAGGAGACAAGACCCCGGCAAGAGGAGCTTGCCAGGAAGGCCAACCAAGGCATCCCAAGGAACTTACCGCGACGCGCCACGCGTCCCGGCAAGGCCCGGTGAGCGACAAGCTCCCGGACGCGACAAGACAACGACCGTGGCAAGGCGCTTGCCGCGGCAAACCACCACTCTGTGTCCGCGCTCCAGCACATCCACCAACGTGTCATTCTAGGACCCTTCCAGGCGTACATGGCGGGAGGTTGTGCAGCCAGCAGTGCGCGGTGCCAAGCGGCGCTGACAAGATTGTCGTCGTGGCGGGCGGCGGCGTCCCTGACGGTCCCTTTTGCACTATTTAGGCGACGCAGACGGGCATTTAATGCCCTTGTCCCCTGCCATCAGGGTTAGGTATGATACACTGTAGCAGGTAGCTGTACTAACCGCAGCACCTTTCCATTTTTACCCTTGTCTACGTTGCCACCTGTCGGTGACCCCTTGAGCATATAAAAGGAGGCCCATGCGCAACGTAGAGGGGGGTGGGAGGAAGAACTCTCAGGCTCGGTCTCATTAGCTGCTGGAGTGTACTGTAGCACTCCGCGCTCCCGAGCAAGAACTCAATACAAACTACAAAGCAAGAGTAGGGTTTTACGCATCCGTGCGGCCCGAACCTGGGTAAACTGCTCGTGTGCTTCGCCTCGATCCGCTCTTCGTGCGACCCTCGCCCCCGCCGAACCGAAAGGGACTCGGTCCGCCGGTCCCATAGGTGCTCGTGGGTCAGTCCCCCGGCACCCGGTGGCTATCCTGAACTACGATTGCAAATAACTCTTTGAGGTGGCGCACACGAGTCCACAAATTCACCATACCAATACACCGCTATGGATCTGCTCCCATCTCCCTACGAGGACGCCATCCATAGCACTCACACTTTTCTTGCGCAATTTAGAGTATCCACTTTCACTTATCTATGAACTATGCAAGGGGTCCAAGTTTCCATATCCGAGGAATCCGACTATTCGAATAGATAATGATAACCCTGCAGGGGTGTACTTCTTCACACACGCTCTCGCCACTTACCACCATGTACACGTCGTGTATCTCGGAAACCTTCAAGCGGAAGCCTGGTGAGGGAGTCGACCACGACCTGACTAATCACACAAGTCTCTCGTCCAGGTTTATCGCCTATTCGGGTTCCATCCGCAAGGAGATCCGGCCGGGGTGTCGCTCACGGCCCCAAACGAAGTGTACAGGGTTCCCAAGCCCACCATCCGGGTGCCACTTGGTACACCGGACAACTGTGCCTAGTCTGTCCCAAACCCACCTGTACCGGGTGCCACTTGGTAGACTACTAACACTACCTACAAACACCAGAAACTAGTTGTAACTCCTGGATAGAGATCAGGTGGATTAATAAGTCAAGAGGGGCACTTAAGCATTCCAATGCATGGTAGTAACTGTTCATGGATCACAAACACAGAAATCAGTTCCTGAGGACGGGTGCAATGAGACGACCCACCATGTGCTCCTACATGGCCTCTCACCGCTACCTTTACCAAATCGTGTTCACACACTTAGCTCTCGGCAGTAGGACATGTTCACCACATTCCAATTCATCCCCGATGAATCGGACCTGACTCAACTCTAAGCAGTAGCAGGCATGACAAACAAGCATGAATGAGTAGGCACATCAGGGCTCAAACAACTCCTACTCATGCTAGTGGGTTTCATCTATTTACTGTGGCAATGACAGGTCATGCAGAGGAAAGGGGTTCAACTACCGCAGCATGTAACAGTTGAATCGGTGTTGTCCTAATGCAGTAAAAGAGAGCAGGAGCGAGAGAGTGGGATTGTATTGGAATGAATAAGGGGGTTTTGCTTGTCTGGCACATCTGAAGATATTATAGCTCTTCATCGGTGTCATCGAACTCATCGACGGAAGCACGTCTATCGAGATGGGACAAATACCGGCAATAGAGAAAAAATACAATCAATGCAATGCACAATATGATGCATGATCATGACATGTCAATATGCTGTGTGTTGGGCTAATGCAACTAAAACCAGAGTGGTTTGAGCTTATTTGAATCAAAGATTCAAATACAAGCCTAAACTATGAACTCATATAAGTGCATTATCATGTTTCATCTAAACAGCAAGGTTAGGTTGTTCTAACATGCATGAAACCAGTACAGATGGAAAGGTTGGATTTTTCTGATCATCTTTCATATATAACTTATTTCAATCTGAGTTATAGATTATTTTCTATGAATTTTTGAAATTTTGGACATTTTCTAAAAATAAATAAATAAAATAGATTTATTTAAAATCCAGAAAAGCATTACTGCATCAGCCTGACGTCAGAATGACGTCATCGGGTCAACAGCGTCAGCCCAGGTCAAACCTGACGCTGGGACCCATTGGTCAGTGACTAGGCTAATTAACAAAGACTGTTAGTGCTAATTTAATCCTAACTAAAAGTGTCAGTGGGGCATGGGCCCACAAGTCAGTGACCCAGGGGGGGTCAAACTGTGGTCAACCCTGGTCAGTGGGGTCAAACCCACCGGCGATGTGACGCCGGCGAGGCCAAACGCGGCGGAGAGCTGCGGGATTGCACCTCCGGTGACCAAACCAAGGTGGAGGCCATCTACGTACTGAGGAGGCTCGGCCGCATCGACTAGTGCCATCGATTTCGCTGGAGGTGGCCTGGAACAATTTTGGCATCCACTCCCGCGGCGGCCGGAGTTCGGGCGAGGTTGGAAATGGTGCTGTGGGGCACGGCGGGGCGAACGGCTGGGTGCTACGGCCTCCTTGTGATGTGCTGAGCACCGTGACGCGCTCGGTTTTGAGCTTTCGCGTCTGTGGCCACGACGGCGGCATGGTCGGCGGAGCCGAGCTCTCGGTCATGATAGCTAACGGGGTTAGAGGGCAGCTCTAGTGACGTGGCTAGGGGGAGAAGGAAGAGGAGCTCACGGCGAGTGCAGTGGTGGCCTTGGAGAGCTCGGGGAAGGGCTGGTGATGGCAGGAGGTCGCCGGCGATCTCAGCGTCCAAGGGAGGAAGAAGAGCTCGGGGTCGTCGTCACACAGCTCCTGACGACGCCTGTCTTGGTGCAGAGGATGCGGGGGTCGAGGCGAGGCTCTTCACATAGCTGGCTGGGCGTTGGGAGGTCGGGGGCAATGGCGAACGGCGACTGTGGCGGCGACTCTGTTCGGGAAGAGAGCAGAGAGGGGAAGGGAGAGAGCTGCGAGGAGGGGAAAAGTTCAGAGGGTCGAGGGGAGTGCGTGGAAGCGCCAGGGAGGGCCAGGGCGAAGTGGCGAGAAGGAGGTGGCCGTCGGTGGCCATGCGCATGTTGGCGCACCGCGGGCACACACCCTCGTGCCTTCTGGCACGAGGTTGAAGGAGGCAGTGCTGGGCTGGGCCACTACAGCAGTGGGCTGGGCCAACAGGCTGGACAGGTAAGCGGCCCAGGTAGTTTCCTCTATCTCTCTATTTTTTATTTCAATTACTGTTTTCTATTTTTCTGTAATTGTTTTGACTTAAATAAAATGCTAAGGCATTTTCAAAAACCCTGAAAATAATTGTGGGCACTTTTGAAAATATTTCCAATAGCCCTCAACCACTTTCAGAATTATTTGGGCATTATAATTATTTATAGCAATTAAATGCCCAAATTCAAATACTTTACGAATTCATTCAAAAATCCAAAGTGACCTAGGAAAATGTGCACCATTTTTGGCAGAGGTTCTAGACCAATTCAAAAATGATGAACTTTTCCAAATGAATTTTGGGTTCATTGAAAATGATTTTTTTATTTGAACCTAGTTGGATTCATCTGTGCTAGGGTTTCAACAGTCCCCAATTGAAATTCATTGAAATTTAAACATGATGCACACATGACTAGCTAGTCTAGGTCAAGGTAAATGTAGGGATGTGACACTCTGGCCATTTTCGGCTTTAAGTTATGAGATTCCCTTCGTGGTTTGGTTTTGTCTTCATTTTGCATTTTGTTCATGGCATGCATTTCATATCATGTCATCATGTGCATCGCATTTGCATCCATGTTCGTCTCATGCATCTGAGCACTTTCCCCGTTGTCCGTTTCGTAATCCGACACTCCCACATGCACCGGCGCACCCCTCTTGTCTTGTTTTGTGAGCGGTAGTAAAACGTTCTCGGAATGGGATGAGATTTGACAACTGGCCTTGGTACATCACCAATAGACCGCCTGTCAAATTTTTGTTCCATTTGGAGGTCGTTTCATGCCCCAACAGTTAACCGGGTAACCGTAAAAGCCTCTTTGGATTGCAGCCCAACACCCCTCCAAAACAGCCCAATAACCCATCTAAACCATCTCCATGTTCTCCGCCGTCGGATCATGATCGTGTGGGAGAAAAATGCACCTCATTTGGACATTCCTACCTTCATCTACCTATAAATATGTGCACCCCCTCCAAAACCACGGGTCCAAACCCTAGATTTTCTACCCTCTCCACGCCGGACGTGTCCGACCTCGCTGGACACCGTCCACCGCCGCCGCCCGTAACCAACTAGAGCATGCCACGTGGCCTCCCGTGCTCTCTCTCTCTCCTACCGATCCGTCACAGCCTGCCGGGGCCCGAGGCTGGCCCGCCCCGGGCGCGACCGGGCCCGACGAGCCCCGCGAGCCACCGCTCGCCTCGAGTCGCCTCCGCCGCCCACGCCCGTTCGCCACCGCCACCCTGCTCGCGCGCCTCCGTCGCCGCCTTCGCTAGCCGCCGCCGCCAGCCGCTTCGTCGGTCCGCCTCTTTGCCGCCGCCGCCTCGGCTCCGCTTCGCCGCTCCCTCGCACCACCGCTCCACTGCGCCACCATCGCCATTCGTCACCCTGCCTCCTCATGCTGGTGA
Organism: Triticum dicoccoides; assembly: GCF_002162155.2. Taxonomy (NCBI): domain Eukaryota; kingdom Viridiplantae; phylum Streptophyta; class Magnoliopsida; order Poales; family Poaceae; genus Triticum; species Triticum dicoccoides. Next base: position 255,252,146 of record NC_041390.1, on the reverse strand, counting down.
GCCACCCCTCAGCCGGATCTCCACTGCGTCCTCGCCGGAGTCAACACCGACCAGATCCGGTACGGGTGGACGAGATCCACCAGGAGCCGATCCAAACTGCATAGTCCCCATCCTGTACCGCTCCGTCCCGTTGACTTTTCTAGAGGGTGAGATTTTCACCAAGTCCCAGGAATTCTAGTATTTTTGTGCCTACTTCATCATGTCTTATCTCCGGGACCGTGGCTCCAAATGGTGCATATAATATATCGAAATGTTCGCCTCGTTGAGCTCTTCATGTTAGAAGTATTTCCATGCATGTTACTGTACGTTATGATGCCATTTTCATTGTTTCAAGTGTGCTATAAAATGTTAACTGCTGGTACTTATCAGATCATGATGATTTTTCATTTTTGTTGCATTTGATGTTTGCATCATATGAGCATGAGGTCTACATGTGTATTGAACTACAACATGCCATCTTTATAGAGGTGCCAGCCTTGTAGTTTTGTGATCTATGTGGTTACTAGCACAAGCATGCAAACTGGGCTTCGTGATGTTGCTGTTTTCAGGGACTTAGGATTTTGCAAAGTCCTTTTCCTGTTGTTATTTTGATGCCATGTAAACTTGATGCTACATTGAGATCCATGCTTATTTTGAGATAACTTCATTAAGGATGTTTTGAACATGTGGTTATGAGATATCCATTCATACCCCTGGTTGCAATTATGGAGTGCTCTAGCATGTCTTTTTCGTGCTCTACTTTTGCTATAAAATGTTCCTGGCAGAATGTTAACATGTTAGTCAATATTACCATGGTTGTTGCTAGTGATCCATGCATCCTATTAACTTGCTCTTGCGATGCTTAGCTTCATGAACATGTCATCTTGGTATTGGTATGATTATGTTGTCATGTAGTGTTTGTGGTAAGTGGCATGAGCTCGCAAAGTTGCTATCATGAATCTGTTTATGCCATACTCTGTTTTTCTGCAAAGTCTAAAACTGTTAATAAAACTTGCTATGTTTACATGGGTGTCATCATATCTTATGTGCCTTTTTGGCTCATGTCCAGTAAGGGACTTTTGTTCTATGCATTTATTAGAATCATGCCATGCCTTTGTTTGCTATGATATGTTCCTTTAGCATGTTGTTTGATTGCTCTAAACAGTGCTTCCTGATGTTGTTTTTGACATGTTAGTATTTTCACCAAGTCTGTGAAGCTGATATCTTTTGCACTTTTGCCATGCTTGTTTTAACCTGTTCTTGTGTGATCCAGCCGTAGCTCAGTGTTCATGTTTTGTCAAGCATCTCTTGGACATCACTGCCATATGCTTTGTCGTTATGTTGGAGTGCAGTAGCATAGTTTTTTGTTGCATTCTAAGTGGCATGATGCTGTTAATCGCAGATTTGCGTCATTCTTGTGATGCTTGCCATTTGCAAACCGTGCATCCGTTTCCGGTCATCTTCATATCGATTTCAACCGAAATCATCTCATCTTTCCAGTGGCATACTTGGTTTGCCAAGTTGATGCCTTGATCTTTCTTTCCCTTCCGGAGCACGCATATGCATTGCATATCATGTTTTGCATATCATGCCATGTATTGCATCATGGTGCTTGTGCATTGCACCGTGATTGATTGTTGTTCCATTTCTTGTGTTCTTGCCTTGGGTAGAGCCAGGATACGAGTACGTGACCGAGGAACCTGTTGAGTACGCTAACGAGGATCAAGCTTTCGACAACTCTGAGAACTTTGCAGGCAAGATGACCATACCCTCGAAATCACTTCTATCTTTGCTTTCCTAGTTGTTCGTTCGATCGCTATGCCGCGCTACCTACCACTTGTTATATCATGCCTCCCATATTGCCATGTCCAACCTATAACCCACCTTCCTAGCAAACCATTGTTTGTCTATGTTACCGCTTTTGCTCAGCCCCTCTTATAGCGTTGCTAGTTGCAGGAGAAGTTGAAGTTTGTTCCATGTTGGAACATGGATATGTTGGGATATCAAAATATCTCGTATTTAACTTCATGCATCTATATACTTGGTAAAGAGTGGAAGGCTCGGCCTTTTTCCTAGTGTTTTGTTTCACTCTTGCTGCCCTAGTTTCCGTCATACCGGTGTTATGTTCCTTGATTTTGCGTTCCTTACACGGTTGGGTGTTATGGGAACCCCTTGACTGTTCGCTTTGAATAAAACTCCTCTAGCAAGGCCCAACCTTGGTTTTAACATTTTCCACCTAGCCTTTTCCCTTGGGTTTTTGCAAGCCCCAGGGTTATCTTTATTTTAACCCCCCGGGCCAGTGCTCCTCTCAGTGCTAGTCCAAACTAGAGCCCCTTGCAGCGCCACCTCGGGGAAACTTGAGGGCTGGTTTTATTTGTATGGATTGCTCATCCGGTGTGCCCTGAGAACGAGGTATGTGCAGCTCCTATCAGGATTTGTCGGCACAGTCGGGCGGTTTTGCTGGTCTTGTTTTACCATTATCGAAATGTCTTGTAACCGGGATTCCAAGACTGATCAGGTCTTCCCGGGAGAAGGAATATCCTTCGTTGACCGTGAGAGCTTGTGATGGGCTAAGTTGGAACACCCCTGCAGGGTATAAACTTTCGAGAGTCGTGCCCGCGGTTATGTGGCAGATGGGAATTTGTTAATATCCGGTTGTAGAGAGATTTCCATTTAACTTAATTAAAATGAATCAACCGCGTGTGTAGCCGTGATGGTATCTTTTCGGCAGAGTCCGAGAAGTGAACTCGGTCTTGTGTTATGCTTGAACGTAAGTAGTTTCAGGATCACTTCTTCATCACTTCTAGCTTCTCGACCGTGCTTTGCTTCTCGTCTAGCTCTACTTTGCATGTGTTAGCCACTTATATGCTTAGTGCTTGCTACAGCTCCACCTCACTACCTTCTCCTACCCATAAGCTTAAATAGTCTTGATCTCGTAGGTGTGAGATTGCTGAGTCCTCGTGACTCACAGATACTTCTAAACAGTTGCAGGTGCCGAGGATACCAGTGCGGGTGCTGCTACCAAACTCAAGTGGGAGTTCGACGAGGATCTGGGTCGTTACTACGTTTCATTTCCTGATGATCAGTAGTGGAGCCCAGTTGGGACGATCGGGGATCTAGCATTTGGGGTTGTCTTCCTTTATTTTGATTCTGTAGTCGGACCTTTGATTGTACTTTAGATGATGTATGGATTATTTATTTATTGTGTGAAGTGGAGATTGTAAGCCAACTCTTTATCCCTTTCTATTTAGTACATGGGATTGTGTGAAGATTACCCCTCTTGCGACAAAACTACCATGCGGCTATGCCTCTAAGTCGTGCCCCGACACGTGGGAGATATAGCCGCATTGTTGGTGTTACAGTAACGCAGTCTCCAAAATCTTCATACGATCCTTTGCAGCTTGCGTTGGCCCAAAAGACGTTTCTTACACGGTTATCTCTTGATAGAGGCAAAGGTGTCCCGTCTTTCGATGAGATGGTGGCTATCGTTTTGGAGGAAGTCGACTTTGACGTTTTGACTATCGACATGTGAGGATGTCGCGCCTTAGCAATCGCTAAACCAACTCCGAGAGATTATTGACCACGCTGGACCACAATCAACCTGACCATGAAGGTCTGTTTCCTGCAGGAAAATGAAAAACAAGCAAGAAACTAAGATTTTCAATATGGATATTACGAATATAAGAGGAAAGCTTTATTGATCAAAGGTGGGGTTCTGTGACGCCTTTGTCTGGTCGTTGAACACAAACAAAGTACGCGAAGTTGCAGCTATGGTGAACTTTAATGTAAACAAAACCCAAAGTCTAAACGATGCCCTAGGGGTTGTATATATCGAGGAGAGAGGGGGGAATTTCGTGGCCCTTGGAAGAGGGGTCCGAAACCAACCCCAACTCTTGTTTCCCCACACATACGGACTCTAAAAACAGCCTATAATCATGTATTTCAAAATTACATGGGCCTGGCCCAAAAATAAGGTGACGCGGCACCTAGAATAGCCTCTGGACGAGATTTATGAAGTGGCATCTTGTATATTTTGTCCAAGGCTTCATGCACTCCTTATGATGGCTTCAAAGTCCTGAAATCATCACTTGTAACTCCGTTCTTGATCCCCTTGCGCATGCCATCATCTCCATGCTTTGTCTTGCTCTAGTGTTCATCCCTCTTATCCATGCCAGGCCCTTCATTTGTAAGCAAAACAAATGTATCCAATTTAGGCAGCATCATATTCTCATGAACATTATAATCATTACCAAGAAACAAAAGTACCAGATAATTTAGTTGGCGTGCGCGAGCTCTAGTAATTGGCTCAGTATGTATAGCAGTAGGGGTTGTGGGTATAACAATGGTATTGATGTCCTCATCACACAGTTATCTGCATCAGCGTCATAATCATACAAGAACTCTGGGTTTATCTTCTGCATCTTCTCGAAGAAATCCAGAAGTTTCTTGACGTCATCTTGGGACTCTTCTCTGGCAAACTTTTGTTTCCTGCATTTTCAAACGCAATGCAAACTCATCTTATCAAACAGGAAATAATTACTGACAGAATGCTTAAGTGATATGCTATCTGATGTGCTTACTTGTTTACCCAGTCGCGGCTAGTATGTCCCATGTACTACAGACCACTGGACATACGCGACAGCGTTGAAATCATCTGAGCATGTGTGTGGTTGTCCAGTTGCATGTCTTTCACTAACCGGTCTATCAAAGGATCATCTTTTTTGTGCGGTCGCATCTGCAAAAGCATCCCGGGGCTTTCCAGCATCTTGTGATTGTGGTTGACTTCAACCATTCTTATCACAAATTTTCCATCCTTCCTTTTTTTTGACTCTAATCTTGCCTTGCAGCCAATCCTTTTTGATGTCTTCTGACGTTTCCGGTGATAATCTGACACAGTCTACTTATGCGTCCCTTCTGAGCAGACAATGTAGGCATTTGTCATGTGTTTTGACCTCTTGCGTATGCCAAACCCTGCATATCTTCCATAATTGTTGTAAAAGTCTCATGCCTTTCCGTATGTGGTGAACTTCATTCCAGCAGCAGGTATGAGGTTCAACGGCATGTTTTTATCCTGCATTTGAGTGCAATGCTCTATGATATAAATTGTTTTGTTCTGTTTTTAAATACGAAGAGTGCATATGAGTTTAATAAAGCATTGCAATGTTCCTAAGTTTTCAGAATAATTGACTGTATTAGATGTTAGGTCAAACCTCACAAGAAATATTAGTGTGCACTACAATGTTATCTGAATGGACTGCAAATATTATTATTTTTTCAGGACATATACTTACATGTGTGTAGAGTCGTACAATCGATGGTGTTTGCAGCTCGCCGGGTTGTATTAGACATGGCGGAGTTATAGCAGATCTGTGTGGTTGAGGATCTCGCGGCGGCAATAGTGAGGAGGGTTTGTACCTGCCGCTGACTTTTGACCGAGGCACCATCGGTGGTCGCAGTGTCGAAGTTGATGCAGTAGGTCTACATGGAGCTCTGTTTTTTGGTGCAGTAGGTGGACGCTGAGCTCTGTTTTGGGGTGCAACAGGTGGACGTGGTGGTAATCCAGTGTTGTGACGATGTCTAAGTGGATTGGTTTGAAAATTTTGGAGTGGCGGCACATAATCATAGTCATAATCATCATCTGCTGCAACATCATGTTCAACTGCATCATCATTGTCTGTTCGGACATGTTGTCCAAATGTAGTGAACTCGTGCTTATAGTCTGGGTTGAGAATTGTTATTGGCTCATCTTCATCGTCATCATCTTCATCATCCTGTTGGTGAGTGCCCTCCCACGCGAATGTCACATCATCGTCATGTTCGACTACCTCTTCTTCCTGGAAAAAATCCTCTTCCAGAGAGTAGTGCACCTATTTGTTGTCATGAAGAATCCTCGAGGAATCTCAGAGGTAACCCAGCCAGTATCTCTTTCAGAAGAAGCTTTACTCTTTTGAAAGTTGTTTTTCTTAGTGTTGTCAATTATGCATGCCATTTTGTATCTGCTGAACATCATTTCCTGCACAAAATGACCGAGCTGCATTGTCAGGTTAAATGAACTGAATCATGCGAACTGCAATGTGTTCGAAATGGTACTGTAAAGTATTTCACGCTGACTGCATCGCCCCACAAGGTGAACTGAAGCAACCACACTGCATCGTTATCCATAATGAACCTATACAAGCGTACTGCATAATTGAGCAAGTGCACTGCATTTTTCGCCATGACGAACTGAAGCAACCGCACTGCATCGTTTTTGGACGCGTACTGGACTGCGTGTACTGCTTTGTCTGGAATAAGTAAACTGAGATAGTTGAGGGAGTGTACTGCTTACCTCGTGTTGCAGTGCTTTCTTGCGTTTGCATGAAGAAGTTCCCCTCTCGTCCGTTTATAGAACTTTTGCATTCACCCGTGCAGTCCACTTTCCCTTCAGAAGTTGCTCAAGGTGAGTGGTGATGGAGGATTTGCTCTAAAGGTCGTCGTAGACTTATTCAAAGAAGCTGACGTGGATGAAGGAACCTTGGGCACAGTCCTCCTTGCTGGAATTGGTTTGATGTCGAGGCAGCACCAATCCACATCTAATGAAGTGCAGCTAATTGAAGGCCCGGAGGAGCTCGGCGGCGGCGCTACTGAGCTGCTGCATCGGAAGAAGGCCGATATACTAGCGGGGGAGGTGTTGCTCAGGTGCTGCCGCGGAAGAAGGCCGAGAGGTGACGGGCGGCATCGCTGCTTGGCCGCCGCCGCGGAAGAAGGCCGGGATCGGAGGGATGGCATCGCTGCCAGCCGCCACCATGGAAGAAGGCTGGGAGGGGAGGGGTGGTGGCGCTTCCAAGCCGCCGCCGCAGGAGAAAGCGGGGAGGGGAGGGGCGGCATCGCTCCCAGGCTGCCTGTAACGCCCCGAGACCGTTGTGCCAGGTGTCATCCAGTTATTCGCTGTCGTTGCCATGTCATTTGCTTGCGTGTTGCATTTCATCATGTCATCATGTGCATTGCATCATCATGTTTTCAAAACTTGCATCCGTCCCGGTCTCCTCGTTCCTTCCGTTGTCCGTTCTGAGCCCAACCACACTTGCACGCGCCCGCGACATGTCCGAAATATTATTTTGTAAGTGGCCGGAAAATGTTCTCGGAATGGTTTGAAAGTTGGCATGCGGTGTTGTTTTGTTGTCAGTAGACCGCCTGCCAAGTTTCATCGCATTCGGAGTCCGTTTGATGCCCCAACGGATAAATATAGCGGCAACAGTAGCCGGTCTAACGTCGGACGTTTTCGGTCTCCGAAAACCGTGCCGGGCTGCATCTCTCCCCTCTTCTCTCAGACCAACTCGCTCTCGTCAATCCGCCAGACCCAACCTAACCTCTCTCGTCAGTCCGCGGACCTCCTCGCGCGCGCGTCCGAAAAGCTGTCCCGGACCCGAACCGGACTGTCGCCACCGTTGTGTCCGGATCATCCCCAAAGGTCTACAAAACATCTCCGTTTTATTATTTGGACTCCTTAGCCTATTTTTCTCGACCGCCCGATTTCGATCGGAGGGTCCAACCTCAATCGTTTTTACCTATATATAGTCCACCGCCTTCTAAATCAGATCAAACCCTAGTCTAAACCTACCCCTAGACCCTCCCCTAACCTCTGAGCCGCCGGCCACCTACTCCCACTCCTTAATTTCTGCAGCCACCCTCTCCCCCGCCGCCACTTGGCGCCTCCTCCACCATCAGCCGCCGTGGCCCGTGAAGCCCATCCGGGGCCCGCCCAGGCCTGGATCTCCCCACCGTGGCCCGTACACCGCTCCCGAGCTTCTCCCGCTCGATCTGGGGCATCCCCGCGCCGGCCGAACCTCCTCCTCCTCCTCACATCGTCGTCGGCCAGCGCCGTCATCGGACAAGCCGACCAGGCCAGTACCCCGCTGCCCTGCTCCTTTTCCTTGACCGTCTCTTTCTCCTCCTCCCTCTAACCTCTCTCTCCCGCCATGTTCAAGGTTCCCCCATGGCCGCTGGATCGGGGTGCCGCCGCAGTCGTCCTGCCCGTTTCAGGCGTCCCCTGCCTCTGCCTCGCCCGGATCAGGTGGATCCGGCGAGCTCTTTACCGCTCTCGTCTGCATCGAGCTCCTGCTCGGTCCCTGCTGCAGGAACGAGTCGAGGACGAACCAGGCATGTCCCGTGTTGACCCTCTGCATCGGCCGTGTCTAGCTGCTCGATCCGCCAGCGCCTCGCCTCGATCTGGAGAAGCCCAGCTCCATCCCCCGTCGGGCCCGCTACAGCTGGCCTGCTTCCCCGGCCCAGTTCCAGCTCCCCATCCCAGATCCGCCGGCCCAAGGCCCGCTGTGAGCAGATCCCCCAGCCCCTCCTCTCTGTTCAGCCCAGCAGTGCACCAGACTCAGGCCGTTGATGTTTTTTTAAGGATCTGTGAATTTGTATATTTATCCTGAGACTGCAGTTTTACAGAAAAGACCCTCATGTTCATGCATATAATAACTCACAATTCGTGCATCGGATTAAAATGATTTATATATGAAACTTGCTCAGAATTTTGTCTAGTTTAATTATATATCACTTTCACCCATGTTTAAAATGTTTAAATTGCTGTTTGTTTAAATTTACTCCTATGCCATGCTAAAATGATTTAATTCATAACTATTCAACCGTAGCTTCAAATTTAATAATCTTTATATGTAAATGGGGTAGAAAAATGCCTAGTTTAACATGGTGGCTTTACTTTGCATGTGTAACAACTCTAAAATATGGTTTAGGGCAGAACAGTACCAAACCTAATATATGCATATGAGGCGTTTCTGGAATTGTTGTTCGTTGCTTCCGGCCTCATTTAACCTTGACTAGATAGGTAGTTTTCATTTGTTTCACCTCTTGCCATGCTAACAACATTTAATCTTGTTGGGTACATAAACAAGAGAGAACTAAATAAGTCATGTGGTGTTTTCTTCAATATGCAACTCTGTTGCATATTGAGCTCCACTTAATTTGTAGTATTTCTTGTGCATTTTGCCATGTCATTTATCATTAAACCGGGCATGCATCATACTTGATTGTGCATCATGCCATGTCTATGTGGTGGTTCTTTACTATGTTGTATGCTTATTTTCCGGTGTTTGCTTCTTCAGGTTGGATCCGGTAACGTCGTGTTGTGAGGTTTCGTTCGTCTACGTCCGTTTGTCTTTGTCATGGACTCGTTCTTCTTCCTTGCGGGATCTCAGGCAAGATGATCATACCCTTGAAATCACTACTATGTTTGCTTGCTTAGTTGCTCGCTCTTTTGCTATGCCTATGCTGCGATACCTACCACTTGCTTATCATGCCACCCATATTGTTGAACCAAGCCTCTAGCCCACCTTGTCCAAGCAAACCGTTGATTGGCTATGTTGCCGCTTTGCCCAGCCCCTCTTATAGCGTTGTTAGTTGTAGGTGAAGATTGAAGTTTGTTCCTTGTTGGAACATGGAGATGTTGTTCCTTGTTGGAACATGTTTACTTGTTGGGATATCACTATATATCTTATTTAATTAATGCATCTATATACTCGTAAAGGGTGGAAGGCTCGGCCCTATGCCTAGTGTTTTGTTCCACTCTTAACGCCCTAGTTTCCGTCATATCGGTGTTATGTTCCCGGATTTTGCGTTCCTTACGCGGTTGGGCTATAATGGGAACTCCTTGACAGTTCGCCTTAAGTAAAGCTCTTCCAGCAATGCCCACCTTTGGTTTTACCATTTGCCACCTAGCCTTTTCTTTCCCTTGAGTCGGC
>NC_041390.1:255230125-255242059 GCF_002162155.2 Triticum dicoccoides | reverse complement strand
CAGTGCTCCTCTGAGTGTTGGTCCAACTTGTCAGCCGCCGGTGGCCACCAGGGGCAACTCTTGGCTGGCCTACCGGAAGTTTAGAAAATCCGGTGTGCCCTGAGAAAGAGATATGTGCAGCTCCTATCGGGATTTGTCGGCACATTCAGGCGGTGTTGCTGGTTTAGTTTTACCCTGTCGAAGTGTCTTGAAGAACCGGGATACCGAGTCTGATCGGAATGTCTCGGGAGGAGGTCTATTCCTTCGTTGATCGTGAGAGCTTGTGCTGGGCTAAGTTGGGACACCCCTGCAGGGACTTGAACTTTCGAAAGCCGTGCCCGCGGTTATGGGCAGATGGGAATTTGTTAATGTCCGGTTGTAGATAACTTGAACCTTAATTTAATTAAAATGCATCAACCGCGTGCGTAACCGTGATGGTCTCTTTTCGGAGGAGTCCGGGAAGTGAACACGGTGTTGGACTAATGCTTGACGTAGGTTGCTATAGGATCACTTATTGATCATACTTTTGTCGACCGTGCTTTGCCTTCTCTTCTCGCTCTCTTTTGCGAATATGTTAGCCACCATATATGCTAGTCGCTTGCTGCAGCTCCACCTCATACCTTTTACCTTACCCAGAAGCTTAAATAGTCTTGATCGCGAGGGTGCGAGATTGCTGAGTACCCATGGCTCACAGATACTTCCAAAACCAGTTTGCAGGTGCCGATGTGTCCGTGCAAATGACGCAACCAAGCTCAGGAGGAGCTCGATGAAGATCTTGTCCTTTGTGTTGTGTCGTTCTAGTTGATCAGCAGTGGAGCCCAGTTGGGGTCAATCGGGGACCTTTGTCGTATTTGGGGTTCTTCTTTTATTTTGGTTCCGTATTCGGAGCTTGATTGTATCTAGATGATGTAATGTTTTATTCATGTAATTGTGTGAAGTGGCGATTGTAAGCCAACTATGTATCTCTTTCCCTTATGTATTACATGGGTTGTGTGAAGATTACCTCACTTGCGACATTGCTTTCAATGCGGTTATGCCTCTAAGTCGTGTTTCGACACGTGGGAGATATAGCCGCATCGAGGGCGTTACAAGTTGGTATCAGAGCCTTCCCCGACCTTAGGAGCCCCATTGCTTGATCGTTTTTAGCGGCCGAGTTGTGTCTAGAAAAATGTTTTGAGTCATTTAGGAATTATATATCGGAGAGTTTAGGAATTGTTTTTACTTCCCAGTCTCCTTCATCGCTCTGGTAAGGCATCCTGACGTAGAGTTTTGACTCTTCTCTTCTCAAATTTCACAAAAAAATTTAGGATCACGCGGATATCTTGGAATCGTTCCGATGGTTTTATGACGAGAACATTGTCTTGGTGCCTCCTGTCAGGGGTTTTGTGGAAGTATCCCGGGGAGTTGAGATCCGAGGTGTTGTCGTCATAATTTTATCGTTGCAGTTCTGGAATACTTGAGTTTAGTACGCCGACATCGAAAATCTCTTTTATTCAGTTCTTTGGTGAGATAACCTCGATGCCACCCAGTACTGGGGCGGGAGCTTAGGAGTATCGCCATAACTTGTATAACGGATGCTTTTCGAAGGTTGAGCTAGATGGTTTCCGAAGGTTTCTTGGTTATGTGTTGAAGGATGGATACAGCTGGATGTAGGATTTGTTAGTTTGGGTGAGATATTATGCTTCCCCTGTATCCCCAACACCTGATTGCATAACCGGGAAAATTTCGGGAGCTTATAAGTGGGAATTCAAGTAGCTCTTAGGATTTCTTTCCGACGGATGTATGATATGAGATTGGGGTTCGACGTCTAGTGGTCCACCTATTCACGGTCGGTTTTACAGTGGTCTCGTTGTGTCTTAAAGAGTCCTTGGCTATGCCGACTCGGGGACGCTTCGTATGTCATGTGCACTGCCTTGTACATGATGGTGTTGTAAGATAGAGCCCGTGTAGGCCCCACCACGAAAACTTCAGACGAAATCTCTATCATATGTTTGTTCCGGCTTATTCTGCGAGCCAATCCTTTGTTTTGTTTTGAGTTGTGGTATTCGAGTTGCTTCAAAGTCAAGTGTTGATTCCATACCTTCCCCAAATGGTGTTCTCATACTCCGATGTGGATCCCAATCCTTCTTGATCATCAAGATTGTCGTATCAATCCTTTTCACTTGTGTGTTTCTCTTCAAGTGGATCCAATCATTTCAACTTCCGCAGGATCAATTATCAGTTCTTCTCAACGGTGTTTGTTTCATCCGTCCCCAAATTGTATTTGTTTTCCCGCCCACCCACCCTTTTTCTTCAAGGAATCCGATGTCTGAATCAAGTATCCTTTTATTCTTATGAAGTCTCTCCATCCTTTTTCCGTCAATATTCTTATTCGGTGATTCTCATGAAGATTCTAATGGAGCTTCAAGTTCGTCACCCTTCACTCATTTTTCTTCTCCGGTGGTTTAAATTCAAGCGTTATTGATCATATCTTTCTCCCCGTTTTAAATACCCTATCATGCCGGTGCTCCTCATATTCTTTCACTTCTCGCTATTCTATTGTTCTGGAGTGCTCAAGATATCTCGAAGACTCGTGTTTCCACTTTGCATTCGTTCAGGATCTTTCGAGGATGTTCTCTCTTTCAAGCCATTTAATTCAACCGGTGCAATATCTTTCAAGTAATCATTCTAACGGTGTTTATTTTGAGTGGGCCCTAACCCACAGGTCTTTTCCCAGGATCTTACCTGACTCTTCCAATCTTCCTGGAGCTATCCTCATATTTCTTTTCAAAGTTTGACGCAAGAATGATTTATCATCAGTCAAATGTCTTCTCCTAGATCTTTCACAAATTTTTTTTCATCGTTGGCTCAACTTTTATATTCTTCTGTATTCCGGTGCCTCAATAATTCTTGGTGGTGTTTCTCGTCGTCATTATCAGATTTTGAAGACCGAAGAAGAGTTTCTCTTTAATCTTGCTCCATTCTCTTCAAGATTCGTGATTCTAGCTTGTTGCCATCCTCTTGTAATCATTTTGATCTGTGAGAATTCTTTTCACCTATCTGGAGTAATTCAAGAGTCTTCTCAGTTTGCTATCCGGAGTCCATCAATTCGGATTTATTCATTCTCAGCTGTCAGTTATCATTCTCCAAATTTTACCGGTGCTTCGTTCACGTGATTTTTAATCGGCTCGTGATCTCTTCGTTTTCATGTATCTAAATCCTCTCAAGCATCTTCATGTATTTGCTAATTCTTCCCGGTGTTTCTTTATCTTCTCTTCGTTCATTTTCAATTCTACCGGTGGTTCCTTGAAGACCTTCTCAAATTTATGCAATGTCTATCTTGATCCTTTCTACGAGAATAAGTGGTATGCCAAATCCGTTGCTTGTCATCAATTTAAATTTGTGAAGGATAAGAGTAACATAATTCTTATTCTTGATTCACCCAAGTGATTAATTTCTTATTCCGGAGGTTCATCAAATTCTCGATTCAAGTTGTCCATCTTTCTTTTTTGGAGTTCCAAGTTTCCACTCTATCTCGTCGCAAAGTTTCATCTAATCATTACAAGGTTTCACCTTGTGTTTTCAACTTCTCTTTCTTTTCGTTATTCTTTTGTTTAACGGAGTTCTTCATGGAGGTTCTACATGATGGTTCATCAAGGATTTATTTCCTTCTCGAAGTTTTCATCGAGATTCTTTTAAGGAGCTCAAGCATTCTTCTTCTTGCTATCCGGAGTGCAATTCTTTCACGCATATCTTTTGAGGTGGTGTTATGTCATTCTTGATAATTTCCCTTCGTGCTTTGTGTTTCACAAGTTATCAAGATGAGGTATTTAAATACATCAATCTCGTCATTGGGGTTACCTTGGGTTATATTTCACCTAAAGCCTTCCCTAAGGTTTGTTGCTATCTATGGTGCTTATAAATGACCCAAGTTCTTCATTTATCCTCCCGGTGATATAGTTTCTCGTCTCCTTGTTCATATCAATCCAATTCTGTTCCCGTGAGTGGCAGGTTATCACCTCTAGTTTCGAGGTGTTTTTCTATAAGCCCACTACAAGCTTACTCTTTTCGTTGTTGGTTTTCCAACAATTCCGTTCAACCCTTCTCCTAAAGATGCCTTTTCAGGCTCTTTTGTAGCAGAAGTTGGCATTGTCTTCTACATTCGTTTGTCTCAATTATCTTTACTCTACTCCTTCGTTCCGGAGGCATTGTGATGTTGCTCTCTGCAACCCATCTTGTTGTTTTGTCAAGATCATTTTCTTTTCATGATTGTCCATTTAACTGGAGTGTCAAGCCCTCTTTTCAAGTTATATCACCTTATCAAGTTCTTATTCAATTCCTCTCTTTTCAACCGGAGTGCTGCCCGAATTTGGTCTTCCTTGATCCCCTTCCTTAACCGGAGTGTTTTCTATATATATCTTCCCTTCAACCTCAAGGTTTTCGCAATGTTCTTTGTCCCTCTTTTCTAACGGAGTGTTTTCAACTTCGTTCATCTCCGTTGTATTCTTTTCTCGAAATGGCTTAACCTTATTCAAGGTTCGTGGTTTCACTCGTTTGTCAAAGAAGCAACGTAGTTTACCTCTTCTCTTTCTCCTCCGTTTTTCCCTCTGGTGCCATTCTAGATCTCGGGACGAGATCCTCTCGTAGTGGTGGAGTGTTGTAACACCCCGAGACCATTGTGCCAGGTGTCGTCCAGTTATTCGCTGTCGTTGCCATGTCATTTTCTTGCGTGTTGCATTTCATCATGTGATCATGTGCATTGCATCATCATGTTTTCAAAACTTGCATCCGTCCCGGTCTCCTCGTTCCTTCTGTTGTCCGTTCTGAGCCCAACCACACTTGCACGCGCCCGCGGCATGTCCGAAATATTATTTTGTAAGTGGCCAGAAAATGTTCTCGGAATGGGTTGAAAGTTGGCATGCAGTGTTGTTTTGTTGTCAGTAGACCGCCTGCCAAGTTTCATCGCATTCGGAGTCCGTTTGATGCCCCAACGGATAAATATAGCGGCAATAGTAGCCGGTCTAACATCGGACGTTTTCGGTCTCTGAAAACCGTGCCGGGCTGCATCTCTCCCCTCTTCTCTAAGAACAACTCGCTCTCGTCAATCCGCCAGACCCAACCGAACCTCTCTCGTCAGTCCGCGGACCTCCTCGCGCGCGCGTCCGAAAAGTTGTCCCGGACCCGAACCGGACTGTCGCCACCGTTGTGTCCAGATCATCCCCAAAGGTCTACAAAACATCTTTGTTTTATTATTTGGACTCCCTAGCCTATTTTTCTCGACCGCCCAATTTCGATCGGAGGGTCCAACCTCAATCGTTTTTACCTATATATAGTCCACCGCCTTCTAAATCAGATCAAACCCTAGTCTAAACCTACACCTAGACCCTCCCCTAACCTCTGAGCCGCCGGCCACCTACTCCCACTCCTCAATTTCTGCAGCCACCCTCTCCCCCGCCGCCACTTGGCGCCTCCTCCACCATCAGCCGCCGTGGCCCGTGAAGCCCATCCGGGGCCCGCCCAGGCCTGGATCTCCCCACCGTCGCCCGTACGCCGCTCCCGAGCTTCTCCCGCTCGATCTGGGGCATCCCCGCGCCGGCCGAACCTACTCCTCCTCCTCACATCATCGTCGGCCACCGCCGTCATCGGACAAGCCGACCAGGCCAGTACCCCGCTGCCCTGCTCCTTTTCCTTGACCGTCTCTTTCTCCTCCTCCCTCTAACCTCTCTCTCCCGCCATGTTCAAGGTTCCCCCATGGCCGCTGGATCGGGGTGCCGCCGCAGTCGTCCTGCCCGTTTCAGGCGTCCCCTGCCTCTGCCTCGCCCGGATCAGGTGGATCCGGCGAGCTCTTCGCCGCTGTCGTCTGCATCGAGCTCCTGCTCGGTCCCTGCTGCAGGAACGAGTCGAGGACGAACCAGGCATGTCCCGCGTTGACCCTCTGCATCGGCCGTGTCTAGCTGCTCGATCCGCCAGCGCCTCGCCTTGATCTGGAGAGGCCCAGCTCCATCCCCCGTCGGGCCCGCTACAGCTGGCCTGCTTCCCCGGCCCAGTTCCAGCGCCCCATCCCAGATCCGCCGGCCCAAGGCCCGCTGTGAGCAGATCCCCCAGCCCCTCCTCTCTGTTCAGCCCAGCAGTGCACCAGACTCAGCCCATTGATGTTTTTTTCAGGATCTGTGAATTTTTATATTTATCCTGAGACTGCAGTTTTACAGAAAAGACCCTCATGTTCATGCATATAATAACTCACAATTCGTGCATCGGATTAAAATGATTTATATATGAAACTTGCTCAGAATTTTGTCTAGTTTAATTATATATCACTTTCACCCATGTTTAAAATGTTTCAATTGCTGTTTGTTTAAATTTACTCCTATGCCATGCTAAAATGATTTAATTCATAACTATTCAACCGTAGCTCCGAATTTAATAATCTTTATATGTAAATGGGGTAGAAAAATGCCTAGTTTAACATGGTGGCTTTACTTTGCATGTGTAACAACTCTAAAATATGGTTTAGGGCAGAACAGTACCAAACCTAATATATGCATATGAGGCGTTTCTGGAATTGTTGTTCGTTGCTTCCGGCCTCATTTAACCTTGACTAGATAGGTAGTTTTCATTTGCTTCACCTCTTGCCATGCTAACAACATTTAATATTGTTGGGTACATAAACAAGAGAGAACTAAATAAGTCATGTGGTGTTTTCTTCAATATGCAACTCTGTTGCATATTGAGCTCCACTTAATTTGTAGTATTGCTTGTGCATTTTGCCATGTCATTTATCATTAAACCGGACATGCATCATACTTGATTGTGCATCATGCCATGTCTATGTGGTGGTTGTTTACTATGTTGTATGCTTCTTTTCCGGTGTTTGCTTCTTCAGGTTGGATCCGGTAACGTCGTGTTGTGAGGTTTCGTTCGTCTACGTCCGTTTGTCTTCGTCATGGACTCGTTCTTCTTCCTTGCGGGATCTCAGGCAAGATGATCATACCCTCGAAATCACTACTATCTTTGCTTGCTTAGTTGCTCGCTCTTTTGCTATGCCTATGCTGCAATACCTACCACTTGCTTATCATGCCACCCATATTGTTGAACCAAGCCTCTAGCCCACCTTGTCCTAGCAAACCGTTGATTGGCTATGTTGCCGCTTTGCCCAACCCCTCTTATAGCGTTGTTAGTTGTAGGTGAAGATTGAAGTTTGTTCCTTGTTGGAACATGGAGATGTTGTTCCTTGTTGGAACATGTTTACTTGCTGGGATATCACTATATATCTTATTTAATTAATGCATCTATATACTGGTAAAGGGTGGAAGGCTCGGCCCTATGCCTGGTGGTTTGTTCCACTCTTGCCACCCTAGTTTCCGTCATATCGGTGTTATGTTCCCGGATTTTGCGTTCCTTACGCGGTTGGGCTATAATGGGAACCCCTTGACAGTTCGCCTTAAGTAAAGCTCTTCCAGCAATGCCCAACTTTGGTTTTACCATTTGCTACCTAGCCTTTTCTTTCCCTTGGGTCGGCCAGCCCAAGGGTCATCATTATTTACCCCCCAGGGCCAGTGCTCCTTTGAGTGTTGGTCCAACTTGTCAGCCGCCGGTGGCCACCAGGGGCAACTCTGGGCTGGCCTACCGGAAGTTTAGACTATCCGGTGTGCCCTGAGAAAGAGATATGTGCAGCTCCTATCGGGATTTGTCGGCACATTCGGGCGGTGTTGCTGGTTTAGTTTTACCCTGTCGAAGTGTCTTGAAGAACCGGGATACCGAGTCTGATCGGAATGTCTCGGGAGGAGGTCTATTCCTTCGTTGACCGTGAGAGCTTGTGATGGGCTAAGTTGGGACACCCTTGCAGGGACTTGAACTTTCGAAAGCCGTGCCCGCGGTTATGGGCAGATGGGAATTTTATGATGTCCGGTTGTAGATAACTTGAACCTTAATTTAATTAAAATGCATTAACCGCGTGTGTAACCGTGATGGTCTCTTTTCGGCGGAGTCCGGGAAGTGAACACGGTGTTGGAGTAATGCTTGACGTAGGTTGCTATAGGATCACTTATTGATCATACTTTTATCGACCGTGCTTTGACTTCTCTTCTCGCTCTCTTTTGCGAATATGTTAGCCATCATATATGCTAGTCGCTTGCTGCAGCTCCACCTCATACCTTTTACCTTACCCATAAGCTTAAATAGTCTTGATCGCGAGGGTGCGAGATTGCTGAGTCCCCATGGCTCACAGATACTTCCAGAACCAGTTTGCAGGTGCCGATGAGTCCGTGCAGATGACGCAACCAAGCTCAGGAGGAGCTCGATGAAGATCTTGTCTTTGTGTTGTTTCGTTCTAGTTGATCAGCAGTGGAGCCCAGTTGGGGTCGATCGGGGACCTTTGTCGCATTTGGGGTTCTTCTTTTATTTTGGTTTCGTAGTCGAACCTTGATTGTATTTGGATGATGTAATGTTTTATTCATATAATTGTGTGAAGTGGCGATTGTAAGCCAACTATGTATCTCTTTCCCTTATGTATTACATGGGTTGTGTGAAGATTACCTCACTTGCGACATTGCTTTCAATGCGGTTATGCCTCTAAGTCGTGTTTCGACACGTGGGAGATATAGCCGCATCGAGGGCGTTACACCGCCGCCGTGGAAGAAGGTCGGAAGTAGAGAGGCGAGGACGCTCCTGTACCGCTGCCGTAGAAGAAGGCGGGGAGGGGAGGGGCAGCGGCGCTCCCAGGCCACTGCCGCGGAAGTAGACGGGGAGGGGAGGGGCGGCGGTGATCTGGTGGCGGATGTGCAGAATAAGGCCGGTGGGACTATTTAGAAACCCCCCTCTAGAGTTCCTAAAAAAGGTTATTTAGAAACCACCTCCTACTCCTACATGTTTCTACCATAGCCAGCTAACTACTCGCACAACCCACGCCCGAAGCACCATCTTCTCCCCACGATCTGGACCCCCTCGCCGGTGCGCCACAACCACCTACCTCGTTGGCGCGCCACAACCTACCCATCTCGCCGGTGCACCACAACCTACCCTTCTAAAAAATAGAAGCTGGAACCAGCGCGTGTACACCCAGCGCCATCCTCCTCCTCCTCGCGCCCGCCATGCGCACGAGACAAGGTCCCTGCCCGCAGCCGGGCCGACGGATAGCAGGGGCGATGAGCGACAGGGGCACTGTTCACCGACAGCAGGGAGCCGCCGCCCGGCCAGACCATCCCAGATTCGGCCGCCTCTGATTTGGGGGAGGCGGCGCGGTGAGGCCCGAACAAGGTGAACTCCGGCTCGACCACTTTCGTCCCCCGCATACTTGCTGCAATGTTCGTTCCGAATCGAAGCCCACCGCTGGAATCCGGGTGGGGGCCTATTTTGGTGGTGGAGCTGGAGTTGATTTGGCTCAATAATCCTTCTCGAAATCCAGTCCGGCTCCAGCCGGAAACCTACGTGTTCCGTTCCCGACAGTTCTTGGCGGCTCCGCTTGCTACTCTCCTCCGACTCCGACAAAACCTCATGTGATCCATCGATGCAGTTATATACTGCGTCCGCATATAGTCAATCTATAATCTTCAGGGAAAAGCAGAGAGAGAGAGGGAGGGAGAGGCATCGTCTCGCCTCCGAGCAACGAGAGCGATTCTTTCCCGGGGCTGGATAAGTCGCCGGCAGCAGGTCCGGCGTCCGTCATGGCCCTCGGGCTCGTGCAATCCAAGGTATTGTACTTCCTTTCCCCTGTGTTGTTCCCGGGCGTGACCCTGTTTCTATTCGTCAGTGTGAGCGACTGTCTGTCGACGTTTCAGATTGATGGCATGCACTTGGCTTACTGGTTGCCAATTCAGGGCCATGTCGGTTATCGTAGTTGTTGATGAATTTAACCTTTGCTGAATGCCGCAATGAATTTGTTATGTCTGCTTAACCCCCGTTGGTTGTTATCTCACATGTTGCATTGCATCTGGCAAGGCGTGGATTGGCGCGTGTGATTTTCTTCCATTTGGTTGTTCTTCTTCCATTCTTTCCTTCCTCATGTGACTTTTCTTCTGATTAGGATGCAAGTTAGCTGCACATCTTTTCTTCCATTTTTTTAAATCTCATGTTCATTCCGGCTGCGAGCGAAGGTAGCAGTTAACTTCGGCCGGCGTGGCAGGTAACCACGATATTCATTGCAGTTACGGTGACCCCCGGCAAAAAAATGAATTACAGAATATGAAAAAAGTTTGGCCATTTAAAAAAATGGTCCACAGTGGCAGTTAACATCGGCCGACGTGGTAGTTAACTTCGGCGTTCATGACAGTTAGCGTGACCTCGAAAGAAAGAAAGAAATACTTTTTAGTGTCTTCGCTCCCAGCAATTAACTTAGTGTTAACTGCCGCAGCCCTAGGCAATTACAAAATATGAAAAAAGTTTGGCCATTTGAAAGATCATCCATAGTGGCAGTTAACTTTGGCGTTCATGACAGTTAGCGTGAATTCAAAAAGAAAGAAAGAAATATTTTTTTAGTGTCTTTGCTCCCAGCAATTAACTTGGTGTTAACAGCCGTAGCCCTAGGCAATTACAAAATACGAAAAAAGTTTGGCCATTTAAAAAAATTGTCCACAGTGGCAGTTAACATCGGCCGGCGTGGTAGTTAACTTCGGCATTCGTTATAGTTAGCGTGACCCAGACAAGAAAAAACAAAATATTTTTTTAGTGTCTTCGCTACTAGCAATTAACTTGGTGTTAACTGCCGCAGCCCCAGGCACTTAGCTATTTCAGGCCCGGTAGTTAATTTGACCCAAGAAAAAAATGTAAAAGAAAAAAATAGTGGCTTCAGTCTGGCAGTTAACTTGATGTTAACTGTTGCAATCCCCGGTAGTTAACTATTTCAGTCCGGGCAGTTTACTTGACCTCGGAAAAAAAGAACAAAAGAAAAATTAGTTTCTTCAGTCCGGCAGTTACCTTGCTCAGGATAGGGCAGTTAACTATTACGGTCGAGCGGTTAGGGTGTTCATTAGTTAGCTTGACCCGGGACAAAATGTAAAAGAAAAAAATTAGTACCTCCAGTCCAGCAGTTAACTAGAAGTTAACTGCCACAATCCCCGACAGTTAGCTATTTCAATACCGGTAGTTAGCTTGATCCGGGAAAAACCAGGAAACGAAAAAATAAGTTTCTTCAGGCAGTTAGCTTGATCATCATATGTTAGTTAGCTATTCTGGCCGGGCAGTTAGCGTGTACTGTAGCAGTTCTGGCAAAAAATGACGAAAATGACGTTAGTTCTTTTAAACTGCTCTTAAACCGTAACGAATCTGAAAACAAGTTCTATATATCAAAGTTTAGGCTAATCCATAGCTTTCCAACAGCATATCATACACAACATTCTGACAAATGATTTGAAAATTTCTTTCACAAAAACATTGAAAACTTGTTTGATGGATTTCTAGTTTTTTGAATTTTGTTTAAAAACCGAATTGACTTTGGGAAAATGATCAACATGATTTTTTTGCTCCTTTTTAATAGCTATGCAATGGTGTATCATTTGCATCATTCCGATGAACGGTTCAATAATTACAACCAAAAAACAATGCAAAAAATAGTGTCAGAAAAAGTCCGCCCGGTAGTTAACTAGTATAGGTCGCACAGTTATATGTATGTTCTCGTGCAGTTAGGAAGTGTTCCTGAATAGCTTATTCAGGAATGGGTTGCAGAATAGCTGGGATGTATATATATGTATATATATATATATATATATATATATATATATATATATATATATATATATATATATATGACAACACCTTTTAAGGTCTTATTCTAAAAACACCGGTCTTATTCTGGCTAACAATTCTACACTACTTCATACACCCGAGGCGGACCGCATAGCAACCCGATAAAACTACAGTAGCCCAAGCCCAACCCCGCACCCTACCTTCTTCCCCCGCAGGAACCCACCCCACATGCCCACCTTCCCCAGAACCACCCACACGCCAGCACCCCACCCACCTCTGCTGCCCCACCACCCCCAC